>NC_083412.1:21629565-21976442 GCF_020745735.1 Hemiscyllium ocellatum | reverse complement strand
GGGGTGGGGGGGAAGGAGCGGGAGAAGAGGGGTGGGGGGGAAGGAGCGGGAGAAGAGGGGTGGGGGGGGAAGGAGCGGGAGGAGAGGGGTGGGGGGGGAAGGAGCGGGAGGAGAGGGGTGGGGGGGAATGAGCGGGAGGACGGGGGGGAGGGAGGGGGGAGGAAAGGGGGAGTAGGAGGAGGGGGGAGGGGATGTGAGAGGGGAGGAAGGGGGTATGGGTAGGGGGGGAGGAGAGGGAGGTGTGGGGGGGGGGGAGTGGAAGGAGGTGGATAAGTGGGGAGATGGTGGGAGAGGGGAGGGAGCAGTGGGGCAAGGGGGTGGGGACAGGAGGGTGGAAGGTAGGGGTGGCAGGGGAGGGAGGGATTGGGGAAGGAAGTGTGGAGGAGGGGGTGGTGGGCGGAGGTGTGGAGTGGGTGGTGGGCGGAGGGGTGATGGAGCCTGCAGTTTCTGAAAGGCCTTTTCGCTGTTCCAAGGGGGCAGGTATATTTTGCTCCTGACCCATTTGCATGGTCACAGCTTTTAGGTGATACATGTGTTTGTTCAGGACCATATCACCTAACTGAGCGAGAACACTTTACAAGGACTACCCTGGGTTGCCATTTATCTGGATGATGCATATGGTGTTTTGGCTTCCATTCATTGGATTGAGTTTAAGAGCTGTGAGGTTTTGCTACAGCTCTACAAGTCCCTGGTGAGGCCACACTTAGAATATTGTGTCCAGTTCTGGTCGCCCTACTATAGAAAAGATACAGAGGCTTTGGAAAGGGTGCAAAGAAGGTTTACCAGGATGCTGCCTGGACTGGAGGGCTTGTCTTATGAAGGGAGGTTGACTAAGCTCGGACTTTTCTCTCTGGAGAGGAGGAGGAAGAGAGGTGACCTGATCGAGGTATTCAAGGTAATGAAATGCATCGATAGTCAATAGCCAGAGACGTTTACCCAGGGCAGGACTGACTGGCACGAAGGGTCATAGTTTTAAGATATTAGGAAGGAGATGTCAGAGGTCGGTTCTTTACGCAGAGAGTTGTGAATGCATGGAATGCGTTGCCAGCGGTGGTGGTGGAAGCAGAGTCATTAGGGACATTTAAACGACTGCTGGACATGGCACAACGTCATGGGCCGAAGGGCCTGTTTTGTGCTGTACTTTTTTCTATGTTCTAATAACAGGGAAGACTAATAAAGAGCACTTGGAGAATTTGGACAGAGTGCCTAAACATTTCTCCCATGCAGGCATACGCTTTAGAAAAATAAAGTGTGTACCATGCACCCCAAGTGGCCTACTTGGGTTTAGAGTTGACAAAACTGAGTTACACCTGTTGGAAGAGAAAGTGAGGGCAATCAAAGGAGCCCCAGATCCCAGTCTGTACTGGAGCTTAGGTCATTCCTTGGGTTAGTGAATAATTAAAGAAAATTATTAAAGAAAAACCTGGCCTCCATCTTGGCACCCTTAAACCTGCTACTGAAAAAGGGTCAGCCTTGGAAATGGTCATGTAGCCAAGAAATAACCTTTGGGGAAGTGAAAACACAATTATCATTATTGAAGGTATTGGTCCACTACAATCCAAAGTGAGTAGTAGTGCTGACATGAAATGCCTCCCCAGATGATATCAGGGTAACATTAGCTCACCAGAGGCTCAATGGAGAGGAACGCCCAACAGCATATGCTTCCCAGAATTTGGCTGATGCCAAAATCCAATATGTGCAGAAATAGAAGGAAGGTTCGACAGTCATCTTTGGTGAGAGGAAGTTCCACCAGTACCTTTACGGACAGGGATTTGTCATAGTAACAGATCACGAATCCCTGCTCAGGCGACTGAAGGAAGACAAGATGGTGCCAACCATAGCTTCTGGTAGAATTCAGTGTTGGACCCTTATTCTCAGAGCATACAATTACAACACCTCCAGAAGCCAAGTGGCAAGTGGGAATGCCTTGAGCCGCATTCCACTGGTAGATTTTCCACCGGGTGATGCCTCCCCTGGATGAGTCAATTTTGGTTTTGAATTTTCTGGACACCTTTCCAGTCATCACAACATCTGACTGTGGACACAAAAAGATCTGGTCCTAGTGAAACTAAAACAGCTGGTGGTAATGGCCGTCGCAACTCAGATTGAAACCTTTCTGGTCCCAGCAAGACCAGATCACCGTAGAGGTCAGCATATTATTACAGGGAGCATGGTAATTGTCCCAAGTAAAAGGTCACCACCAGATACTGGCTGAACTCCACCAGAGTCATCCAGGAGTTTCGAAGATGAAGATGTTGCCAGAAGCTATGTCTGGTGGTCAGGTTTAGATGCCGATTTAGCTGTGTTAGTGGACCAGTGCCCAGAGTGCCAATAAGAACAAAAATTGCCACAAACAGTGCCCCCACATTTGGGGGAATGGCCAGGAAAACCCTGCACTCGGTTGCATGTTGATTGAGCCCATGAAAGGAATGACATTATGCTCCTGGTCATTGTGGACGCCTATTCAAAATGGTTGGACATGCATCAAGTTTGTTCAGCAAACTCAGGAATGATGATTGAGATGCTGGGAACATCATTCACAATCCACAGACTCTTGGAAGTATTTGTGACAGACAATGCGGCATCATTTACCAGCAGGAAATTTGAATATCTCCGAAAGTCAGATGGCATTCGGCATATAAAAATAGTTCCATACCATCCATCGCTCAATGGTCTAGCAGAAAGAGCGATCCAAACATTGAAGACAGGCTTAAAGCAGCAGCCTACAGTGTTAATTGAAATCAAACTGTCCTGGTTCCTATTCAATTAAAGGACTATACCACATGCAACAACAGGGATAACTCTAGTAGAGTTGTTGATGGGGAGAAGACTGCACACCAGTTTAAAGCTGATATTCCTAGACCTGTTGGGGGGGGGGGGGAATTGAAATGACAGCAGGAATGCCAATGCTGGCCTTTAAGCGAGAGAGAGACAATTTAATTCAGGGGAGGAAGTTTGTTGCTGGAACCGTGGAAATAGCCTTGTATGGGTACGAGGTGAGTTTAACAAGTACAGATTAAAGTTGACACCTTCTATTTTTCTTAATCTCACTGCATACTATCTGCAGTTGAGCAAGTATACAGGAAACTTTCCTAGAGTCAATAGCACAGCAAGAGCCCATTTGGCCCAACTAGTCTGCTGATTCTTATGCTCCTCATAAATTTTTTTCTCACCTTAAATTTTGAAACCCTGTCAACATCTTTCTTCCTCTTGTACTTGTTTTCCTTAAAACGCATCTATACCTTCACCTAAATAAGCGTGTTCTAAATTCTAGTCACTCTATAGGTAGTTTTTATTTAATTCCTCATGATTTATTAATGAGAATCTTACACTTATTATGCCCTATACTGCCCTATAAGTGAAAACATTTCTATGCCTGTCAAATCCTTTCATGACTTTAAAGTCATCCTTCATCTTCTGTTTTCGATGAAAATGAACCTGTACAGTCTTTTCGGATAGGGATGGTTAGCTCAGTTAAATTACACCTGGAGTATTGTGTGCAGTTTTGACCTTCTTACTCAATGAGAGCTATGGAGGGAGTACGAAGAGGTTTACCAGAGTGATTCCTGGGAAGGAAGAGCTGATGTATGAAGAGGGACGAGACCAAGTAGGTCTGTAATCCCTGGAGTTTAGAAGAGTGAGGAGCGATAAATGTCTTGTGGTCTTGTCAGAAGAACTATTTGGTCTTGGAGTTTATCACAGAATGTATAAACTGGTTCATTAAAATAACAAGTCTAGTTTTGTAATCGATCATCATTATTGAATCATTTTCACTTCAGTATTGTTCTAATAAATTTGCACTGCACTCTACCTGAGGTGATGCTGAAAGTAGTCCTCTCTCAGGAGTAATCTGCTGGTTGTCATTCATCTATCCTGCTTTGTTTCCCCTTCAAAGAATTCTAATGTGTCAGGCATGACTTGCCCTTCATGAAGCCAAGCTAACTATGCATAATTAAGGGATGATCACTGCTCTGTATTCAGTGAGCCACTTTAAATTGGAATTGTATAACTGATCGTATGTAAAGGCTCAATTTTAGTAGAAAAGCAGCACAAGGCAGTGAATATTGTGAACCAGTGGACGATGTCAATTGTACCTAGCTGTAGAACTCTGGGAAGTTATCATATCCATTGTATGTAGGCCACAATTATTCACAACTTATGTGGATGGTTTGGAGTTGGGACCACGTGTCAACGTTTGCACTAAGTTGAGTGGATGTGCAAAGTGTACCAAGGACTGTGAAATTTTGAAGAGGGACACATAGTTGAAGTGAGTGGGCAAAGGTCTGGCAGATGGAGTACAATGTTAATAAATGTGAAGTAGGAATAACAGTAAAAAGGACTATTATTTGGATGGTAAAAAAATTGCAGCATGCTGCTGTTCAGAGGGACCTGGGTATCCTTGTGTATGAATCATAGAAGGTTGGTTTGCAAGTGCAACAGGTAATTAAGGAGGCAAATGGAATTTTGTCCTTCATTACTAAAGGGATTGAGTTTAAAAGTGGGGAGGTAATGTTGCAGCTGCATAGGGTGCTGGTGAGGCCATACCTGGAGTACTAATACCAAAGTTAGTACTTCCCTTCTTAATTAAGAATGCTAAAACTGTACGCAGCCTCAGTAAATCTTTACGCAGTTGTAGTAACACTTTTCTATATTTATAATCCATTCCCTTTGCAATAAACACAATTGTTGCATTTGCCTTCCCAATCACTCTTGTATCTGCCTGATATATTTTTATGTTTCATGGAGCAGGACACTCAGATGGTTATACCACTGATTTCTGTAGTTTCACTGTATTTAAATAACCTGTCTTTCCATTCTTCCTCACAAAGGGGACGAACTCACATTTTCCAACATTATACTCCATCTAGCAAATTTTTGTCCATTCACTTAACCAATCTATATCATCTTTGTATATTCCATGTCCTCTTCATAGCTATCTTTTACGTTATCTGCAAATTTAGCAGCTATATCCTTAGACCCTCATCGGTGTCATTGTTATAGAATTTGAACAGTTAAGTCCCCAGCACTGATCCCTTTGGCGCTCCACTAGTTACAGTTTGCCAGTGCAAAAACAATGCATTTATTCTGACATTCTTCTTTTGTTATACTAACATGTTAGCCCCAATATCATGGCTATATTCAACGTAACAGCAAAGAGACAAACTCACAGCAAGTTGTTATAACCTGCAGTGCCTGAAAAGGTAGGAGTAGTAGATTCAACTGAGGCTATCAAAGTTGCAAAGGGCAGTAAATTGATATAGGTAAATTACTCTGGCAGAAAGCTAATATGGGCTTGACAGACTAGATGACTGTTTTCTGAAATGCGGCACTTCTATGATTCTAATTCTGTTTTTGAATAGCAGATACTGCAACACCTCTTTCTTCAATTTTCCAGAAGGAAGAAAAGAGATGAACTCAGCAACTTAGTTACATCTGTTCAGCTTTTTGAGAATGTAATTGGTAGAACAGGTAAGGAGAAATCAAAAAGCATTCAAGTGGTGTCAAACAAAAAGATATAATAGGACTCAATGAATTCACGCATATTGAGGTTTGGTCAATGGACAGAAAAAACACCAAGAATACAAAGGACAACTTTTGAGCAGGTTATAACCAGTGGGGTGTTGCATGAATCAGTTCTTGACCATCAATTATTTATCAGCTATATTAATGATTTAAATTACGGCAATAAGCATAAGTTATCCCACTTTGACGTGATACAAAAGTTAGGAGGGAAAGTGGTGAGTATATAGAAAGAGGCTGCAGAAAATTATTTACAGTTTCTGAGTGGACAAAGACAAGATTGTTGTGATGAAATGCGAAGTTATCATCTGTTGTTGGGAAAATAATAACAATAGTTTTGAACAGTGAGAGACTGCAAAATATGTACATTTAGAGAAACTTAGCACATGTACATGAATCACAAGTTAACATGCAGGCACAGAAAGCAACTAGAAAGGCAGTTGATATTTTAGCATTTGTTACAAAGGGAGTAGCGTAGAATAGTAATGTAGACTTGGAACAATAGTGCAGTTCAGAGTGAAGTACTGCATGTAGCACTGGCCTCTTTATCTAAGCAAGTATAAACTTGCTGTGGAGGGAGTAATTAAAGTTCACTGGACTAGATCCTCCCATGTGGACTGGATTCTCCCAAAGATTAGGCTGATATCCCTTGATTTTTTTTTAGAAATTAGAAGTGATCTGATTCTTAGTATGTAAAATTCTTAACAGACTTGACGAGGTAGATGTTGAGAAAATGTTTCCCCTGTTTGGGCAACCTAGAGTAAAAGGACACAGTCTCAGAATAAGGAGTTTGTGATTTAGAACTTCTATAGCAAAAATTTCTTCATGCAAAGGATTGTTAGCCTTTAGATTTTTCTACCTCGAGAACTCTGGTGACTTAGTTATTGAATATACACTAGTGAACTGTTGATAGCTTTCTGGATACCAAGGTAATTAAGGAATACGGTGATAGTACAAGGAGGTGGCATTGAGGTAGAAGATCAGCAATGATCATGTTGAACAAGACACCTGCAAAAAGCACAAAATAGCCAGCCCAGCTCCGATTTCCTATGCTCTTTTTCTTTTGTAAAACTTCGCTGTAACAAAGAAGCAATAACAGAGTATTAACATTTATGGATACTTCAATAATGAAGGATGCTAAATCAGCAAAACTTTCAAAACAAGAAATAACCTACTATTTGATTTTTGCAACAGATCAGATTATTACACCTCTATTCAAAAAAGACAAAAAAAAATTATTGACGCATTAGCTCAATATTGGGAAAATGCTCACGTCCATGAGAAGGAAGAGGACACTAACAGAATCAGGCAGAGTAAACATGGCTTTGTGAAAAGATCGAACTAATTTAAAATTTTTTGAGGAAGTCACAAACAATATGAATAATGGGGAACAAGTAGATGTGGCGTATTTAATTTCCAAACAACTTTTGACGAGGTTCCACATAAAACAATATTACATAAGATGGGAGCTCTTAATGTTGGGTTTATCATGTTAGCATGGATAAAAGACAAGTGTCAGAATCAGTGCATCATTTACATGCTACCAAACTGAAACTAGTGAGTACCAAAGGGATTAGTCCAGGGGACTCAGTTATTTACATTCTACAACAGTGACTTGATGAAGGGTCCAAGGATATGGTTCCTTGAAAGTGGAGCACTGGGTAGAAAAGATAGTGAAAAAGGCATTTAGTTTGCTTGCCTTTATTGGTCACTGTACTGAAAACAGGAGTTGGGAGGTCATGTTCCGGCTGTACAGGACATTGGTTAGGCCACTTTTGGAATAATGCGTGCAATTCTGGTTTCCTTCCTATTGGAAGGATGTTGTGAAAAGATTTACAAGGATGTTGCCAGGGTTGGAGGTTTTGAGCTATAGGGAGAGTCTAAATAGGCTGGGGCTATTTTCCCAGAAGCAGAAGCTGAGGGGTAACTTTATAGAGGTTTATAAATTCATGAGGGGCATGGATAGGTTGAATAGTCAAGGTCTTTTCCTTGGGGTGGGAGGAGTCCAAAAATAGAGGGCATAGGTTTAAGGGGAGAGGGGAAAGATATAAAAGGGACCTAAGGGGCAATTCTTTTTCACACGGAGGGTGGTGCATGTATGGAATGAACTGCCAGAGGAAGTGATGAAGGTTGGTACAATTACACAATTTTAAAAAGCATCTGGATGGGTATATGTAAAGGAAGAGTTCAGAGCGATATGGGCCAAATGCTGACAAACTGGACTAGATTTATATAGGATATCTGGTCGGCATGGACGAGTTAGACTGAAGGATCTGTTTCCATGCTGTTCAGTTCTATGACTCTATAAATTTGTAGATTACATAAAAAGAGGTAGGAAATCTAGCTGTGAAGAAGGCACAGTATATACAGAAATGATTTTGATAAGCTATGTTAGTGTCATGGAATCATTGCCATACAGCACAGGAACAGATCCTTTGGTCCAAAATTAAACTAGTCCCACTTGCCTGCATTTGGCCCATAACCTCTGAAACATTTCCTATTCTCTGTACCAATCCGAATGTCTTTTAAGTGTTTTAACTGTACTTGAATCCACCTCTTCCTCTGGCAGTTCATTCCACATATGAACCGCCACCTGTGTAAAAAGGTTGACCCTCAGGTCCCTTTTAAATCTTTCTCCTCTCACCTTAAAAATATGTCCCCTCGTTTTGAACTCCCCCACCCTAGAGAAAAGACCTCAGCTATTCACCTTATCTATGCCCTTCATTATTTTATAAACTGCTATAAGGTCACCCCCTCAGCCTTCTAAACTCCAGTGAAGAAAGTCCCAGCTTATCCAGCCTCTCATTACAACTCAAATTCTCCAGTCCCAGCAACATCCTGGTAAATCTTTTCAGAACCCTCTCCAATTTAATAATATCCTTACTGTAGCAGCATGACCAGAACAACACACAATAATCTAAAAGTGGCTTCACCAATATCCTGTACAACCTCAACATCATGTCCCAATTCCTGTACTCAGTGGTCTGAGCAATGAAGATAAGCATGCTAAATGCCTTCTTAACCACCCTGTCTACATGAGATGCAACTTTTAAAAAAAACATACCTGAACCCCTCAGTTTTTCAGTTCAACAACACTACCCAGAGCTCTATCATTAACTACGTAAGTCCTGCCCTTGTTACTCTTTGAGCAAAAAATTGTCAGAGTATAATTTGGGAAAATGTAAGGCTGCCCACTTCTCCAAAAAGAATGGAAAAACAATTTAAATTGTTAGAAACTATAGAAATCTGTGGTAGAGCAATTTGAGGATCTTGCTACATGAATCATTTTAATAAAAGCAGATACAGTAAGTGATTGAGAAGGCAAATGCAACACTTATGTTTATTGCAAAGGGAATGTGTTATACATGTCAGAAAGTGTTGCTGCAACTGTATAAAACTTTAGTGAGGCTGCATCTGGAGTACTTGAGAATGGAAATACTTACTTTGGAAACAGTTCAGAGAAGGTTTATGAGGCCGATTCCTGGTATGAAAGCATCGTCAGAGGAAAGGCTGAGCAGGTTAGGCCTATTCTTATTGGGGTTTAAAAGAATAAGATCTTATTGAAACATTTAAGATTCTGAGGGGACTTGACAAGATGGATACTGGGAGGACATTAACCATTGTAAGGATGTCCAGAACTGGGAGCATAGTTTCAAACTAAGAGATCTTCCCTTAGTAAACTGAGGATGAGGAGAAAAATTCTGAGAGTTGTTAGTCTTTTGAATTCTCTTTGACAAAGAGCAGTGGCGGCTGGGTCATTGAATATCTTCAGATTTTTGATCATCATAAGAGTCAAGGGTTTTAGGGACAGGGTGGAAGAGTGGTGGCTAAAGCAAGAAAGGGGAACTGATGCTTCAATCCAATCTACCATCATTTTATTGAAAAGCAGAACAGGTTTCTATTTTTGATAATAGACAAGAGACAATAAGTGCAGGAGTAGGCCATTCTGCCCTTCGAGCCAGCACCACCATTCATTATGATCATGGCTGATTATCCTCAATCAGTGTCCTGTTCCTGCCTTATCCTCATAACCCCTGATTGCACATAACTTCATAATCTTATGAAATACAAGGTAGTTGTTAGTGGAAAGATTGCATTTTGTTCCATAAACACGTAAAAACAATTCTTAATCTAATGCAAACATTAAATTGCAGAGATTGCATTAATCACTGATTTGTTTTTTAAAAAGACAACCAAAGTTCTTCTATTTATTGTCTGGAACTGTCTGCATTATCTCTGCAGATAGGACAGGTCAAGCATGCTGCTATGCTTAGCATTAGCCTCATGTAAATAGGTATGATTCATTCTTTCCTTGCTATTCCCAGGAGGAAATGTTGTTCAGAATTTACTGCAGTACATTAAATTAACTGTGTTCTGTAACTGGACACCCACTCTTGACATCATACAAGCTATGAAATTCTTCACTGACGCAAACACCAACAAGATCAAAAAAACAAAATCATAGACATCTAAGTAACAGAGGAGACACACCACTGAAGTATATAGTTTACCCATTCAAAAAGCACAGATTCTACAATAAATTAATAACTTCAGATGCTACACAGAATTCTTTGAGAATCTGGTCTTTCATAAAATATTGTCAATAGCGTTTCTACTTTTAGAAATCAGTTCCAGGAATGAATTGATTAGGAACAACTCTGAATTCCCTGGTTCTGTTCACTTTTTGTTAAGAATTACAAAGTGAATTCTGTTATGGAGTGAGTTGCTGTTTTGAATATTCTGACCAAAACAGCAGTGCAGTTCAGATCAATTTGCTATAAACATGCTTAGCAACTTTTGATTTGTGACACCTTTGTTTAACAGATGTTTTAATCTAAATGAGATAAAAGTCTAATAAACATGCAAAACACATACAAATTACACCAACTACTCTTAGGATACCAATTCCCAAAAGAGATTTAACCTCAGTTTGTAGAAATATACAGCAGAAAATTATTTAACCCCTCAAACCTATTAATCAGTTGCTGATCCAGACTTCAACTCCATTAACCCATTTTTGCTCCATAATCCCCTCAGTATAGTTGTGTACTTAAGAAAATCTATCAGCTCTAGTCTTGAAAATGTCAACTAACTTGGCATTTTATAAAAGTGTGTTCTAGGTATCCAGTACCTTTCATGTGAAAGATGCTTCCTGATATCGCTCCCAAAATGCCTATATCGAATTTTACCATTAGCCTCCATTGTTCTGAATTCCTCAAAAAGAAGCAAGTTTATCATTCCTATTTCAAAGACCTTCATTACGTTACTGTTCAACCTTCTAAACTTGATGGAATACAAACAATGTTCTCATAATTTAACCCTTAAGGTTTGAGTACTGTATTGGTGAATCTGTACTGAGATATCTTTCCTTAAGTAAAAGGCACAAAACGGAACACTGTATTCCAGGGGACTGAACCAAAACTTTAACAAACTGAAGTATCAGTTTTGCATTCTATTCCCCTTAGATAAAGGCAATGATCCATCTCAGAATACTTTTTGTAACGATACGTCAGGTAAAAGGTGCTGAGGTACATAATCTTATTGAATAATGTAAAGAAGTTGGAGGGGGAAAATGGTCTACTCCTGTTATTAACAAAAGACAGAAAATGCTGGAAATGTTCAATAGGTCTGGCAGCACCTGCAGAGAGAGAGAAAAATAAATTAATGTTTCAGGTCGTGACCATATTTCATGTTGACTAGAGTTATACACTGTGTTTGAGCCAGAATGAGAAGACTAAATGCAGATACAGCTACCAAGACCAAAAAATAGCAGTGCACAAATGACTACGGGCTACAACTTTGTCAGAATATCCAGATGTCCTCTGACATGGAGAATGCTGGAGGTTTTATGAAGGAATCAAAAAAACAGCAAATCCATTTGCAAAGAAAATGTCTCTACTGTAAACAGGCAGAGGAGTCAACACAGATTGCAATAAACAATTGGAGAGAAGTTCAACTCCTCTGAGTGGTACTCTGTTACTGAGAAAGTTCTAGGTACCTCTGCCTGTTATAGCAGAGATAGATATTGAATGAATAAAAGAGAAACTCAACAAAACTATTGACTCGTTGGCCATGGGCAAAGCTCCATCTGATGATTAGATCACTTGAGTTCAACAAGCACAGAGAATTGTCACATCTGCATGAACATCTGTGTGTGTGTGATGCAAAGATTTTGACTACAAGAGAATCTCAAACAAAGAAAAATGAATGGACTCTCTCATAGTTTTAAAATGTTTCGGTTTAACTTTCCGCATTAGGAAGACAAATGCTATATCTGGGATGTTGCCATACCTCTATCTATCAGTACTGACAATGGGATGCTGAAAGTTGTTGATAGCTTTACTTATCTTGGTTCCACAATCATCAGCAACCTATTGATGCTGAAATCAACTCAATATCACAAAATCCATAACTGTTATTTCTAAACTATATAGATAAAATGCAGAGCTGGGCTAAGTAGTGGCAAATTGAATTTAATGCAGAAAAGTGAGAGATAATTCACTTTGGAAGAAGTAACAGGAATGCAGAGTACTGGGCTAATGGTAAAATTCTTAGCAGTGTAGATGAACAGAGAGATGTTGGTGTCCTGGTGCATAAATCCCTGAAAGTTAACAACCCTATCAACCTGGGTGACAAGAAGGTATATAAGAAACATCAAATAGCTCACAGCTTAATATTTCAACCAAAGGATGGCACTGGAAGTTTTGGTAGTTTTTTTTCCCCGTCACATCTCTTCACTTTATATTTAACATGCCTGTCCCTTTTAGGGAAAAAAAGACATGATTGTTCTAATTAAATAAAGGACTCTTGAGAATTACACAGAACAAATAATTACCTTACACTATCTACCCTAAATAACTAAGTCACATACTTCCTTCAGTACACAAATAAAATTTTCTAAATAACACAATGCATAGGTTCAACCAGTCTTGTAATTAAACTAAACTGTTAATGTATAAATAAAAATAAGCTTTACTACACAAATATTTTTGCACTATAATATAACCTATATCCAAGAAAACAAATCAGTTCTAGCTTTCTCCAAACTTCCCCAAGATATTTACAATACAGTTTTAACTACAATTTAATCTTTTTCGTAAATTTATTTTTGATTTTGATTACATTGTGATTTGCTTCTCATTACCCAAGCTGTTTTGCAAATGTCAAAAATAATAATGCAACTCCCCAAACTATTGCACTGCTTTTATTTAAGGGTTATACGCAGAGGAATTCAAGATAAGTGCACACAAATAATAATTTCTACATTGAAAGACACACTTATATTTGTGTAGCACCTTTCATGACATCTGATTATCTAAGACAGCAAAACAAACTTTTGAAATATGGTCACTATTGCAATGCAGAACATCACAGTATGACTCTGGAGAAGTTTCTAAAGACTGGAGGGTGGCAAATGCAACCCCACTATTTAAAAAAGGAGGGAGAGAAAAAATGAATAAAATTACAAACTGATTAGTTTAACATCACTGGTGAAGAAAATACTAGAGCCTGTTATAAAATATGTGATAACACAACACTTGGAAGTTAAGAAAGAGCACTAATTCCTGTCTCCTCAGAAGGCTAAAGGAAATTCAGCACATTCACAGTGATCTTTTTCCATTTTTATAGACGCATTATAGAAAGCATCATACACAGATGCACCACAGCTTGGTATGGCAACTACTCTGTCCAAGAAATACTGAGAGTTGTGAATGTAGCCCAGACAATTGCACAAAACAGCCTTCCATCCATTGACTCTGACTATACTTCCTGCTCCCTGGCAAAGCATAGAGACATAGAGTCATAGAGATGTACAACATGGAAACAGATCCTTCGGTCCAACCCATCCATACCGACCGGATATCCCAGCCTAATCTAGTCCCACCTGCCAGCACCTAGCCCATATCCCTCCAAACCCTTCCTATTCATATACCCATCCAAATGCCTTTTAAATGTTGCAATTGTACCAGCCTCCACCACTTCCTCCGGCAGCTCATTCCATACACATACCACCCACTGTGTGAAAAAGTTGCCCCTTAGGTCTCTTTTATATCTTTCCCCTCTCACCCTAACCCTATACCCTCTAATTCTGGACTCCCCAACCTCAGGGAAGAGACTTTGTATACTTAACCTATCCATCCCCTCATGCTATTGTAAACCTCTACAAGGTCACTCCTCAACCTCTGATGCTCCATGGAAAACAGGCCTAAGCCTGTTCAGCCTGTCCCTATAGCTCAAATCCTCCAACCCTGGCAACATCCTTGTAAATCTTTTCTGAACCCTTTCAAGTTTCACAACATCTTTGCGATAGGAAGGAGACCAGAACTGCACACAATATTCCAACAGTGGCCTAACCAACATCCTGTACAGCTGCAACATGTGCTCTTCCACCTTTTTCCATTGGGCAGAAGATACAAAAACTTGAAAACACATACCAATAGATTTCAGAACAGATTCATCCCTGCTGTTATTGGATTTTTGAATGGAACTCTCATATATTAAAGTTGGTCTTTCTCTGCACCTTCTCTGGAGCTATAATACTTGAACCTCTGTTCTGTTTTATTACCAAGATGTAATAATGTATGGTATGATTTGCCTTGAAAGCATGCAAAACAATTTTTTCATTGTATCTCAGTACCAGTGACGATAATAAATCAAACTAAAATCAAATTTTAGCAGCTTGACAGCCCTTGACCTTAAGGCTGCATTTAACCCAGTGTGGCATCAAAGACCCTAGCAAAATTGGAATTAGTGGGAACTGAGGAAAACTCACTGCTTGTTAGAGTCATATCTAGCAGATAGGAAGGTGGTTGTTGGAAGTCAGTTACCTCAGCTCTAGGACATCTGTGCAGGATTTCCTGAGGGTAGTGTCCCAGGCCCAAACACTTCAGCTAATTCATCAATGACCTTCCCTCCATCATAGGTCAGAAGTGGGGATTTTTGCCGATGACTGTACAACATCCTGCACCATTCACAGTCCTCAGATACTTAAGCAATGTATTTTAAAAGCAACAAGACCTGGACAATATCCAGACTTCGGCTGAGAGGTGGCAAATAACACCGCACAAATCCAGGAAATGACCATCTCCAATAAGAGTCAATTTAACCACCAACTCTTGATTTTCAATAGGGCTACTATCATCGAATGCCCCATTACCAACATTCTGGCAGGATTACCATTGACCATTTACAATATTTAAGGGAAATAGTAAAAAGTTTGAGTATTGCACAGAAAGTAACATTTTGTTGAAACTTTTCATCTTGCACTCATAACATTTTGCAAGAATTCAAATTTAAGGTGAAATCTCACATTTGTACTGCATGAGTGAAGAATGTTGATTAGTTGACAAGTGGACTCTGATTGATAAAGGTGCCACTGTGGAGAATATACCTATTAATGTTGAGTGATAGCTAACAGACAGCTTTGTTTATATTCTACACTGGGCAGGTTGATTTTGATTAATCAGAGGATTAGTTGGTTAGTCTTTGAAAGAGAGGAGCAGGATGAAGGAAATAAAAGCAAAAGTCTAGAATAGGAAAAAAGGAAGAAAAAAATTAAGTGAGAAAGATATCATGGAACAAGAGTCAAAGGCAGTGGTAATGGCTGTTGAAAGTATTTAGAACTGGATCCTAATTTTTCTCCAGACTCCAATTTTCAGTATTATGGACTAGATCAAACCCTCTCAAAATAAATCAAGGAGATAGCCTAGACCCCAACTTCTATCTTACTTAAAAGATGATTCGATTGGTCAAATTACTAAACTTTAAGCAAAACACACTTCATTCTTACTCGTTAAAATGCAAACAAAAAAAAATAATTGGCACACCTTTACCTGGATCAAAATACTTAAAATAATGTGTTTTAACTACTACTCAAACTGTTCCAATATAGCAGATAAGTTTTTGGTACAACTTATAAAATTAATGATAGGGCCTCAGGTAATGTTATAGAACAGAGGGACCCAGGGGTTCAGATTCACAATTCTTTTAAGTTTGTGTCATATACAGACAGGGTGGTTAAAAAGACATTTAGCACACTTGCCTTCATTGCTCAGTCCCAAGTATAGAAGTTTGGAATTCTTGTTGAGGTTAAACAGGGCCTTTCCTGGAATACTATGCCCAGTTCTGGTTGCCAAGTTATAGGAAGGATATTATTAAGCTGGAGAGGGTACTGAAAAGATTTACCAGAATGTTGCTGAGTATGGAAGGTTTGAGTTATACAGAAAAGGTGGATAGGCTGGCACTTTTTCCACTAGAGTGTAGCAAGTTGAGAGGTGACCTTATAGAGGTTTACAAAACCATGAGGGGGATACTTAGGGTTAATGGTAGGTGTCTTTTCCCTTAGATGAGGAATTTAAAGACTGGAGGCATATTTTTAAAGTGAGAGGAGAGTGCTTTAAAATAAAGCGAGGGAGAAATATTTTACACAGAAGGTGTTTCACATGTGGAATGAACTTCTGGAGGAAGTGGTGGATGTAGGCATAGTTACAATGGTTGAAAGACATTTAGATAAGTACATTAATAGGAAAGGTTTGGACGGATATGGTCCAAGAGCAGGCAGGTAGAACTAGTTTAGTTTGGGATTATATTTGGCATCGACAGGTTGGAGTACAAAGGGTCTGTTGCTGTGCTGTATGACTGTATGACAGCAGCTCACACTAAATGGCACTCCCAATCTTTGTCATAGGGATGTACAACATGGAAACAGACACTTCGGTCCAACTCGTCCATGCTGACCAAATATCCCAACCTAACCTAGTCCCACCTGCCAGCACCTAGCCCATATCCCTCCAAACCCTTCCTATTCATATACCTATCCAAATGCCTTTTAAATGTTGCAATTGTACAGCCTCCACCACTTCCTCTGGCAGCTCATTCCATACACATACCACCCTCTGTGTGAAAAAGTTGCCCCTTAGGTCTCTTTTATATCCTTCCCCTCTCACCCTAAACCTATGCCCTCTAGTTCTGGACTCCCCGATCCCAGGGAAATGACTTTGTCTATTTATCCTGTCCATGCCCCCCTGACACTCCTGGGAAAACAGCCCCAACCTGTTCAGCGTCTCTTTATAGCTCAAATCCTCCAACCCTGGCAATATCCTTGGAAATCTTTTCTGAACCCTTTCAAGTTTCACAATATCTTTCTGATAGGAAGGAGACCAGAACTGCACACAATATTCCAACAATGGCCTAACCAATGTCCTGTACAGCCGCAACATGACCAACTCCTGTACTCAATACTCTGACCAATAAAAGAAAGCCTTCTTCACTATCCTATCTACCTGTGACTTCACTTTCAAGGAGCTATGTCATCAGGTAATTTGTTTACAAATGGCACTCAGGCCTCTCTATATTTACTGTTTCATATATCATGCCTTCTTCAGAGCAGTCCTTTACAAAAGTAGCTGATACTGCAACATTTCATACTTGCACAAAAACTGTCAAACATCACACATGGGTGGACTTTCTCGGACAAAAGATAGCAACACTTCTAATAAATTGGAAAGCAGAAAGAAAAATGTCATCATTTGGGTGCAAAATATTGAAGGAATAGAAATCGGTTTCATTCTTGTCCTTTGATTTCCATTATGGCTGGTGTACTTGGTTTTCCTTCACCCAAAAAGTGATTGCTTTATTGAAGATTGGAAGCTCAAACCATCTCAAATTCTATCACAGTAATGTTTCCCAAGCTCCTTTGGCTTCTTGAAAGCTTGTAATGTAATTGTTTTAACTTTGTTCACAAACAGTCTCCCATCCCACAAGAATGAGCAGTGGTTTCTAGAGTTGTGCGTGGAAACAAATCTTCAGCTAAATAAGCTGCAAGTTATAAATCTGCCATGCATGGACCTTGGAGACCCACACAGTCAGAAAGAAAATTAGGAGGAATGCTAGCCATATTCCTTAATTTTATTTACAGGAAATCCCTGGGATATGAATGAGTTCCATTTTTAAGTCTGTTCGTAAGTCGAATTTGAATGCACATTGGAACAGTTACGTACGGTTCACATCTAGCGTCAATTAGTCAAATGCCTGTCTTGGTATATATTTTACCTAAAACATCTTAAACATAATAATACAGTAACAATGATAATAAAATGTAACTACAGGACTGTATTTATAATTGAAAGAGAGAGAGAGAAAGAAAGAAAGCAAGATTGTGTGTGTGTGTGTGTGTGTGTGTGTGTGTGTGTGTGTGTGTGTGTGTGTGTGTGTGTGTATAGTTATAACAAAAAAAATTAAAGCAACATTTCTTAAACTGTTTAGAT
Organism: Hemiscyllium ocellatum; assembly: GCF_020745735.1. Taxonomy (NCBI): domain Eukaryota; kingdom Metazoa; phylum Chordata; class Chondrichthyes; order Orectolobiformes; family Hemiscylliidae; genus Hemiscyllium; species Hemiscyllium ocellatum. The sequence goes on along the minus strand of NC_083412.1, from coordinate 21,958,656 downwards.
AGAAACGAAAAGATAATGATTAAAGGTTAACACTTACTCTCGTTCCAATCAATGTCTTGCATACCAGAAGGGGCCTTAATTAATAATTAAGATGACTTTATTAATTGGATAATGGACCTGGTGCTGGAGAGTCAAGGATTGATATTCCTGGCTGGAGAGTCAGAGTCTGATTCTGCTGCTGAAGAGTGGAAGCTTACTTCTAAAGTAAATTTCTTAAAATAAACATCAAGAGTAGCTTGAACACAGATTTTCCTTTTTTCTCATTATAAATGACCTTGTAGCAGCTGAGGCAGTCGGTAACTATCCAGTAAACTTTGGCAAACCTCACTGCATCAGGATCTTGCTCCTCTAACTTTGCCAACCCTGTTTCAATTTGATGAAAGGCTTTAGCTAACTCCTTCATCAAAACTTTGATGCATCACCATCACTTGCATCAGATTTACTCTTTGAAGCCATGATTAGAAGGGTAAACACATGAAAAATTTAAGTCAAAACACAATGCATACAACAATGTTTACGCAATCTGATGTAAAATGGCGATGAGGGCATGGTATTGTTCTCCCTTGGACTGGTGAACTGCTGAAAATGCGCAGTGTTTTGAGCATCATGCAAAGTAGTCCACCCTTCATTAGTACAAACTATTGTATCTAACTATTGTATCTAAGTATCTAAAATAATAGGCTTTATCGACGTCAGTTCATAAGTTGGGCGTTCGTAACCCAGTGAAAGCCTATATATCCAAAATTCTGCTTATTTCTGTCTTATACATGTTTAATGATTGAGCTTCCACAGTTCTCTGGGGTAGAAAATTCCAAAGATTCACTATCCTTTGAGAGAAGAAATTTTTCTTCCATTTCATAATAAGAGATAGACAATGTAAGAATATGTTCCTTGGTTCTAGATCACCAGCCAGGAGAAACATTCCAACTACATCCACCACTGCCATACTCTGCAAGAATTTTGTACATTTCAATGAGATCACATTTATTCTTTGAAACAGAGGAGAATAGTTTTGTCAATCTCCCCTGAAATAATTCCACCATTCTGGATATTGACCTGGTGCATCTCCATTATTGCATTCCTCCATAGCAAGTACATCTTTCCTTAGATAAGGAGATCAAAGCTGTATACAATACTTTAGGGGAAATCTCAGCAAAGCTCTATGGAATTGCAGTAAAACATCTTCACTCCTGTACTGTGCTCAAATTCTGCGATTAAAACCAATGTACAGTTTCCCCTACTAATTGCTTGCTATACCTGTATAGTCACTTTCAGTGACTCATGATCAAGGACATTCAGGTCCATTTTGACATCAACAGTTCACATGCTCTCACCATTTAAGAAATACTATATAGTTCTGTTTACTTCTTACCAAAGTGTATATTTTAAGAGTAAATTATATCACATTTACAATGCTCTTGCCCATGTTCTGGCCTGTTCAAGTCCCCATGACACCCCTTTCCATCCTCCTCACAACTGACATTCTTATCTAGTTTTGTATTATCAACAAAGGCCCTTCAGCCATCATATCTGGACTCGTCAAGAACAACTACTTTATTTCCAATTTCCAGCACTTGGGCTACAGCCTTGGTATTGCAAGTGCACATCTAAATAGTTCTTAAATGTTATAAGGATGTCTGTCTCTAACACTTTATAGGTAGTAAGTCTGAAGATGGATGAGGGAGATCCAGTAGATGTAGTGTATCTGGACTTTCAGAAAGCTTTTGATAAAATCCCACATAGGTTAGTGAGCAAAATTAGGGCGCATGGTATTGGGGGCAAAGTACTAACTTGGATTGAAAGTTGGTTTGCTGATAAGAAACAAAGAGTAGTGATAAACGGCTCCATTTCGGAATGGTAGGCAGTGACCAGTGGGGTACTGCAGGGATCAGTACTGGGACCGCAGCTTTTTACAATATATGTTAATGACATAGAAGATGGTATTAGCAATGACATTAGCAAATTTGCGATGATACTAAGCTGGGTGGCAGGGTGAAATGTGATGAGGATGTTAGGCGATTACAGGGTGACCTGGACAAGTTAGGTGAGTGGTCAGATGCAGTTTAATGTGAATAAATGTATGGTTATCCACTTTGGTGGCAAGAACAGGAAGGCAGATTACTACCTAAATGGAATCAATTTAGTTGAAGGGGCAGTACAGAGAGATCAGGGTGTTCTTGTCCACCAGTCAATGAAGGTATGCATGCAGGTACAACAGGTAGTAAAGAAGGCTAATAGCATGCTGGCCTTGACAACAAGAGGGATTGAGTATAGAAGCAAAGAGGTTCTTCTGCACCTGTACATGGCCCTGGTGAGACCACACCTGGGGTACTGTGTGCAGTTCTGGTCTCCAAATTTGAGGAAAGACATTCTGGCTGTTGAGGGAGTGCAGCGTAGGTTCACGAGGTCAATTCCTGGAATGGCGAGATTACCTTACACTGAAAGACTGGAGCGACTGGGCTTGTATACCCTTGAGTTTAGAAGACTGAGAGGGGATCTAATTGAGACATATAAGATTATTAAAGGATTGGACACTCTGGAGGCAGGAAACATGTTTCCGCTGATAGGTGAGTGCCGAACCAGAGGACACAGCTTAAAAATATGGGGTAGACCATTTAGGACAGAGATGAGGAGAAACTTCTTCACCCAGAGAGTGGTGGCTGTGTGGAATGCTCTGCCCCAGATGTCAGTGGAGGCCCAGTCTCTGGATTCGTTTAAGAAAGAGTTGGATAGAGCTCTCAAGGATTGTGGAATCAAGGGTTATGGAGATAAAGCAGGAACAGGATACTGATTAAAGATGATCAGCCATGATCATATTGAATGGTGGTGCAGGCTCGAAGGGCAGAATGGCCTACTCCTGCACCTATTGTCTGTTGTGAGCTCCAGATTCTCTCTGGGTGAAAAGTTTTCCTCACATCCTCTGTAAACCTTCTGGCCTTTTCCTTAAGCCTATGCCTCCTGGTTATTGATCACTCTTCTGCTATTCAAGGGAAAATGTTTCTTCCTCTCTATGCCCCTCATAGTTTGACACACCTCAATCATGCACTCTTTCAGTCTCCTCTGCTCTAAGGAAAACAACTCTTGTCTGTCCAATCTCTTTTCATAAGTAAAACTCTCCAGCTCAGCAAATCCTGATAAATCTCTTTGCACCTTCTCCAGCGCAGTCACACCTAACCTAGAATGTGGATTCCAAAATTGGACATAATAGTCTAGCTGTGGCCTCACTAACATTTTATTACAATTCCAGCATAACCTCTTTGCTCTTAAATTCTATGTCTCAGCTAATATAGGCAGGTATCCCATATATCTTCTTAATGACTTTAGTCATCTGTCCCGATACCCAAAGCGTCAGGTGTATATGCACATCAAGTTCCCTCTGATCCTCAGTGCTTCCCAGGGACCGACCATTCATCATATATTCTCTTATTTGTCCAAGTGTGTGACCAATAAGGTTTGCTTAATTTTCAGCCATTTTTCTGATATAACCTTGTACAGAACTGATTGCCAAACCATATTTCTTCTTCACTTATATTAGACTCTGGTGTAGACTCTCAATTAAGTTAACTTCACTGGACTACATTGTGTTAAAAAGGAGCTGAAGAGACCAGCTTGGCACATTGCAGAGAAAACACACCAATTAACATACACTTTGCAGACACTTCTACAAATCCAGACATCTACAAGAGCAGATACTTTCAAGAAAAATCAAAGAAATAATGTATTCCAAAAAGCTTTTGCATATTCAGGTACCATTTGTGAATGCATTCTCTGAGTAATTTACATATACTGTTCATACGTTTACCAAATACAGGTACATTGCAAGAGAAAAAGAGACAAAAAAAATGAAACAAAGCCACCACAATCCATCAGTAGTATTCCGGTTTGTATCTGAAACTATCTATTGACAATTTATTCGTAGTAGCCTACCTGTAATGCACTGAAGCTGCCCATCCTCTCTTCTTATGGTAAATGTCTCACCTGGGTTGACTTGAACCAAAATAACCTGTGATTATATACATTAAAAATATTATTTTGGATACAATTTGTAGTCAAGTTAAATGCTTTTACCTTAATTTCTATGTAATTAGAGTTTTAAAGAAAGAAAAACAGCTTGCATATGTTTAGCTCCTTAATATAGCAAATGTCCCAAAAATGTTGACATTTAGTTTGGTTCTGCACTATATTATGAACTTTACAATTAACGTAAACCACATTTTCTGTTTTCTTTTAATCTCAAATATTTAGGTAATCCAAGAAATTTTAAGTTTTAAATACCATTCTGTTTCCTGTCCACTCTGTAGCAAATCTTCATCTACTCCTTGAAGACTTCTCACCATTCAACTGCTATTTGCCTACCCAATTCTCAATTCCAATCCACCTGGAACAGATTATTTTAACTCACTGAATTCAAACCAGTTAAGGATCAATGCACATGACTTTACTACTGCTCTTTTCCATAACTACTTGAACTTGATATTACCAACTTTTCCACTTGGACCCACTACATTCTCCAGCATTGGATCCAGCACATTCTCTCTCAGTGGGTTTGAAAACCATTTAAAGAAACTTCTCCTGTACTCATTTTAAGAATTTTTCTCCTTCTTTGGCATTTAAACAACCGCTAATCAAGACTAAACTGATATAACTGAAGGGCCTCATTTTGATTATCTCTATCTCCTCCAAGATTTAACAGATTATAGAGTACAACAGCAGCAAATCACCTCCTCCATTGTTCTTTAATACTAACTTTATAAATTCCATCTTTGGTCCCTCAACCAACTACGCCATCCTTCCTTAGTAGTATATTTAATCAGCTTTATCCTTTCCAATTTTTAACTGAACACCTCATAACATTGTATTCTTAGTATTGTCTCTCTATGCCATTTCTCTGTTATATCATAGTCCCATATAGTGATATGCATGTGCAGTTCACCAACATTATTTAGCACAAAGCACAACATTTCACAAGCAAGGTGGGATGGGAAGCGCCTGTTTTAAGAAATGAGGCACTGCACAATAGAAGGATTTTGAGATAATAAAAGTAAAATATTGCAAATCCTGAAAATCTGAAATAAAAAGAAAGTGTTGGAAATCACCTGTACTGGCAGCAGCTGCAGAAACAGAAACAGAGTTAGATGTCCCCCAGTTGAATATGTCTCTTCTTCAGACTAATATTAAGGATTCAAGGATTAAATTATGGATGATAGTTTACATAAATTTTGCTGTATTTGCAAGTTTAGATAATCAAGCAGTTACCGAATCACCACCTAAATTGATTGCATGATTCAATTGATTAGATACAAATCAACTATTTTCTAATCTTCAGTGGGAAAATTAAGAATAATGGATTGCAAACATAAATTAAAGCAAGTCATTTTCGCAAGAAGGTATTGAAAATATCTTTCCTTCCCCACTACTTCCATCCCTCTAAAACTAACTTAACTGAGATTTTGATGAATTGAGGAATATAGAGTAAAAGCAAACTAAAGTTTAAAAAACACTATGATTTAACTGAATAATGGAACAGGCCCAAGGGGAAGAATGGCTTCCTTCCAATACTTGCATTGTCTCATATTTGTGCCTTTAATCTTGAAGCACATGCTATTCCACGCTAAATTAAGATAGCAATAAACGTATTGCAAGCTCTGCTTAGAAGCAGAAACAAAATATATTTGACATTTAATTATCCCGACCCAGACTAAGATTCTATTTTCACCTCAGCCATAATAATGATAAGTCATGTGGAAAATACAGATGGTATCTCATAATTTGTCATCAAGCATTTAAAGTAAAAGCTTGACCCGGTTCCATTATAAAATAAGCCCATCAGGATCAGGCCTCCAAATATGTCTGATTTCATAAAAATTGATTAAACAAGCATAGAAGAACTAAGGATGACAATAGCTCAGTAAAAGGTTTCAGTTCGAATTCAGGATTTGAGTACAGAGCTCATGGTTGGAACTCCAGTGCAGTACTGAGGAACTGCTGCACAATCAGAGACAATTCACGAGCTGAATACATTTTGTTACATGAATTAATGTTAAGTAATGATGGGTATTCATCACCAGTAGAAATAAAAGAAAGATAATAAATAGCTTCTAAAAGTTAACAGACGAATAGAAGATGAAAAGCCACTGACATAGGAGTCAGAGTGTAATATATCTATATTTACTGATGATACAAAAATTGATGGTAAAGTATGTTAAATGATGACAAAGAAGTAAAAAAGGCTCATGGACAAGTTGAGTGAACAGGCAAAATCAAGACAGATCACTACTTAAATTAGGAGAGACTCTTTAAAGAAATGCAGCACAGAAGGATTGGGGTGCTGCGCGTGAAACATAGAACATTAGCATGCAGCTGCAACAAGTAATTAAGGCAAGTGGAAATTTAAAAATAGGGAAGTCTTGTTACAATTGTACAGTATATGGGTAAGTTCACACGTGGAATAATGTGTACAATTTTAGTGTCTGTATTTAAGAAAAGATGGAATGACATTGGAGGCACTTCAAAGGAAATTCACTAGGATGATTTCTGAGATGAAGGGGTGACTTATCAAGAATGTCTTAAACAAGTTAGGCTTTAATCATTAGAGTTTAGAGAACTGAAAGGTGATCATATTTAAAGATCAAGATTCTGAAGGGGCTTTCAGGCTACATGTTGAGAAGATGTTTTTAATAGCAGGGGAATCTCAAACTAGGGGACATAGCTATAGGTTACGTGAATCCTCATTTAAAACTGAGAAATTTCTTCTTCTAGGGGACTGAACATCTGGAATTCTCTACCCTAGACACTTGATCAGGCTTGATGGCTCAAAGTGATTGAAAGATGAGGTGGATAGAGCTTTGAAATATTGGGGAATTGAGGACTGTGATGACTTGACTTGAAAGAGGAGTTGAGGCCTTAGGCAGATCAGCAATCATCTTGTTAAATGGTGGGCCAGGCTTAATGGCAGTTTAACCTGACCCTATTTCCTTTTGTTCTTACATTCTAACATACTAATCTCCCTGCTCTGACCAGAGAAGCCTGGGTTCAAGTCCCACCTGTGTCAGAGTTACGTAATAGCATACCTGAAGAGGCTGATTAGAGAAAAATAGATCAAAAGATTTATTAATGCAATTTTAGATCAATCATGATGGCATTTGAACTCATGAAATATAAGATTTAAGTCAGCTAGCGTAACCATACACAACCATACGAGAGACACTATTGTTAGGTTTTATACCGTACCTTGCATTTCAGTGAATTTACAGATTTGAATTGTGAGGGATGGCTCACAACAAGACAAGCATCATTTAACACATTCAAGATAGAAAGAGCCGAGACCTGCCTTTTGAATTGATAGAAAATCTGAAAAAGGTAAATGTTGTTATTTCCACTCTGAGTGCTTTCGTTACTTATAATGGCTATGAATAGTAAATAAGGCAGTTTAATAACTTCTTCACATTAGCAAATAGAACCAAGTACAGGTATACTGTCTCATTGGAGAGAAGTTAGCTCTTGTAAGCTGGAAGACAAAAGTCAGAGAGGCAAATAAGTCTTTTATCCATTGTAGGATGGTGGTAGGGTGGCATTTAATCCGGTAGGAGGGGTCGCACCTCAAATCTGTGCCATGCCCACTCCACCACTAATTAATGCCCACTTTAGGACCTCAACCTCTGCTACTGATATTCACTGTGACCAATATTGCTTGCAAGCTCTCTGGATGGGTTCCCCATTAAAAGCCATTCAGTGCCTGATTAGAAGAAGGAGCATCAGGAAAAGAATAACTCTCTTTGCTTCTACCTTCTCCATTCCCCACCCCTCCTCAACCCCAACTATCATTTGTCTACAGTCCTCTATAATTAAAAGCTTGAGCTCAGAAAAGGCTGGAAGCCTTTAGTTTTATTTCTGTTCAGAGATTTCATAAATAGTATATTCAATCAAATATAATGGGGAGTTATTGAGTATTTCTAAATATAGTGAGGAGGATTCCAACACTGGCATCTACCAACAATTAGAAAAGTTTCCCAGGCATGTCTCATCCACAAAAACCAGGACAATTCCAATTTGGTCAATCACTGCCCATTATTCCACTTTTGATCATTAAAGTCTTGGAAAAAGATATCAAATTACATCTAATCTGCAATAACTTACTCACTGGTTTCGGTTTGAGTTCTGTCAGGACTACATGGCTACTGGCCTTATTACAGCCTTGGTGCAGACATGACAAAAGAGCTGAACTCAAAGTGAAATGTGAGTGACTGCCTAGGAAAACAGGGCAACGTTTCGAGTTATTGAGATGCTCAGCACGGAAACAGATCTTTCGGTCCAATTCATCCATGTCGACCAGTTGTCCTAACCTAATCTAGTCCCATTTGCCAGCACTTGGCCCATATTACTCTAAACCCTTCCAATTCATATACCCATCCAGATGCCTTTTAAATTGTACCAGTCTCCACCACTTCCTCTGGCAGTTCAATCCATAGATGCATCACCCTCTGCGTAAAATGTTGCCCCTTAGGTCCCTTTTATATCTTGCCCCTCTCACCCTAAACCTATGCCCTCTGGTTCTGGACTCTCCCACCGCACGGAAACATCCTTGTCTATTTATCCTACCCATGCTCCTCATGATTTTATCAACCTCTATAAAGTCCCCCTCAGTCTCCGATGCTCCAGGGAAAATAGCCCCAGCCTATTCAGCCTCTCCCAATAGCTCAAATTCTTCAACATCCTTGTAAATCTTTTGTGAACACTTTCAAGTTTCACAACATCCTTCTGACAGGAAGGAGACCAGAACTGCACACAAAGTTCCAAAAGTAGCCTAACAAATAGCCACATGATCTCCTAACCCCTACACTCAATGCTCTGACTAATAAAGGAAACACCTTCTTCACTATCCTATCTACATGTGACTTTACTTTCAAGGTACTATGAACCTGCACTCCAAAGTTTGTTTGTTCAGCAACACTCCCCAGAACCTTACCATTAAGTGTATACATCCTGCTAAGATTTGCTTTCCCAAAATGCAGCATTTCGCATTTATCTAAATTATCCTCCAGAGAGTTATAGAGATGTACAGCATGGAAACAGATCCTTTGGTCCAACCCATCCATGCCGACCAGATAGTCCTACCTGCCAGCACTCGGCCCATATCCCTCCAAACCCTTCCCATTCATATACCCATCCAAATGCCTCTTAAATGTTGCAATTGTATTAGCCTGCACCAGTTCTTCTGGCAGCTCATTCTATACACGTGCCAGCCTCTGTGTGAAAAAGTTGCCCCGTAGGTCTCTTTTATATCTTTCCGATCTTACACTCAACCTATGCCATCTAGTTCTGCACTCCCCCACCCAAGGGAAAAGACTGTGTCTATTTACCCTATCCATGCCCCTCATAATTTTGTAAACCTCTATAAGGTCAGCCCTCAAGTCTCTTGACACTCCAGTGAAAACAACCCCAGCCTGTTCAGCCTCTCCCTATAACTCAAATCCTCCAACCCTAGCTACATCCTTGTAAATCTTTTCTGAACCCTTTCAGGTTTCACAACATCTTTCTGATAGGAAGGAGACCAGAACTGCATGCAATATTCCAACAGTGGCCTAACCAATGTCCTGTACAACCACAACATGACCTCCCAACTCCTGTACTCAATACTCTGACCAATGAAGGAAAGCATACCAAACTTCACTATCCTATCTACCTGCAACTCCACTTTCAAGGAGCTATGAACCTGCACTCTAAGGTCTCTTTGTTCAGCAACACTCCCTAGGACCTTACCATTAAGTGTATACGTCCTACTAAGATTTGCTTTCCCAAAATGCAGCACCTCGCACTTATCTGAATTAAACCCCATCTGCCACTTCTCTGCCCACTGGCCCATCTGATCAAGATCCTGTTGTAATCTGAGGTAACCCTCTTTGCTGTCTACTACACTTCCAATTTTGGTGTCATTTGAAAACTTACTAACTGAACCTCTTACGCTTACATCCAAATCATTTATGTAAATGACAAAAAGTAGAGGACCCAGCACCAATCCTTGTGGCACTCCACTGGTCACAGGCCTCCAGTCTGAAAAAGAACCCTACACCACCACGCTCTGTCTTCTACCTTCGAGTCAGTTCTTTATCCAAATGCCTAGTTCTCCCTGTATTCCATGAGATCTGTCCTTGCTGATCAGTCTCCCATGAGGAACATTGTCAAACACCTTACTGAAGTCCATATAGATCACGTCTATCACTCTGCCCTCATCAATCCCCTTTGTTACTTATCCAAAAGAACTCAAACTAGTACGTGAGACATGATTTCCCATGCACGTGTTGACTATCCTTAATCAATCCTTGCCTTTCCAAATACACGTAGATCCTGTCCTTCAGGATTCCTTCCAACAACTTGCTCATCACTGATATCAGGCTCACCGCTCTCTAGTTCCCTGGCTTTTCCTCACCACCCTTCTTAAATAGTGGCAGAGTACGGCATTAAGGAGGCTGAGCAAAAGTGGAGGCAATGGGAACTGGGAGAAAAAAGCTCTTCACTGAGTGGATTGATACCCAATTGTTATGAAGTTGAAGGCATGTACTGTTCTTTTATGAGTGAGAGAGAGAAAGAGAACGCTGATCTGAACTGAGCGATTACAAGCACCTTTGTACATCACTAGGTAGCTGTCCCAGAGAGTACTACAAAATTAAAAATATGTAACATGTGGCTGTGAAATAGATACCTGAGTTTTGGTATTGAAATTTGAATTTAACCAGTTTAAATTATGCCCCAGGATACTAAAACCCAATCAAGTTTGAATTTATTGTTTTGCCAACATCAAACCAATGAGGCAATCCGATGTTGGGGGGAATATAAGAATGCAGACATTTTGAAAATTGGTCAGAGAGCAACTGCTGTAGAGCCAGAGAACTAACTGCCAATATAACATCTTGCTCTCCAAGAAATTAGAAAACACTCTATCAAAGTTACCTTTCCACTTGAAACTCACAGTAAAAAGGCAGATGACGATCCAGGGAGATCAACAGCCGGAAGAGTGAAGAGACAGAAAAAGACAGATACTGTGTGGTTTTGAAATTAAGTTGATGTAATTATAATAAGTGCCTTATTGGAACAGTATATTGTTTTGGAATTGAAACCAGATAGTAAGCAGTTAAGAGAAAGGAGACTTAGATTTGTGAATAGTTTTTGTTTAAAATTCATTTTAAGTGCTGGAAAATAAATTGACGTTATTTTCTTTAAATAGTGGAATTTGGTAGTTCTCTGTCACAACAGATGATGAGGCAAGGTGAGCTTTTCTGTATGTTTGATGTAATTAACAGAAAAAGCTCACTTCTGTGTCATAACACAAACATAAAGGAAGAGGTTTGTGTTGTTGGAGGCTAATACTTTCATTCTCAGGACACCACTGCAAGAGACCCCCCTGACAGTGTTTTAGGTTCTACCATCTTCTGTCTTCTCAAAGTCTGTCTACCTTTACAAGGCACCAAGTCAGCAGTGTCATGGAATACAATCTACTTGCCTGAATGAGTGCCGCTCCAACAACACTTAAGGCACTCAACACCATCCAGGACAATGCAGCTCATTTGATCAGTACCTTATTCACAAACACAAACACAAACATTCATGTGTTCATTCCAGTGCACAGTAGCAACAGTGTGTACTATAAAGATACACAGCAGCAACTTCCTTTTATACTTGGTTGCGGGATGTAGGTGCCACAGACTATACAAGCATTTAACTCCCCTCATAATTGCCTTGGAGAAGGAAGTGATAAGCTTCCTCCTTGAACTGCTGCAGTCCTTCAGCAGTTCTGCTAAATTCAAGGCTCTTTGGAAAGCATCTTCCGAATCTGCAACCTCAACCACCTAGAAGGAAAAGAACAGGAGATATAAGGCAACAGCACCATCTATAAGCTTCCCTCCAAAACACACATCAGCAGGCTTGTAACTACATTGCTGTTCCTTCATGGTCGCAAGATCAAAATCCTGGAGCTCCTTTCCCAGCAACACAGTGTGGATTAACACTAGAACTCTGCAGCAATTCAAAAAGGCTGATTGTAAATACTTTCTCAAGGATAATTAGGGACAGGCAACAAATGCAAACCTTTTCCGGTGAGGTCACATCTCAAGTTTACAAAAAGCACTGATGGCCAAATTGTTGGTGTAGTTCTATCTCAGGATCTGTCCTCTGACCTTCTGCAACAAACGCATGCCCAGGTTGATATGACTTTTCTCTTTGCATTATTTTACATTAATCAATTCCAGTTGCTAATACAATTAACATAATAGGTCATCTCATGTTGCTTCAAATCATTGAAAACAGATTGAACATGAAAATTATACTAAAGTACTGAATAGACAAAGAAACATTACTTAAGGACAGAGATTTCAAAATGTAGAGTGAAGTATGATCAAATTTAAAGGACAAAGTTCATATCGCAGGAAATGAATGCGGAAACTTCATTTACTTAGAAAGGGGGTTGGAGAGATATGGGGGCCAGAGACAGAAGAACTTGCATTGTTGGCTACAGGAATTTGCAACAAATAGAAAAAGGACAAAATGGATTTTTAAATATGGATGAGGATTTTAAATTTATTATTTTAGGATATTAGCAGCCAGTTTGAGCAAGAAACAAATCGGCAGAATGGGAACTTAGTGTTGGACTGGAACTTTCTTAGGTGGAGCTTGTGTAGAATGGAACTCAGGAGGATAGTGGGGTGGAAATTGAGTAAAATCTCATCAGGTATCAATGGCATTCATGTTAGTGAGAATTAGATGTGGAAGAGATAACATTGGAGGTGGAAGGAAACTATTTTACTGATTAACAGGATACTGGTATTATCCAATGGTTACCCATGCTATAGAGGCTGTGCATCTTTTTGTTTAACTACATTAAGCAGGTAAGGAGAGAATGAAGTTGAATAAATAAGAATTCAGTTGTTCCTGTACTCAGTTCAAGAAGGTTCTACAGTATCTTGGACTTGTTTTCAACCCAATGATATTAAAATAAATTAGAAAATGCAGATGTGCTGTTGCAAATGTTATTTTATCATTAAGAACAGAGGGAAAAAAATTGGACAGAATCAATATGGATTTATGAAAGGGAAATGATGTTTTATAAATTTTTTTGTTATTTAATATAAAAGCATAGATAAAGTAGAACAGTGGAAGTGATGTTTTTGGATCTTTTGAAGACTTTGATAAGGTCTCACACAAAAGGTTCAAAAGCAAAATTACAGTGTGTGGTTAGCGAGGTTTGAGAGTGTGGGGTACTGACGATAATACACTACAATGGATTGAGAATTCATTAACAGACAGAAAACAGATTGTAGGAATAAATGGGTCATGCTCAGATGAGCAGGCTGTTACTAGTGAGGTTACTGCAAAAATCTGGCTACAAATGTTCAAATTCTTATGAATAATTTGAATGTAACTGAGACCAAATGTAACATTTCCAAATATTCCAATGACCCAAAACTAGGTGGGCATATAAGGTGTGAGGAGGTTGCAAGGAGGCTTCACTTGAAAACAGGTTAAATGAATGGACAAAAAAGGGCAGAGGGAATATAAGGAGAGCAGTTGGGATGTTTTCAACTTTGGTGGGGGAGAAAAGATAAATGATGACGGATTGGGAAGCATCAATGTCCAAAGAGACCTTGCTCATGACATACTAAAAGCCAGCGTGCAAGTATTAGAGTAAATCACAAAGTCAAATGGTATGTTGGCCTTCACTGCTAGGGGATGAGATTGTTGTAATAGAGCTTCGGTGAGAGCATACCTCAAGTACCTTTACAGTTTTGGTCTCTATCTAAGGAAGAATATAATTGTCACAGAGGGAGGATAAAAGAGGTTAATCAGACTAATTCTGGGAAGAACGAAATTGTCTGAAGCAAAAAATTGAAGAAACTCAACACATTCTTAAGAATCTTCAAATATTTATTGAGCAATAAAAATTTAAATATATTAAACTCGGCAAAAAGATTGGAAAGATTTATTTATAGACTTTAGAAAAGGAATAAAATTCATACTATTCCTTTTATTCCAGAAATGTCCTTGCAAATACCAAAATTCCAACAAACATCCTATCTTCACATATGTTTCTTCTAATTTTTCTTGCCATAGTACTAATCTCTGAGATCCATGCACAGCAGTGACTTCTGGAACATAGCTTATGGGGTACACTAATCTCCACACAAGGTTTCTTGCTCAGGCTGAGTTATGGTGAATGTTTGAAAATTCATTAAATAAAACAAACTACAAATATGCTCACAATTTCTTTAACCTCACAGCAAACTCCCAAGCTCCCTAACTCAGGTTCCAGCAGGCATTCTCCGGTACACCCACTGACTGCTATAATCTTCAGTCTATCTGTGCACCTGGAGTACTGTCACCAGGAAATAGTAAAATTTTCCTAAATCCATTTTTTTTAATGTGCCAAATTTCTAATGCATATTCAAAGATGGGCATGGTGAATTGGCCATGCTAAATTGCCAGTGTTCAGGGATGTGTAGGTGAGGTGCATTAGCCAGAGATAAATGTAGAATAATAGGAGAGGGGAATGAATCTGGGTGGGTTACTGTTTGGAGAGTCGGTGTGGACTTGTTGGGGATAAATGGCCTGTTTCCACATTGTCAGGATTCTATTGCTCCATCACAAGGGCTGTAAAATCTCTTTAAAAATGCATGCAAACAGAAAGATATTCAGAATCCCTGGCACAAATCCCAAAAATAAGACCGTGCCTTTGCCCTAATAAACACACAATATAAAGGTTATAGATTGTTCCCAAAAACTGCTTTCTGGGAAGAGAATTTTACAACTTAGCAACCCTCAAAGAAAACAAAAACTATCTCCTACTATTACTTTTGAAGTGCATTACCTTGTTCTACACTCCATGGAGAACACATCCTCTCAGTATCTTAATTCACCATCAGAATTTTATACATTTCAACGAGCAGCGTTGTAAACGGCACTTCAACATCACCCTAAAACTGACCTAGCCCTCTTTTAGCTGTCAAATTATGTGAGATCAAATATGTAAAATAAAAAAAAGTTCATGACTTGTACAAGAAGAATAGATTGTGAAATATGATCATTAGGATGGGTGATTCTGATCGTGCGGACTTTGGCAGTGAAATAGTTCCTTGCATATTCTGTTTCTGCAGTTACCTGGAAGGAGTTTGTCTTGTTTGCCTCAATGGTGATTTTACGAGAAAGTGTGGATTGCAGATGCTGGAGATCAGAACTGAAAAATGTGTTGCTGGAAAAGCGCAGCAGGTCAGCCAACAAAGGAGCAGGAGAAAGGCTTATGCCCGAAATGTCGATTCTGCTGCTTCTTTGATGCTGCCTGACCTGCTGCGCTTTTCCAGCAACATTTTTCAGCTCAATGGTGATTTTGCTGACTTACCTTGTTTGCAGCAGAGAGCTATATTTCCTTTGTTAAACCTGTACATTCAGCAAGTCCAGCGGAAGTTCTCAGCTGTACCCCTTCACAGCACACTTTAGCACAGTGTAAATCAAAAAACAAGTCGGCATACTGAGACCAAAGGCTGCAGTTGGTTTTTAACATGCTTCGAGTAGTCCTGGAATATTTTTGCTCAGAACTGTCTTTTCTTTTTCAAACAAATATTGTGTCGGCAATCTGGGACACAATCCAAGGAGATCACAATTCAGTTTTTGAAGTGCTGCAGTCTGAAGTTCCTTCACACTCTACAGGTTATTCATGTTTGATTCCTCAGTGTAATCTATATAAGGATTTTACACAGCATAAGACATAGGAGCAGAATAGAGGGCAGCATGGTGGCTCATGAACCTGGGTTCAAGTCCAGCCTCAGGCGACCGTCTGTGTGGAGTTTGCATATTTTCTGTGTCGGCGTGGGTTTCGTCCAGGTTTCCTCCTATAATCCAAAGATGTGCAAGTTAGGTGAATTGGCCATGCTAAATTGCCAATAGTGTTTAGGGATGTGTAAGTTAGGTGTGTTAATCAGGGGTAAATGTAGAGTAATAGGATAGGAGAATGGGTCTGGATGGGTTACTCTACGGAGGGTCGGTGTGGAATTGTTGGAACAAATGGCCTATTTCCATACTGTGGGAATTCTATGAATATTCATATGAGAATTAGGACATTTGGCCTATTAATTCCATTCCACCATTTGATCAAGGCTGATATATCTCTCAACTCCATTCTGGTATTCAAAGCAGAAGATTGGAATAACTAGTTTCAATCATACTATTTTAAGTAAATTTAAAACAACAAAATTTTGCAGCTAAAGAAAATAAATAGATGTGAAGTTTGTATGCTTTTGTAAATATTGTAAAAATATTCAGTAAATTGGCTGGCTAGCCTTTATGATTATTCAATTTACAACTATAAAATTACAATCAATTGTTTCAACAATCTCTTTAAAGATATAGATGTTCAAAGAGTAAATCAGATCCACCCAAAATCATTTAAGGGGAAGGGGATAGTGGTATTATTGCTGGACTGTTAATCCAGAGAACAAAATAATGCTCTGAGGACCCGGATTCAAATCTTGCCATGCAGATGGTGGAGTCTGAATTCAATAAAATTCTAGAATTTAGAGTCCAATGATGACCAATCTGTCGATTGCCAGAAAAACCCATCTAGTTCACTAATGTCCTTTAGGGAAGGAAACTGCCATCTTACCTCATCTGACCTACATGTTCATATAAATTAATAGAATCCTTACACTGTGGAAACAGGCACTTTGGTCCAACAAGTCCACACTGACCATCCAAAGAGTATCCCACCTAGACCGATTCCCCTACCCCATTACTTTTCCATTTCCCATGACAAATGTACCTAACCCACACATCCCAGAATACTATGG
Organism: Hemiscyllium ocellatum; assembly: GCF_020745735.1. Taxonomy (NCBI): domain Eukaryota; kingdom Metazoa; phylum Chordata; class Chondrichthyes; order Orectolobiformes; family Hemiscylliidae; genus Hemiscyllium; species Hemiscyllium ocellatum. The sequence goes on along the minus strand of NC_083412.1, from coordinate 21,941,830 downwards.
GCAATCTTGCACGGTCAATTCACCTGCACATCTTTGGACTGTGGGAGGAAACCAGAGTCCACAGAGGAAACCCACACAGATATGGGGAGAATGTATGTGTGGAGTTTGCACAGTCACTCGAGGTCCCTGGTGCTGTGAGGCAGCAGTGCTAACCACTAGGCCACCATGTCACATACCCATACACACTGTTGCTGACCCTCAACTGCCTCTGAGATCAGCAATGAATGCTGGCCTAGCCAGCAATGTTCTTATGCCATGAATGAATTTAAAAAATTGAGTCAATGGGTCTGCGAGGGGACAATTTTTAAACTCAGAATCAGGTCAATACCATGAGCCAGCATGAGCAGATTTACAAATTCATAGGGAATGGAGCAGATCAACAGAGGAACCAGCACTACAGAAGGAGGCAGAATGTGGCATAGGCCATGAAATGGAAAGTTGTAGCACTTAGATAGACTAAAAATGCGACAATGCAGCAAAACCCAGTCAGGAATGGACCAGTACTCCAAAACATCAGCAAGGAACATAGTATTGCACCCAGGATAATGCCACGGCATTAATTTACCACATGTGCAATACCATCATACAATCCAACTATGAATACATTTTTTATTCTTGTGGGAGAATATGATATTTAATAATCAGGGTATTGTTTCACAATGCCAGCTTTTAGCCATTTCAAGGTGGCATTGTTAAATACAAGGACCATAAAGGATCGGGATTTAATAAAGTCACATAATGTCACTATATTTAGAAGCGATGTGACTGAAATATTTAAGATCTTGAGGTGTCTTAACAGGGTAAATGTGAAGAAGATGCCTTTCACTCATTGGAGAATCTACAGCAAATGATCACCATTAAAATTCATGGGACACCCATTAAAAAGTAAAAAAAGGTTTTTTAATCTCTCAAGCAGTTGAATTTTCTTCTGAAAAGTTGATGAAAGCAGAGTCCTTGAACGTCAGAGATGATTAATACTTGTTTAGTAAAGGATTTAATGTTACATTCAGCAGTATCTATGCCAATTATCCCACTTCAGAACAGCAGACAATAAAAACAAAGTTTCACTTAAGAGGCAATTTTTCAGGAACTGTTGTCTCAGTTCAACCTTGATTATGGTTAAACACAGATAATATCCTAATATGTGTGATATATGCTCGTGTATTTATGTCTCACCCTCAGCTTCCCTCTGGACCGCCCCATTTTTGATGCCAAAGTTGTTGCTTTCAATAAAAAAGTTGCCTTCTCTAATTTACAGCTCAGTCTTCTACTTGGCTATCGTTTGAGAATGGAAAAGTCAGAGAAAGGTTGAATTTTCCAAGTAGTTGGATGCATACAGGGTTACAGTAGGAGGAAAAAAATCAAGGCAAAAGGCAACAGAACAAATAAAGTTATAAAAGAAGCCTTGAGAAAATTTGCAAGTAACAGAAGTAGACCCATTTTCAACAGATGCTGTGAAAAAAAGAATGGTGATTGTGATCTGAATTTGATAAATTCAATCGAGTCCAGAATTGAAAGACAAGTCTCTACTGCTTGAACTTCATAATTATAATTATTATAATGCACAGTTATTTGAGAATGTACTAAATGACTGTTAATTGTATGTCAATTATGTTTAATTATGTGCAAGTGGAGGGAGTTATTTGGGGTTTCACTCATATGGGGTGGCTCCAACTCTGGGCCAGAAAGTATAGGTTCAGAGGAGTCTGAACAAGTTGATTAATATGTCAGGAGTAGATTGTGCACAACTGTTAGACAGGCATACAGAAGGGTAGGTATTACCACAGTTTTAAGTTTGATACCTCATTTCTACCAAATCTTGGGTGGAATAAATGGAAAAATGCTAAACTTTCTCTGGCAATTTCACTGCCCTTCTCATTGTCAATGTAGACATTTCTAAAGACTGGGTGTCTGGTCTAGTCACACAGTGGCAGTGTCCCTAACTTTAGTTTGAAAGGTCTGAGATCAGATTCCAATTGTACTGGAGATGTGTCATAACATACCTGAACAGGTTACTTATTAATAATGCTTTCAGTAAAAAAAATACAGAAACTGAGTTAGGTGGTGTATGCTTGTAAAGTTTCATTCTGTAAATGAAATGTAACACTGAATGAACACAACTCTAAAAACCATCTCAAAAGGTTTGCTAGAATTGAAAAGTGATTATAATATGCCTTAAAGTTAACATGCTGAAGGATGGTTACCGCATTTTCCATCAGTCTCTTTAGGCTAACACATTAAGATGCCCAAACATCAAATGATCTGTAAAAACTAGTTGTGTTCTGCAGCTCTGAGTATCAGCTATCTGTAAAGTGAATTTAACTTTGTAGTATGCCATAATGGGCCTTTGCTATAGCAAATCAAGGTGTCTTGCGGAATGAGCTTGAAATCTGAAATAGCAGTTTCACAACTGAATGATGGCCAGAGCCACTGAACAGTGGTACACTAAATACTTTAATAACTGATATTAAGGAGGGATGTGTCATGGTTCCTATGCCCTCACTTTATGTGTTACTGCCATGTGTTTGGAGGCATCTGACAGAAATACACCTTCAATTTGGAACAGATGGTAATCACTTTGATCTGAGATGACTGAAATCCTCAACTAAAGTTTCAGAGATCACAATATGGGAATTGCTGATTTCTGCTGACTGTGCTCTCCTTGTGTCACACCAATTGCACTAAAGGGTATTAGTCTGCTGCACAAAAGCACCTGAAGACTATGGGCAAATTATCAGCTTAAAGACGGCAGGATTCTCCAACAAATGTCACAAATTCTGACTACACTTATTTACTGTAAGTATCAATGAAACAACAGGTCTCTCAGAAGCCCAGTCTTTAGAAATGTCTACATTGACAATGAGAAGGGCAATGGAACTTCCAGAGAAAGTTCAGTGTTTTCCCATTTTTGCAAAATAAAGATTTGGTGGAAAAAAGTATCAAACAAGCTGTAGTAATGTATACTCTTCTATCTGCCTGTCTAACAGTTATGGACCATCTACTCCTGACATATTAAGCAGCTGGAGATGTTCCAGATGAGAAGCATTTACATCAATATAGGAATCAAATAAAATGACAAAGGCCCAATGCTGAAGTATGTCAAAAAGCAGAATTGCATAGCTCTGAATTTATCATCAAAGCCCAGTTCATATAGTATGTATCTCCAAGGCATCACATATTCACACCTTGCACGTGGACATTATCTACAATTTAGGCCAAGACTACAGTTCAAAGATGCGTGGAAAAGTCAATCTCAAGAAATGTGGCATGTTCCACATGGATTGGAAGCAAAATACACAAGACCTATCCTGGTGGGAACCACCTCAAACAGTAGCATTGGCTGCTTTGAACGGCAATGAGTAAGGTAAGCTAAAAGAAAGGCTGGTAACCAAACAATTGAGACAATTCATGCTAAGCCACATTGTTGAAAGTCATGCAGGTTAGCAACAAGCTAATATACAATGCAAGCAAAGAAATATCTTTGACAATGAAAGAAAATCATTGGCAATGAGTTAATATACTAAGTCAGAAATATCTTCATGGCAAACATGTAAACATTGCTTTGACAGCCACTTTACAGCGCTCTGTAAATCCTGGTGTAGCAACATGAAGATGAGAAGATAGCAATCATAGATCAATGTCAAAAAAAAATTGTATAGTATTGGTAATTCTGGCTAACTCACCAAACATGCAGTATAAAAAAGATGCATGAGGATCAGGGATCAAAATAATTTTCCAAGTTGAGGCCTCCTATGCAGATTTTCTCAAGGGCTGCCATTTAGTTTACAGGGGCTACCTTTTCCATTCTGGCTAACTTATTTGTGAGAGAATGCTATCATGTAGTAACGATATCTTCTGTACTGCTAATGACATACAGAATATGTGAACTGGCACAGAAGCAATATTAGAATAATTCATCAATATTATCAACTTTTTATCAAGCTTAAAACCACAACACACAAGGAAATCATTCATTTCTTAAATCTCATAATATTTAAATTAGTACAAAACTACAGGCACAAGTTAAACATTTTTTTCAAAATAAACTACAACTCAGCACATGAAGAGTCACCATTCATAACACATTTTCTGCAGACCGATGAGGTTCCATTTCTCATGCACAAAGCTGGAATATTTTAAACTTTACAACCTTATTTACTGTAAGACAGACATCAATGTGTTTAAAATTCAACAAACAACTACTCTTTATAGCAGTACATTTCAAAGCAATACATTTTCAAAGTATTGCATCTCCTAAACCTACATAGCCTTAATGTAGTGATGTCACAATTATGGAAATAGAATACATTACCTCAGTGATTTTAAGTCTTCTGGATTCCAATTGGTTGAGCATTTATTTGTTAACAGGTTTAAAACTCATCTCTCTTCTTTGCTCTTCTTCCTTTCTCCTTTTCCCACTCGAACACATGCATGAACACATTTTCTGCAGCTGCCTCCTCCCTCTCATACCTCTTTGGGGTCACTTCCTTTGGCTGATGTCCCCACCCTGGATCCACAAACAGAAATCTTAGAGCTATCAAAAGATCCCTCTGGCCTCAACAGTCATCCTGATAAAAGGCTCCCTCTCTGGCCAAAGACGGCTCTCATCACTGCTACCTCACCAATAACTCCCAACATCTGGCACCAAAAATACAGTCTCTGATGACTTCCTTGCTGCCACCATTGATCAGGCCTCAAGACGTAGGAGCAGGAGTAGGCAATTCAAGTTATTGAGTCTACTCTACTATTCATTGATATCATCGCTGATATGAAAATCTTCAATTTCACTTTTTTGCTTTATTCCCATAACTCTCGATTCCCTTAACAATCTGAAATCCATCTAAAATCAGCCCTGAATTTATTTACTAAATGAACCAGCATTGACAACCCTCCACAGCAAAGAATTTCAAAAATTCACTACATTCAGAAAAATAAATCCTCCTGATCATTGTAATAAATGGGAAACTCCTTACTCTGAGATTATGCCTTCTAGTCTTAGATTCTCCTACAAGGGGAAACAACCTCTCCACATCTATCCTGTCAAACCTATTAAGAAACTTGTATGTTTCATTCTTGGTCTCCTCTCATTCTTCTAAACTCTGATGAGCACAAGCCCATCCTACTCAATTTCTCCGTATAAGAAAATTCCTCCGTAACAGTGATCAACCGAGAGTGAACCTTCTCTGAGCTACCTCCAATGTCAGTATATCTTGCCTTAGAGAAGAGGACCAAAAATGTTCACAGTATTCCAGCTGTGATCTGAATAGTGCCTTGTGCTGTTTTAGCAAAGCTTCTCGACTTTAACAGTCCATTTCTTTTGAAACAAAGGCCAGCCATATTCTTTTCCCGATATTTGCTGAACCTGGATATCATCACTTTGTGCTTCAGATACAAAGACTGTTAAATCTAAAGATTTCCTAATGTAAATAATATTCAGCTCTTCTATTCTTCCTGCCAAAGTGCATAACTTCATACTTAACAACATTATATTTCAATTCCCAAATTTTTGCCCAAACACTCAACTTGTCTGTATTCCTCTATAGATTCCTGCCTTCCCAACTACTGTGTCATCAGCAAACTTGGTAACAGTACATTCACTTCCGTCGTCTGAGTCATATGTTTTATATATATAATACAGAAAATAATTGAGGCCCCAGATCTGATCCCTGTGGCTTCCCATTCCAGGTTGTCATCCTGAAAATGCCCACTTTATCCCAAGTCTGTATTTTAATAGTTAGTCAATCTTCTATCCATGCAAACATACTAGCCCCACACCACAGGCTCTCGTATTAAGTTGCCTTACGTGCAGTTTTCATCTATTGCCTTTTGAAATCCAAGTAAATTACACACACTGATTCACCTTTATCTATCCTGCTTATGTGATTCTGAATGCTGTGCTGTTTCATCCTTTATAAGAAGCTCTAGCATTTTTCTAATGCCTGATGTTAAGCTATTTGGCCTATTACTATGTACTTTATATTTCCCTGCCTTTTTGAATAAAGAAATCACATTGGCAGTTTTTCGTGGGGACTTAACATCTTTTAACCCTGTTAGTTTTCCTAGTGATTTTTTGTATGTTTTCCTCCCCCTTTAGCCCTTTGATTATTTAGTTTTTTTGTGAATGCTATGAGTGTCCTTTGCTCATCTCTTCTGCCATTTCCAGCTGCTCATTATTATTTTCTCAGCCTTGGGTATAAATGGGGAATAATAGAGAAATGAGTCTGGGTGGGATACTCTTCGAAGGGTTGGTGTGGATTTACTGGGCTGAAGGGCCTGTTTCTACACTGTAGGGATTCTATGATTGTTCTCTGAGGGGCTTATGCCTCACTCTTCCTTTTCGTATATTTAAGAAAGCTCTTACTGTCAATTTGTATGTTAGTGTCCCCTCAGTTTATTTCTCCCTTATTGGTGATTTTTTTGGGCTTTAACATTTTCGTGACTGTCTGATTTACCACTAATGTTTGCCATATTGCATGTTTTTTTCCTGTCTTGACCTTCTAACTGCATACAGCTTCTTCAACCACAGGCTGTTTGTCAGTAGTGTTTGCTGCTGGTAGGCTCACTCATGACTAGCCTGAAGTTCTTCACTATTTTCTTCCATTCTATTTATGGGAATAACTTTCCCTTATTGGTTATCCAGTCCACGAATTTTCAAGGGTGATTTGCATGTTGTGGAGCATACTGTACACAATCCTATAGAGTAACAGTTAAAGAGCTGAGGCAGTGTTAGGGAGAAGTCAGCACAGTTACAAAATAGGTCATGCCTCACAACATCTGATAGCAATTTTTTTGAGGTGGTCACCTATTGGGCAAAGTTTAAAAAGGTAAATATAGTGATTTGAAGTTGCAACAGGTATTCGATGAAGCTGCTTTATTGAGATCAGCAGGGAAGTCTGGCTTGTGAAACAGTTGACAAACATGCACTGAAGAATAGCCTAAAAATAAAAGGAAAATTATGCCAATCAGAAAATATAACTAGTAATGTTTTCATCTGGTTCTTTTCTCAGATCACAATATATGGCAAAGTTTCTATCATACTATGAAACATGCTAACATTTAAAAATTAATTATATTTACTTAACTGAGAATTTAAATTATGGCAATTTCTGATCATTAGAAATTGGAAAGAGATTAGATTAGAAAAGATTAGAAAAAGACAGTTTGAGAAGGGGGATCGGAATGGTTTTACATTTTTGGAATTAAGTTTGAGGGACAACTCAAGCTTACATAATTTGCTGTTAGAAAGAAAAGACAGAAAGGAGGTTAGATTAAACCAAAAAAACACTACGGTTGCTCAAGAGACAGTGGGGGAAGAAAAGGGGTGAATGCATTTGGAACTTAGACAGACAGAATGACAGCCAGAAAAAGGCTTGGATGATAGTATTCTAGAGAGAACGAAAAGCTGATAATGGGTACTGTAAGTAGGAGAAAATGGGTCGGCTGTGCTGCAAGCAACCCAAAAGATGATATGGCCTGGAGTGTAGGATGGGTAAAGGACATGAAAGGAGGTGCTCAGGTTCTAAAATTATTGAACTCTATTGAATCCTGATGGGTGCAAGATCCCCAAGCAGAAAATAAGATGCTATTTTTCCAGCTGACATTGAGCCTTGCTGAAGCACTGCAGCTGGCCCAAGACAATAATAGTGGCCAGGGAGCATGTTGCGGGTCTAAACAACTAGTAGCTCACGCAGAGGAATGAAATGTGACTGTGGAAGTGGGTATTGGCAAAAACCTTGTCAAACACTACCAGTGACAACAGAAGTAATAATGATGAACAAGAAGCTTCCAATTGCCTGCCACCTCAACACACCACTGTGCTGCCTGGTCAACAATTGTGTCCCGGGCCTGTGGCAGCTCTCCAACATGTCTCAATGAAAGCGAGTTTCTCTCTCTCGCGCTCTCTCTCTCTGACCTGCTGACTTTCTCCAGCAATTTCTTTTTTGGAAGAAGATTACATAGTGTCTTTAAAATAATCAAATAAACAAAGAAACTTGAAACAATTACCCTTGTTTTAAGCTTGGAAGAATGAGTGAAAGATATAAGCATGTAATTTGCTAAATTTGACATCAGAACAAAACTTTTACCTACAGATTAATAGACATACGAAAAAAAATCCAGAATGGGTAAATGATTCAACATCAACACCTTTAAATTGGGCTGGATAAGTGTCTACTGACAAAGCATATTGACAGTTCTGCAACGAGTAAGCACTGCTTACGTTTTATTTACAGGAAGGAAGTGACCTTCTTTAAAAGAAAATGAAGTTCAATGGGCCATGTGCAAGTAAAATCCACAAGAGAGCAATTAATTTTCATTGACACCATATGACTCAGGAGTGAGTTTGAGGGATAAATGGCATTATTTCATTCCAGATATATGCTCTGAAATAAATATTCTTGCACCGCTGAGCTCATATAATTAATTGTTCAAAATAAGCAGCCAATATTGAACATAATAAATATTCTGAAGATTGGCACTGATCATAAACTTAACCAAACCAGGCATGTAGATACTGTGTTTTGAAAAGGCTGGGAATTATGTAACGAGTAACTCATCTTCTGACTCCCCAAAGCCTTTCCACAACATACATGTAATAGCATACACTCCATTTGCTTCTTTGACTGAAGCTCCAAGAATGCAATCAGCTAGAACAAAACAGCCTGCTTGCTTATTTAAAAACATTAAACAGGAGATAGTAAGGACTGCAGATGCTGGAGAAGTCAGACTCAATAAAGTGTCGATGGTCACCATGATTTGGAGGTGCCAGTATTGGACTGGGGTGGACAAAGTTAAAAATCACACATCATCAGGTTATAGTCCAATAGGTTTATTTGGAAGCATTTGCTTTCAGAGCACTACTCCTTCATCAGGTGGTTGTGGAGGTTAAGATCATGCTCGCAGAAGTTATAGCCAAAGGACTCCAGTGTCAATAGAGATGTGATACAGTAAACAATCTTTTATAAGGGACATGTTGGTTTTTGTTCCTTGATATGTAAATCCCAGGACTTCCTCACTGTACCGCAAAACCACAAATAACCTCACAATGCTACACTTCTCTAGCTTCCACATGAAACATATTAAAACAGCCATTCCCTACAGACAAGCCCTCCACATAAACAGGATCTATTCAGATGAGGAGGAATGTGACGGACACTTGAAAGTGCCCAAGGATACCCTCATAAGAACAGGGTGTGGTGCTCAACTCATCGACTGCCAGTTCCGACGTGCCATGGCGAGAAACTGTAATGACCTCCTCAGGAGACAGACACAGACTGCAACAGACAGGGTACCCTTTGTAGTCCAATACTTCCCAGAACCAAATGACTATGCCATGTTCTTCGCATCCTGCAACACATTATAGATGAGGTTGAGCACCACACCAAGACCTACCCTGTGCCTCCATTTCTCACCTCGAAACAACTATCAAACCTTAAACAGATCATGATTCGTACTAAATTGCCCAGTCTTCAGTACAACCCTGCCACAGCAGCCACTGCAAGACGTGTCAGAGTATCGACAAGGGTAACACCATTACATGTGGAGTCACCTCTCAACATGTATGTGGCGAGTACTCATGCGATTCAGCCAACGTGGTCTTTCTCATACACTGCAGGCAAGGTTGCCCTGATACATGGTACATTGGCGAGACCAAGCAGACGTTATGACAACGGATGAATGGACACTGCACAACAATCACCAGGCAGAAGTGTTCCCTTCTTGTCAGGGAACACTTCAGTGGTCTGGGACTTTCAGGCTAGGACCTCCTGGTGACTATCCTCCAAGACAGACTTCTGGACAGGCAACAACGCAGAGTGACTGTGCAGAAGCTGATAGCAAAATTCCGTACCTGTGGGAATGGCCTCAAGTGGGACCTTGGGTTCATGTCACACTACAGGTGACCCCACTGCACGATACCTTCCCTCACACAATCCTACATACTCTCACACCCAGGCAGACTCTCCCTCACATGCACACAAATACACCCCCTGCACTCACACCAACATACGCATCCTCTCACACATACCCCATCACACTCTCACACACACACACACAACTATTTACTGCAACTCTTTGACAGGTTCCACCTCTGTTGAAAAATGTGGTGCTGGAAAAACACAGCAGGCCAGGCAGCATCCGAGGTACAGAACAATGTTAGTCTGATTATCTGGGGGGAGCGTTAGGGTACACCCCTGTGTAGAACTCCAGGGAAAAGTGGGGGGGGGGGGAGAGAAGAGAGAAGAGAGAGAGAGAGTGCGCGAGTGAGAGAGAGAGAGAGGTCACTCATTTGGAGACAGTGCCTGTTTAATCATTGTAAACAAAAGACGCGATCACTGCTGGAAACACGTCTTTGACGTAATGTTTCTATTGGGACCTCTAGATCTCCCCTGTATAATCCGATTTTCGGATAATTGGTATTCGGATAATCGAGGTTCCTCTGTATAGACAGGGTTTATCAGTCTGATGTAGCATTGGGACACAGACAGACTTCACACCTATTTTTTTAAAAAGCTGAGCTATCTTGAGAATGTAATTTAAAAGTAGTTCTGGAATTTACATATCACAGAAATCAGCATATCTCATTATAAAGGATGAAAGTTTTAATCTAAGATTATATACTGTATCATATCTCTATGACACTGGACTTATTTGGCTATAAATGCTGCGAACATGACCTTAACTTCAACAACCACCTGATGAAGGAGCAGCACTCCAAAAGCTTGTCCTTCCAAATAAACATGTTGTGTGACTTTTAACTTTGATAAAGTGTGATGCTAGAAAAAACACAGCAGGTCAAGCAGCATCTCAGTAGCAAGAGAGTGTCAATGTTTTGGGCTTAACCCTTCATCAGGACAGGGCAGGGGAAAGGGGCAGAGAAATAAATGGGGGGGGCGCCACACCCAAACTCGAGGTGGAACACCTCATTGTCCGCCACAAGAGACAACCACATGGCCCCAACGTTGAATTCAACAGTTTCCAAATCTCCCCTCCCCCCAGCCCAACCCAGATCCAACTCTCTGACCGGCTCCAATCTCTTGATCTAACCATCTTCCTTCACACCCACATACTCCAAACTTCATACCGACCTATCACAATCACCTCCAACCTTCATCTACCTATCATTCCCCCCAGCCCCACACCCTCCATATTTATTTTTCAGCCCTCCTTCCATCTGCCCTGTCCTAATGAAGGGTTAAGACCGAAACATCGACTCTTCTGCTTCTCAGATGCTGCCTGACCTGCTGTGCTCTTTCCAGCATCACACTTTATTGCTTCCAAAATCATTAAACTGTCATTCCATCACAGACTGGTGCACTGTAAAAACAATTTGAACCATCTACAAGCAGCACAACAGAAACTCACCAAGGCTTCTTCCAAACCGGTGATCGCTGCCAAATAAAAATTAATGAAAAGAGACACATGGGAACACCATCACATCCAGGGTACACTCCATCCTAACTTGGAACAATATTGCTATTTCTGCAGTATCACATGAAACAAACTCCTTGTAGCACCAAGTGCACTTATACTGCATGGGCTGCAGTGATTCAAAAAGACAATTCACCACCACTACTTTCATGGAGTAATTAAGGTTAGATAACATACGCTGGCCTTGCCAGTGATGCTTATATCCAATGAATTCAAGTTAGTATGTTGCCAGTTTGGTAATTACCATTTGTTTTATTGACTACTCTTTGGAGACAAAATAATTTTTAACATGATACTCAGTAAAGTAAATAAGCTGGTCAACAGCAAGTGAGCCGCATATAGACGATGGAAGAAGCAGAGCCACAAAATGACCATTTAGCTGTGCATTTTCTTTCAGTTTAAATACATTTGAATTTTAAACTTATAAACCAGATTTAACAAGCTACGCTCAATGCATGCCCTCTGGGGAGTTGTGACATCAGCTTCTCAGCAAGGGTTCGAAAAATGTACTAACACAGATAATATCAAGCTTTCTGAAACCAGTCATAAAAATAGCCTTTATGTTTGAAACTTTTTCTCCTTACTGTTTTAATTTAATATGGATTACATCATATACATATTAAATATATTTTGAAATTATAACGTACTTAGTTAGTTTAATCTCAATTAGTGCAGCATACAAGACAAACTGAACTCTTCCTCATATGTTCAACATAAGCAAATTCTGAATCTAAATTATATTGAAGCAACTCTGAATATCAATCACAATTTGGCATCCTATTAACACTTTGCAATCTTGGTCTTTGAAAAAGTTGAATGTTGTCTATGATATATTATTGCCTGCAAAAAGACAACAAAAATTTCCAAAAGAACATTATAACATGAAAGGGATAGGTGAAATAAAGTAAACAACACAATGTTTACTGATCACAAAAAAGTTAGGTATTTTTTAGTTTTCATCCCATACATTAATCAATTTGTATACAATTTAAATGAATTTTGAATAGCACGATCTGGAGATTGAAGCGTACCCAAAATGTTGAAAATTAAAACAAATTTACTAATGAATAATTTAATTGTGTCAACGCCTCTACACTACAACAAAATCAAAGATTTAAATTGCATAAAAACACTATCACCCAAGCCCAATTATGTGAGTGCTAAATGGGAATAAAGTAGTTACTTTTGAAGCACTAATTTCCAAAGATGTTTAAAAGATGTGGCCTTTATTATTAGTTTGAAGCAATATATGGCTTCATGAGAATTATGAGAAGCTTAGAGTCATCATTACAAGAAAATTTGTACTGGAAATGTCAACCACAACATTTGTCAGGAAATAATTAAAACCATAAACATGCATATTGACAGGCTCCTGGTGCAAAATGTTGTAGGAGTACAAAATACTGAGCAGCAATGTATAATTAAACCAAGCAATTACTGACAGGTCTAATTAGGGTCTAAATTACTGTTGTGGCAAACTTGATTAAGCGATTGATAAACCTCAAAGCCTCACTTACTGTTGCCCGCATCTTTTTCATTCAACTAGTGTTACTACAATCCCTCAGGCTGCAAGAAGGTTCAACAATCAATTCGCCAGATGCTCCAATCTGTTCCATTCACTAAACCCTAAAGCAGTTTCACTGACATTAGGACATCAGGCCTGTACTCCACGATAAGAAAATCCTAACCTAAAATACAGTATTTGACTGCATCTAATTCATTTCAATGGTGTTTCAGCTATGGTTTCACATCATGTATGTCAAGACAGGATGCAAAAGGTAGGACCAATTATCACTACGTTCATCAATACCTACCTCAAGCCTCACTTCCTATCAAATTAGTCCACGCACAAACAGCTTCCCATTGCACATGAATACATCATCACCACAGCAACCAAATCAACAACTGCAAATAGCATCTGCTGCTAGATTACTTCTGTTCTTCGTAATTGTCTTTGTGTTATGAGTAGCAGACAATCAACATAGTCCTCAAGGTGGTGGTGAAATTTGAAACTACAGCTTGAAAACAGCATTAGCTCTTGAATTTCTGTGCTATAACATACTAATTGTTTTGACATATTTTCTAAAGCACAATTTTGTAAGCTGTTTAGTTAATGTGTTACTTTTATACTTCTAACTTTATCAAATCAGATAAATTAATAAATTAGCTGAATGACAAACAAAAAATGAAAAACAAACCAACACGTTACATTAAAAAACAACTAGTTTGCACCACTGCTGCATAAATTCTAATTACCTACATTACAAAAATTCTATTTTCGTTCGAAATTAAGTGAACCTTCTGACTTAACCAGAATGAAAAAATAAAGGGCACAAATTGATCAGATCATTATCTTTTGACATTAGCTAATGGTACCAAGAATTTATAGAAAAGATCTCTTTTACAACTAAGTTGATTATTTTAAATTAATATTAATCTCCTTAATTAATTAAAATTCTGCATGCACAACCATTATAAGTGACTGAATCACTGACTACAATGATTTTGTAAGATGAAACAAACAACCTGGTTTTATTGACTGCTGGGCAGCAGTTTATTCTCCATCTTGCACTTGACTGGATATTGAATTCAACAATGTCTAGCCTTATTTCATTTCAATTCTGTTTGGTATTGCTCTTATGCCATGAACACGTGTATTTTTTTCTATTACTAAAGTAAAACAAAGGAAGATTCAAATTAACACATTATGGCAGGGATTACTGTAAAACTGAACCTGGGGATCTAATATTTTCTGTCAGATAGTCTTTGAAATAGCTGAAAAATCATCGCTCTGCTAAATCAGGACTGTAGATTCAAGCTATGAAATTTCACTTAGTTCAGTTGAAGTTATGTCCACAATATTCCAAGTTTACAAACTCTATGATGTTCAGTGTGTTTTTTTCTCAAGTGATGGAGGTGGTCATCAACACTGCTATCAAGTACCACTTGCTTTTCAAAAATCTTTTCACCAATGTTCAGTTTGTGCTGGGCTAGGGCCCATCAGCTCCTGACCTCATTACAGCTTTGGTTCAAACACGGAATGCAGACATAGAGCTGAACTGCATAGGAGGTGGGACAAAATGGACGTCAGGTTGAAAACTCTGTTGGTTGTAGTCATTCCAAGCACAAAGGTAGATGGTCGTGTTTGTTGGACATAGACTATCTCAGTTGAAGGACATCTCTGCAGTCCATATCCAAATGCAATAAGACCTGGACCAGGCTTGGGTTGAGAAGAGGCACGTAATATTTCACCACATAAATGCCAAGCAATGGCCATCTCCAACATGAGAATTGCCCCTTGAAAATCAATGGCATCACTATCACCAATTGCTCCAGTATGATCATACTGAGGGTTACCAGAAACTGAACTGGACCAGGCATATAAATACTGTGGCTATAAAGTAGGTCAGAGCTAGAAATCCTGCAGTGAATAACCTTCTGACTCTCCAATATCTACAATGTACAGACCATGAATCCAATAATTTTCCTTCCATTTGCCTGGATGAATGAAACTCCAAAAAAAAAGTTGGAAAAATTGACACCAACCAGGACAAAGCAGCCCCTTCGACAGGTACTACATCCACAGATATTCATTCCCTCCACCACCAATGCACAGTAGTAGCAATATATTCCATCCACAAGATTCACAGCAAAAATTCAGAGGCTCCTTAGGTAGCAGCTTCCAAATCCAGGACCACTACCATCTGGAAGGGCAAGGGCAGCCGATTGATGGGCACACCATCTCCTGCAAGTCCTCCTCCAAGCCACTCACCATTCTGACTTGGAAATATATTGCTGTTCCTTCACTGCTGGAAGATTAAAATTCTGGAACTCCCACCTAACATCATGGATCTACCTACACTAGATGGACTGCAGTGATTCAAGAAGGCACCACATTCTCAAGAGCAATTTGGGGGATGTAGTAAACGCTGGTCCAGTTAGTAAAGCCCACAACCCATGAACGAATTTTTAAAAATTATCTAAGTAAAAGTTTACCTCCTGTTGTACCTGTCTGACAGTTACCCTCATTCCTATAATCCTTAGTTGATTCAACCCTACAGATTTAGGCAGCAAACAAGTCCTATGTAGGTGCTTCAGTGCTGGCTTTGACCCTCTTACACATAAATGCTAAAAATCAGAGGGATAATATCAGTGTTCTACCAGTGAATCACGTTAAAAGTGCTCCAATTTTAAAAGGACGATCCAGAACCTGGTAAGATTAGATCAGATTACTTACAGCGTGGAAACAGGCCCTTCGGCCCAACAAGTCCACACCGACCCGCCAAAGCGCATCCCACCCATACCCCTACATTTACCCTAACAGGACCTAACACTACGGGCAATTTAGCATGGCCAATTCACCTGACCCACACATCTTTGGACTGTGGGAGGAAACCGGAGCACCCGGAGGAAAGCCACGCAGACACGGGGAGAACGTGCAAACTCCACACAGTCAGTCGCCTGAGTCGGGAATTGAACCCGGGTCTCAGGCGCTGTGAGGCAGCAGTGCTAACCATTGTGCCACCGTGCCACCCACTTAGGTATTCCACTTTTCATCTTCTGTTACACACTTCTCCTCACACTTCTGATTCTACATTCATCAGGCTTGCAAAAATTAGACATCACGAAGATCACAGATTTCAGTAATGGTTTGGTCTGCCTTCATGGTTAGGATTACGTCCAGCAACAAAACATCACACCTTCCTCTTGCTCTTCACCTCCTTTGCTATTTAAAGCATGGATTCCCTGCTCATCTCTGATGCAATCCAACATTTGCCTTTTAGCTGCAGCCTTCCCCCCTGTGTTTATTCATTCGCAGTTGTGGCTAATATGGCTGGCAAATATCAACCCCCAATAATGAATGTCTTGCTAGACTGGATCAGGGAGTTATAATGAGTCAGCGACAATGGCAGAAGAATGCCCACATTTTTGGTAACTACATAATACATCCAGAATTCAATAGTTCAACAGCAAAAAAAAGTAAACAATAAATTGTTTTATCTTTGAATTTCAAGTCCATTTTCACAACCTGTGAAAGATAACTTAGCACACTTTTTGCTTCTTTCCATCTGTTCAATTACTGTTTTTTTGTAAAATTAAGTACTTTTGACCTCTTTGGTCATTATCCCCTACCCAAACTCACTTTTCCACTTTGATCAATTGTACAAATATATTTTTTGCAAGGTTTGTGAAGGTTTGTGGCTCAGGTTGCGGTATAGGGTGTAGGTTTGCTATCCAGACGTTTCATTACCTGGCTAGGTAACATCAGTGGCGACCTCCAAGTGAAGTGAAGCTGTTGTCTCCTGCTTTCTATTTATATGTTTGTCCTGGATGGGGTTCCTGGGGTTTGTGGTGATGTCACTTCCTATTCGTTTTCTGAGGGGTTGACAGATGGTATCTAGATCTATGTGTTTGTTTATGGCGTTGTGATTGGAGTGCCACTTCACCTTCAACAACATAATCTACAAACAAACCTCCGGCACACTCATGGGATCTCCCCTATCAGGATTCATAGCAGAAGCGGTAATGCAAAGACTAGAACAAACAGCCCTACCAACCATCATACCAAAAATCTGGGTCTGCTACATAGATGACACCTTTCTCATCACAAAACGAAACAAGATAGAAGAGACATAAACATCAACAACACTCTCACAGGCATAAAGTTCACCAAGGAGGAAGAAACCGACAATAAACTCACATCCCTGGACGTCACAGTCAAAAGAACAGACAATGGAGAACTACAAACCTGCATATACAGAAAACTGACAAACACTGACCAAATACTTAACTACACCAGCAACCATCCCAACACACACGAACAAAGCTGTATCAGAACACTATTCCAACGAGCCACCTCACACTGCAGCACGGACGAACTTTGGAAAACAGAGGAGAACCACCTATACAACGTATTCAAGAAGGATGGATACTCAAAAGTCCGCAGATTCCTCAAGAACAAACCATGACAAGCAGACCAAACACAGCCAGAAACCCTAACCACCTTACCATACATCAAAGAAGTTTCAGAAATGACAGCCAGACTACTAAGACCCCTCAGAATCCTAGTAACACACAAACCCACCAACACTCTCAAACAAAAACTAACAAACTTAAAAGACCCAGTATAATCCATGGACAAAACCAACATCATCTTCAAAATTCCATGCAAGGACTGCCACAAACACTACGTAGGACAAACAGGAAGAAAGTTAGCCACCAGGATACACAAATACCAGCTAGCCACAAAAAGGCACGACCGTCTCTTCCTCATAGCCCTATACACGGAGGAAAAAAAACATTTTGACTGGGACAACACATCTATACTGGGATAGGCTAAGCAAAGACATGCCAGAGAATTCCTAGAGGCCTGGCACTCCAATCACAACGCCACAAACAAACACATAGATCTAGATACCATCTACCAACCACTCAGAAAACAAACAGGAAATGATATCACCACAAACCCCAGGAACCCCATCCAGGACAAACATATAAATAGAAAGCAGGAGACAACAGCTTCGCTTCACTTCACTTGGAGATCGCCACTGATGATGTTACCTAGCCAGATAATGAAACGTTTGGATATCAAACCTACAGCTCAGCGGGCAAACCTATACTCTGTACAAATATATTCCTACCTGTTGCGCTATTCCTGATGAAGTGTCTACTTCAAATTGCTATCCGACCTTTATTCTTTCAAATCTGAGAAGGGAGTTCATTCATCATTTTTAAATTACTTTCCAGTTTATTTTTAAAATCAGGAAACCAACTGTTAAATTAATCACCTCTAATTTGTAACAGGCAACTCTGGACTTTCAGATGTTCTTTTACCCATCCCTCTGGCAAAGGAATGCATGAAACATTAGCCAATCTTTTTAGGTGCTGACAGAACTGAAGTATTTTTACAACCTTCCCCTTTTCTTCAGATTTCCTCAAACTCTCGTTTTCAATTCTGATGGTCATTATAATTAAATTAAACTCAGGTTATTTAATTGCCCATCTCATTTAATCATCATCTTTCCTGGTTGAAAGCAAACAAACAAAACCATTATGCACAGAAGACAATCATTCAGTCTGCCAAGCCTGCACCAGCTCTTCAAATGAGCACCAATACCTTGTGTCAATTTCCTGCTTCCCCCCACGCCACACCTTTAGAAATACTAATATCAAATTATCATCTAATGTCCTCTTGAATGCCTCAGTTGAATCCACTCACACAGAACATTACAGCACAGTACAGGCTATTTGGCCCTCAATGTAATGCTGACCTTTTATCCTCCTCGAGGATCAAACTAACAATATACCCTTCATTTTCCTATTATCTATGTCCAAGTTGCTTAAATGTCCCTAATGTACCAGACTCTGTTACCACTGGCAGTGCAACCCGTGCACCTGCCATTCTGTGTAAAGAACCTGCCTCTGACATCTCCCCTAAACCTTCCTCCAACCACCTTAAAATTATGCCCCTTGCGATAGCCATTTCTGTCTTGGGAAAAAGTCTCTTGCTATCCACTCTATCTATGCCTCTCATCATCTAGTACAACTCCATCAAGTCACCTCTCATCCTTCTTGTCTCCACTGAGAAAAGCCCTAACTCCCTGAACCTTTCTTCATAAGACATGCCCTCCAGTCCAGGCAGCATCCTGGCAAATCTCCTCTGTGACCTCGCTAAAACTTCCATATCTTTCCTATAATGAGGTGACCAGAACTGAACACAATATTCCAAGTATAGTCTAACCAGGGCATCATAGAGCTGCAGCATAACTTTGTGGCTCTTAAATTCAATCCCTCTGCTAATATACGCCAACACAACATTCCCCTTCTTAACCATCATATCAACTTGGGTGGCAACTTTGAAGGATCTCTTGACATGGACACCAAGATCCCTCTGTTCTTCCACACTGCTTAGAATCTTGCCTTTACCCTGTAATCCGCATTCAAATTTGACCTTTCAAAATTAATCACTTCACACTTTTCCAGATTGAACTCCATCTGCCACTACTCAGCTCAGCTCCACATCCTGTCAGTGTCCCATTACAACCTACAACAGCCCTCCACACTATCCACATCTCCACCAACCTTCATGTCACCAGCAAACTTACGAACCTACCCTTCCTCCTCCTTATCCAAGTAATTTACAAAAATCACAACAAGCAGAGGTCCCAGAAGAGATCCCTGTGGAACACCATTGGTCACGGAACCCCAGGCTGAATACTTTCCATCTACTACCACCCTCTGTCTTCTATGGACCAGACAATTCTATATCCAGACAACCAAATATCCCTGTATCCCATGCCTCCTTACTTTCTGAATGAGCTACCATGGAAGACTTTATCAAAAGCCTTGCTAAAATCCATAGACAGCACGTCCACTTCTCTACCTTGATCAATGTGTTTTGTCACAACCTCAAAGAATTCAATAAGGCTTGTGAGGCATGACCTGTCCTGCTCAAAGTAATGCTGACTATCTCTAATAAAACTAGGCTTTTCCAAATAATCATAAATCCTGTCTCCCAGAATTCTCTCCAATAATTTACCGATGTAAGACTGACTGGTCTGTAATTCCTAGGGGTATCCCTATTCCTTTGTTTAAACAAGGGAGTAACATATACCATCCTCCAATCATCTGGTATTACTCCAGTGGACAACGTGGATGCAAAGATCATTGCTGAAGTCACAGCAATCTCTTCCCTCGCTTCCCGTGGTAACCTATATCTCATCAGATCCATGGGATTTATCTATCCGCATATTTTTCAAACTTTCCAGCACATCCTCCTTCTTACCTGTTCAAATATATCAGCCTGTTTCATGTGGTCCTCACAAATGACAAGGTCTCTCTCACTAGTGAATACTGAAGCAAAGTATTCATTAAGGAACTCCCCTACCTCCTTCGACTCCAGATGCAAATTCCTTCCAACATCCCTAATCGGCCCTATCTTTACTCTGGCTATCCTTTTGTTCTTCACCTAAGTGTAGAATGCCTTGGACTTCTTCTTAATCCCATAATCCAAGGCTTTCTCATGCCCCCTTCTAGCCCTTCAAAGTCCATTCTTCACTACTTTGTAATCCTCCAGAGCCCTGTGTGATCCTTGCTTCCTCAATCTTAAGTAAGCTTCCTTCTTCCTCTTGATTAGATTTTCAAGATCTTGTCATCCAACGTTCCTTTACCACACTTTCAGATATTGCATTCCAAATCCTAACCACTCACAGTGAAAAGGTATTTTTCCTTGCATCACTTTTGCCTGTTTTGCACATCACTTGAAATCTGTGCCCTCTTGTCATTGTTCCTTTTACAAGCAGAAACAGCTTCTCCTTATCTACTTCATTCAGACAAATCATGACTTTGAAACTAAGCAAATTTCTTCCAAAGTCAAAGGTATAATTTAACCTGAAATGAGGACGTCTTTGTGGATACGCATAACGGTGATGGGAAATAAGTTAGAAGGAAAAATGAGGAAATGATCTCTCAGAGGAAGAACATCGATATTTGTTTGCAGTGAAATTGGAAAGTTTCAATTCTGTTGGATTATACAAAAGGGCAAATTCAATGGACGTGAAGCCTCAGACTTACGCTTCAATGGATAGCAGTGAAAGGAGCAGACAGAGCTGCAATATCAGCCGGAATTCTGACACTCACTAAATAGACACTTGCCTTAGCAGCTGCACTAGAAAGGTGGCAACAAGCAGTTCAAATGTCTGATGAGAAATTGGAACCTGCTTGTTATTTTCCAAGGTGACAGCTGGCACTGAACTACAATAAGAGCTTATTAGAAGAGGCAAATGAAAAAAAAAGTTCAGCTAGTCGAGAACATGGCCCAGACACAACAGAGACCAGCAATTCCTGCAGCCTTTCAGCCCACCATCTTCCTCTGCTGAAAATGTGTCAAGGGTCTACCATGCCAAAATTGAGGTCCTGAGCCATACCAGATGCTTAATACAGAATTGATCCCTACAGCACAAAACATTATCTCACTAAAAAGGAAAGCTTTTAAGTGTGCTGGGCATTCCTAGCTTCAGCTTTTCTTTTGTATTATTTTGTTTTGTACTATGATTCTGGCATTAGGCGAAAGTGAGGACTGCAGATGCTGGACGTTAGAATCAATAGTATCGTGCTGAAAAAGCACAGCAGGTCAGGCAGCATCCAAGGAACAGGATAATTGATGTTTTGGGCAAAAGCCCTTCATCACTCTGGCATTCATCCATATGCAAAGATAGCAAAGGTGTCAGGTCAGCATTAAAAATGAATAATGTTTCCTCTTTAATTTTGCAATGCAAATGATTTTCTATCATCAGAAACAAAAGTTTGAAACTCTCAGTAACAATACAGAAACAGAAGAATGCCAAGATGAAGAAACCTGGGGTTTATTGCAAAATAATTAGAAAGTAAAAGGTTCTCAACAGTTTAGATAAATTGAATGTTTGAGGGTAGTTTTTTTTTTAAATTGTGTTGCTCACCTGTGTCCCATCCCCATTCACCAGGGGAGGTAGAACAGACAAATCAACATTAAGAAGTGAGGCTGCCTCAAGCGGTGCTGGTTTATCTGCCATTATCAGCGTATGAATGCGCACACAATTCCTCTTCCAACTCCTATTTGAGAAAAAAAAGCATTTTAATTGAACATCAACAACAATTTAAATATAGTATTTCATAAGTTAAATCTATTACGTTCATCCAAAAATGGTTTGTGTTGGTTGTACTTTATATCAACATTTTCTATTAAAACCACCTCATGGTTTTGGATCCAATAACCTTCCTGCTTGATCAAGACCTTCAATGTGACTTCAATGTGGATGATCATTGGCTGTATTAGAAATAGTAAAATAGGAGCAGGCCATTCTGACTCTTGTGTCTACGCCAACACTCAACTTGATCATGGCATATCTTCTCAACATCGCTTTTCCATATTCTTCACATATCACTTGATTTATTTCATAAAATCCTGACCATGCAGAAAGAGGGTATTTTGGCCCATTGATTCTGTGCTGACCATCCGAACAGCATCCCAGCCAGAGCCAGACCCTCACCCTAGTCCAGAAATCCCCTATTTACCATGGCTAATCCACCTAACCTGCTAATCTCTGGGCACTACGGAAAATTTAGCATGCCCAATCCATCTAATCTGCCCATCTTTGGACTGTGGGAGTATACTGAAGCACTCAAAGGAAATTCACGCAAACACGGAGGCCATGCAAACTCCATACACACAAGGCTGGAATTGAATCTCGTGTTGTAAGGTAGCATGCTAACTATTGAGCTATCATGCAAATTTAATATTGTATCTAGAAATCCTTCAATCTTAGTCATGAATATACTCAATGACTGGGCCTCATCGGTCTCTGGGAAGGGAATTTTAAGGATTTCTAAAGATTTCTACACCCAGACTAACAGTCATGTCCTTGTCCCACTCATCTGCTGCTTGAATCCTATTAGGTCTCTAACTTTTACCATCCCCAATGAAAGGTCATCAACTTGGAGCGTAGACTTTCTCTCTCTTCACAGACACTCCCTGATCTGATTATTTCCAGTATTTTCTGTTTTCATTTCAGATGCCCACTATCCAAAGTATTCTGATTTTTGATTGTGACCGTTTGAATTAAGTGCTTTTAAATATACTGGCTGTTGGTACATTCAAGTGAATGTAACAGTATATGAATGGTACTTTCTTCCTAACAGCCTATGGCACCATAACAGTCACCAGGGGCTTCATTATCCATAGTTATTCAAAAGTTAGTTATCCAAAGCTCCAGTGACTCCATTATCTTAAATTCGGTCTATTAAGTTTAAATATTAACTCTACTGTTATGTTTATTTTTGTTTTTCTTATTGGAAATCTTATTACTAGTCTGCATCTGCTCACCTACCTCATCTCCTTCAATATGTCCTTAGATGTTTGTCAGCATGGAGTGCTGTTTGTTTTATGTTCAGTGTTGAGGTACATCCAAAAATCCCTGACTTTTATTCCTATCATAATTCAAGCCTCATTCAATGCTTGGAAAAATAAAACTTTCTATTATTAAGTTATTATCCCCATTAGATCATTTTACCTGGAAATTAGAAACCAGTTTTATCATGGGACAAAAACAGAAATTGCTAGTGAAACTCAGCAGGTCTGGCAGCATCTGCTGGAAGAAATCAGAGTTAATGGTGAGTCTAATGACTATTCATTAGAAACATTAACTCTGCATTCTCCAGCAATTTGTTTTTGTTTCAGATCTCCACCATCTGCAGTTCTTAGTTTTATAATGTCACGTGTCTTCACAAATTCTTATCAGCAGCTTAGCTTTAGCCAATGACACCCAGGTTTCTCCAATGACATGCTTCCACTCTTTATGCTGTCTTTATGTAACATTTAACAAACTGACCATGCTAAATTGGCCAAGGTTCAGGGATGTGTAGGTTAGGTACATTAGAAGGGATAAATACAGGATAGAGGGAATAGGTCTAGGTGGGTTACTTTTCAAAGGGTCAACGCGGACTTGTCAGGCTGAAGGACCTGTTTCCACACTGCAGGGACTCTATGATTCTATGCATTTCACTACATCCAAGCTTTTTCAGCCCATGGCTCTCCAGTACTGTACATAATTTGTACTCCCCCGCTAGTTTCTACCATGCCGACATGTAGTCTACTTGCAGTAATCCTTCGAATCCAGTTGTCTCCATACTTTCAGCACTTTCTTTTACAACTCATTAAATACAACTATTTGTACCACACTAATTGAACTTGCTTATATTTTGCTCCTTGCTGATAGATTCCAGCATCTACCAATACCTGTTAAATCTATCTCCCAATGCCCCACCACCACAACCAACAAGGACAAACAACAAATTAACAAAATGCACTTGATTTTACAATGGATCATCAATATGAACAAACTAAGGACCACTGTTGTACTTTAACGTATTGGGAGCTTTACATCAGCTATAGCTGTAATAATATCTGGTAAATTCTTCACAATTATTGCATTAGTATAGGGTTCAGTTAGTTAAAAGGCTATGGCAAGTATACTTTAATTTATTCATGGGATTTGGAAGTCACTTGCCATGCCAGCATATATTGCTCATCCTCAATCGCCCAGAGGGCAGTTAAGAATCAATCACATCACTGTATGGTCTGCAGTCACATATAGACGAGTTCAGGTAAGGAGTATAGTTTTCCTCCCTAAAAGACAGTAGTGAAACAGATGGGTTTGTCCAACAATTGACATCATTTAACCATTAATTCTAGATTTTAAGTTGATTCAAATTCCACCATCTGCCATGATGGGATTTCAATCCAAGTCCCCAGAATATGACCTGGGTCGCTGGATTAATAGTCGAGGCTCTAATGCAACGAGGGGTACGTCGGGTTCCAAGAGATCAATTGTGTGGGGAATTCTCTAGTCCAAGGTACAAACAAACATTTCTGTGGCCAGCAGCGAAAAAGCAGAATAGTGTGTTGCTTCCCTGGTGCCGGGATCAAGAATGTCTCAGAGAGGGTGCAGAATGCTCTCACGGGGGAGAGGGGTCAGCAAGAGGTCATTGTCCACATTGGAACCAACGACAGAGGAAGGGAAAAGGTTGAGATTCTGAAGGGAGATTACAGAGAGTGAGGCAGAAATTTAAAAAGGAGGTCCTCGAGAGTAGTAACATCTGGATTACTCCCAGTGCTGCGAGCTAGTGAGGGCAGGAATAGGAAGATAGAGCAGATGAATGCATGGCTGAGGAGCTGGTGTATGGCAAAAGGATTCACATTTTTGGATAACTGGAATCTCTTTTGGGGTAGAAGAGACCTGTATAAGAAGGACGGATTGCACCTAAATTGGAAGGGGACTAAGATACTGGCAGGGAAATTTGCTAGAGCTGCTCTGGAGGATTTAAACTAGTAAGGTGGGGGGTGTGGAAACCAAAGACATAGTGAGGAAAGAGATCAATTTGAGACTGGTTCATTTGAGAACAGAAGCAAGTCAAACAGTCAGGGTAGACAGGGGCAAGGTAGGACTAATAAATTAAACGGCATTTATTTCAATCCAAGGGGCCTAACAGGGAAGGCAGATGAACTTAGGGCATGGTTAGGAAAATGGGACTGGGATATCGTAGCAACTACAGAAATGTGGCTCAGGGATTGACAGGACTGGCAGCTTAATGTTCCAGGATACAAATGCTCCAGGAAGGTTAGAAAGGGAGGCAAGAGAGGAGGGGAGGGGGGGGGGGGGGGAGAGAAGGTGTGTGTATGGCATTTTTGATAAGGGATAGTATTACAGCTGTGCTGAGGGAGAATATTCCCGGAAATACATCCAGTGTAAGTTATTTGGGTGGAACTGAGAAATAAGAAAGGGATGATAACCTTATTGTGATTGTATCATGGACCCCCTAATATTCAAAGGGAAATTGAGAAACACACTTGTAAGGAGATCTCAACCAGTGGGCGGCACGGTGGCACAAGTGGTTAGCACTGCTGCCTCACAGCGCCTCAGACCCGGGTTCAATTCCCACCTCAGGCGACTGACTGTGTGGAGTTTGCACGTTCTCCCCGTGTCTGCGTGGGTTTCCTCCGGGTGCTCCGGTTTCCTCCCACAGTCCAAAGATGTGCGGGTCAGGTGAATTGGCCATGCTAAATTGCCCATAGTGTTAGGTAAGGGGTAAATGTAGGGGTATGGGTGGGTGGCGGGTCGGTGTGGACTTGTTGGGCCAAAGGGCCTGTTTCCACACTGTAAGTAATCTAATCTAAACCTATAAGAATAATAGGGTGGTTATGGTAAGAGACTTTAACTTTCCAAACGTAGACTGGTACTGCCATAGTATTAAGGTTTTAGATGGAAAGGAAGTTGTTAAGTGTGTACAAGACAATTTTCTGATTCAGTATGTGGATGTACCTACTAGAGGAGGTGCAAAACTTGACCTACTCTTGGGAAATAAGGCAGGGCAGGTGACTGAAGTGTCAGTGGAGGAGCACTTTAGGGCCAGCAACCATAATTCTGCTAGATTTCAAATAATGATGGAAAAGGATAGACCAGATCTAAAAGGTGAAGTTTTAAATTGGAGCAAGGCCAATTTTGACAGTATTAGGCAAGAACTTTTGAAAACTGATTAAGGTCAGATGTTCATGGGTAAAGGGACGGCTGGAAGATGGGAAGCCTTCAGAAATGAGATAACGAGAATCCAGAGAAAATGCATTCCTGTTACAGTGAAAGGAAAAGCTGGAAGGTGTTGAGAATGCTGGATGACTGGAGAAATTGAGTGTTTGGTTAAGAAAAAGGAAGCATATGTTAGGTATAGACAGGATAGATCAAGTGACTCCTTAGAAGAGCATAAAGGCAGAATGAGTATACTTAAGATGGAAATAGGAGGGCAACAAGGGGACATGAGATAGCTTTCGCAAATAGGGTTAAGGAGAATCCAAAGGGTTTTTACAAATACATTGAGGACAAAATGGTAACTAGGGAGAGAATAGGGTCCCTCAAAGATCAGCAAGGTGGCCTTTGTGTAGAACCGCAGGAAATGGGGGGAGATACTAAATGAGTATTTTAGTATCAGTCTTTACTATGGAAAAGGACATGGAAGATATAGAGTGTAGGAAAATAAATGGTGACACCTTGAAAAATGTCCAAATTACAGAGGAGGAAGTGTTGAATGTCTTGAAATGGGTGAAGGTAGATAAATCCCCAGGACCTGATCAGGTGCACCTTAGAACTCTGTGGGAAGCTGGAGAAGTGATTGCTGGGTCTCTTGCTAAGATATTTGTATCATCAATAGTCACAGGTGAGGTGCCGGAAGACTGGCTAACATGGTGCCACTGTTTAAGAAAGATAGTAAGGACAAGCCAGGGAACTAAAGACCAGTGAGCCTGACGTCAGTGGTGGGAAAGTTGTTGGAGGGAATCCTGAGGGACAGGATGTACATGTATTTGGAAAGGCAAGGACTGATTAGGGATAGTCAACTTGGCTGTGTGCGAGAGAAATCATGTCTCACAAACTTGACTGAGTTTTTTGAAGAAGTAACAAAGAGGATTGATGAGGGCAGAGAAGTAGATGTGATCTATATGGACTTCAGTAAGGCGTTCAACAAGGTTCCCCATGGGAGACAGATTAGCAAGTTTAGATCTCATGGAATACAGTGAGAACAAGCCATTTGGATACAGAACTGGCTCAAAGGTAGAAGACAGAGGGTGGTGATGGAGGATTATTTTTCAGACTGGAGGCCTGTGACCAGTGGAGTTCCACAAGGATCAGAGCTGGGTCCTCTGCTTTTTGTCATTTATGTAAATAATTTGGATGCAAGCATAAGAGGTACAGTTAGTAAATTTGCAGATGACACCAAAATTGGAGGTGTAGTTGACAGCAAAGAGGGTTACCTCAGATTACAACATCTTGATTAGATGGGCCAATGGGCAGAGAAGTGGCAGATGGAGTTTAATTCAGAGTTAATGCCGCATTTTGGGAAAGCAAATCTTAGTAGGACGTATACGCTTAATGGTAAGGTCCTAGGGAGTGTTACCAAACAAAGAGACATTGGAGTGCAGGTTCTTAGCTCCTTGAAAGTGGAGTCACAGGTAGACAGAATCGTGAAAAAGGCATTTGGTATGTTTTTTTTAAAAAATTGGTCAGAATATTGAGTACAGGAGCTGGGAGGTCATGTTACAGCTGTACAGGACATTGGCTACGCCACTGCTGGGATATTGCATGCAATTCTGGTCTCCTTCCTATCCGAAACATGTGAAACCTGAAAGGGCTCAGAAAAGATTTACAAGGATGTTGCCAGGGTTGGAGGATTTGAGCTATAGGGAGAGGCTGAACAGGCTAGGGCTGTTTTCTCTGGAGTGTCGGAGGCTGAGGGGTGATCTTATAGAGGTTTACAAAATTATGAGGGGCATGGATTAGGTAAATAGACAAAGTCTTTTCCCTAGGGTCGGGGAGTCCAGAACTAGAGGGCATAGGTTTAGGATGAGAGGGGAAAGATATAAAAGAGAACTAAGGGGCAACTTTTTCACGCCAAGGGTGGTACATGTATGGAACGAGCTGCCAGAGGAAGTGGTAGAGGCTTGCACAATTGTAACATTTAAGAGGCATTTGGATAGGTATATGAATAGGAAGGGTTTGGAGGGATATGAGCCGGGTGCTGGCAGGTGAAACTAGATTGGGTTGAGATATCTGGTCGGCATGGACAGGTTGGACCGAAGGGTCTGTTTCCATGCTGTACATCTCTATGACTCTATAACTTGAACAATGCATCATTTTTAGCACCAACAAATTTTATATATATACTGCTTTTAACACACTAAAACATTCCAAGGCACCTCCCAGGAAAATGCTAAAACAAAATTAACACCAAACTATGGCTATATTAGACCAAATGATCAAAAACAAGTCAAGAAGGTAGACTCTAAACAGCAGCATAAACCAACTGAACTGAAGTAGCGAGGTGAAAAAGTTAAAGAAGGGAATTACTAAGAATATAACCTTGGAACTAGAAGGCGTGACTATGGCAGTGTGATTAAAATCAAGGATGTTCGGGAGAGGTCAGAATGATCTTAGGTTGCTACCTCCAAACCATTTTCTCACTGTGGTTCAACACTGAGGTTTGAAGATTGTCACAATCCCTAAGTAAGAACCAAGTAAGATAGGAGTGTGAGGGGAAAAGAGGCTTCACAGCAGGTGCACAACCATTATAACTTAATGGAAGCTCCACAGTTCACAACTCCAGGGGCGGTGCCAACCCCGGCTTTGGGGATAATTGTCTTACAGGGTGGTATAAATGGAAGACATTAAAGAAATAGGGAGGAATTTAAAACAAAGAAAATAAGAATTCTGTAATTGATGCATTGTTTAACTGTGAGTCAACAGATGTCAGCAGAGATAAATGGTACTTGGTGCAAGTTAGGAAACTGGTAGAGATTTAGATAACCATACAAGAGGGACGAGTTAAGAATGCATCGTAGTTGTGAAGTCAAGAGACAACTAAGGCTTTACAATAATCTGCTTGTATGTGGGAAACTTAAGGAATCTTCAGTTGGCCTTTGCCTCTATAGAGGTCCACAGAAAAGAGAAATTAAAACATCTAGGAAGAATCGTTAAAAATAACCAAAAGACCTGCAGATGCTAAAGGTGTGAAACAAAAAGAGAAACTGCTAGAGAAAGACCACAGGTCTGGCAGCATCTGTGGAGAGAAAGCAGAATTAACACTTCAAGTGTGGTTGTGGTGGTTATGTGCGCACATGCGTGGGTGCGCACGCATGCGTATCAAGGACATAGAAGGTGTTGTTCAGACTCTAAAATTATTCAACTCGATATTGACTTCTAAAAACTGCAGGGTTCCCAAAGAGACAAAGACAGCTTATAACCCTTGTTGGAGGACAGCAGCAGACCCAAGACAGAAATGTTGTCACAGAAACATGGTGGTGTGTTGAAGTGACAGATAAATTGAAGCTCAGGGCCATCTTTATGGACAAAACATAGGGATTCTGCAAAGCAGTCACCCAGGCAATGTTTCACCTCCCCAAAATAGAAGTGATAGAGATGATCACATTGTGAACAACAAATACAGTAACTGGGTTGAGTGAAGCTCAGACAAATTCTTGCTTCACTTGGAAGGTGAAGCCTGGTGCTTTGGAGGAAGAAAGTGATAAACAGGCAAACTTCTGATAGTACATTTGAGGGTGCCATAGGGTGTGGGGAAGTGTTAGGAATAGGACAGAGCATCCCAGAGAGAACTGTCCCTCCAAAATGCTTACAAGAGAGGAGAGAGAACTATGTCCCTGTGGTGTCATTCTGCCAGAGGCAGAAGTGGCAAGTTAGGATCATTTAGATGCAATGCTGGTGAGATGGAAAGTGAGGACCAGGTGACCTTATCAGTGGTGCGGAAGAGAAAGGGTGAGGGCAGAAATGCAGGAAATGGGCTGGACACATCTCTGAGCTCTGTCAATTATGGTGCTGGTAAATTCTTAGTTGAAGAAAAAGACGGCATCTGAGAATCCCCCTGCCAAACATGGAAGGTGGCATCATCAGAAGACATGTGCAATGGAGATGGAGAAACTGACAGAATGGAACAGAATCCTTACAGGAAGCAGGACATCAGAACGTATAGTCCAGATAATTGTGGGAGTTGATGTGTTTATAGTGGATGGTGGTGGCAGCCTGTCCCCAGAAACAGAAACACAGAATTCGAAGAAGAAATGGAGGAGTTAAAAACGGACCAGAAGGTGAGCGCAGGATAGAAATTGGAAGTAAAACTGACCAATGTTTCCAATTCCAAAACAGAGAAGGAAGCAGCAACAATTATATCATCGATGGACCAGACAAAGATTTGTGGGGAGACCCCCAAGTAGGCTTGAAACAAGGAAATGTCCCACAAACCCATGAAGATACAGGCATCAAACAGAAATTGCTGGAAAAGCTCAGTATGTCTGGCAGCATCTGTGGAGAGAACTCAGACATTTTATTTAGTATTTAACTCACTGCCACATCCCTTCTAGGCATGTCCACTTTAACAAGTTCTGCTCTTTTCTCCAACTGATTTCTCTTCACAGATGCTACCAGATCTGCTGAACTTCTCCAACAATTTCCGTTTTTATTTCTGATTTCCCGCATCCTCAGTTCTGTTTTGTTCAATGAGCCAGGCATAACTTGGGCCCATGCGAGTGCCCATAACACTTTTGAAGTGAAGAAAGTAAGGAGTTAAAGGAGAAGTTGTTTGAAGTGAGGATGAACTCGTTCAGGCAGAGAAGAGTGGTGGTTGATGGGAATGAGTTCAGGCCTCCATTACGGGAGAAAACGGAGAGCCCCAAAACCATCCTGAAATGTCAGTTTCAAAACTTTCAGTTTGCAGGTACCACGATAGACATAGTTCCTCAACACATAAACCCCCACCAGACTGAGTGACCATTTTGCAGCACATCTACATCCTGTCTGTAAGAATGGTCCTGAGATTAGAGTTTCCTGCCTTTTCAACACACCATGTTCCCTGGCCAAAGTTTTTGTCTTGAGCTCAGTACACGCTGGAAGGACAGCATTTCATCTTCCACTTGGGGACTCTGCAGCTTTCATGACTCATTAGCCTGAACAATACCTTCCACGTCTCTGACCCATCTCCACACCCAGGCTCTGACAAGATATACACTGCTTTCAGGAGAAAGTGAGGACTACAAAAATCAGAGTCAAAAAGTGTGGCACTGGAAAAGCACGGCAGGTCAGGCAGCATCCGAGGAATAGGAGAGTCGACGCTTCGGGCATAAGCCCTTCATCATGAATGGGGGAGGAGGGGTTGCCAAGGGGGCTGCCGCTGAGGAGAAAGGTAGTTTAGAGGCAATAAGTAAATGAAGATGGGGGATGATGGTGATAGGTCAGAGCAGAGGGTGGAGCAGCTAGATGGGAAGGAAGGTAGACAGTTCAAGAGGGTGGTGCTGAGTTGGAGGGTTGGATCTGGGATAAGGTGAGGGGAGGGAAGATGAGGAAACTGGTAAAATCGATATTGATGCCATGTGGTTAGAGGGTCTCAAGGTGGTGGAAGAGGCGTCCCTCTTCCAGGCGTCAGTGGCTTGGATTTGGCAGTGGAGGCTGCCCAGGACTTGCATATCCTTGGCAGAATGGGAGGAGGAGTTGAAGTGGTCTGCCACAGGTAGAAAGATAGTTGTGTGCATGCAACTTGGAGATGTTCCCTGAATCATTCCACAAGTCGGTGTCCTGGCTCCCCAATGTAGAGGAGACCACATCAGAAGCAACGGACACAGTAGATGAGGTGATTGGACTGAACATCTCTGCCAGATGTGGAAGAATCCTTTGGGATCTTGGACATAGGTGAGGGGAGAGGTGTGGGCACAGGTTGTACACCTCTTGCAGTGGCAAGGAAAGGTGCCTGGAGTGGAGGCTGAGTTGGTGGGAGGTATGGACCTAATGAGGAAGCTGCAGAAGGAATGGTCTCTGCAGAATACTGATAAGGGTGGGGAGGGAAATATATCTCCTGGTGGTGGGTTTTGACTGTAGGTGGCAGAAAGGATGGAGGATGAGCATCGCATCCGGAGAGTGATGGGGCTGAAAGTGAGGACCGGGTGTCCCACCTTTGTTGCAGTTGGAGGAGTGGGGTTCAAGGGTGGGGGTACGGGAAGTGGAGGAGATGCGCTGGAGGGCATTGTTGACCTGACTTTCAAATATAGATTAGATTACTAGATTACTTACAGTGTGGAAACAGGCCCTTCGGGCCAACAAGTCCACACTGACCCGCCGAAGCGCACCCAACCAGACCCATTCCCCTACATTTACCCCTGCACCTAACACTATGGGCAATTTAGCATGGCCAATTCACCTAACCTGCGTGGGAGGAAACCCACGCAGACACGGGGAGAATGTGCAAACTCCACACAGTCAGTCGCCTGAGACAGGAATTGAACCCAGGTCTCTGGCGCTGTGAGGCAGCAGTGCTAACCACTGTGTCACCGTGCTGCCATAGTTATCAATCATCTTCCAAGCTACCTTCCCCACCCCAGCCCCACTCCTGTCCTATTTATCTCTGCTCCCCCACCCCGCTACATTTCTAATGACAGGCTTATGCCCAAAATGTCAACTCTCCTGCTCCTCAGATGCTGCCTGACCTGCTGTGCATTTCCAGCACCACACTTTTTGACACTATACAGTACACTGCTTTCACCACAGCCAATGCATTTTCATTGATTCATTTGTCCTCATTATCAGCTTTTCTCTTTCCCTGACTTGCTTTCAGCCATTCTTTTGTCTGCCTAACTTTCTTCTTCTCATTCTGGGCCCCATCTCTACCTATCCACTCACTCTTTCTCTTTCACTCCATTCCCCATCATCAACAAAAATATGCCTTTTCCTAGCTACTAATCAGCTCTAAAGAAAGGTTACTGGACTTGAAATGTTAATTCTGCTGTCTCTGCATAGATGGTGTCAGACCTACTGAGTTTCTCCAGCAATTTTTATCTTTGCTTCATAGAGATACAAATTTATTCCAAATTAATTGCATTTAATTATAAGCAGGTTGAAAACATTAATTGAATTACTTGCAATCCTATAAATTCTATAGATACTGACCAAAACAATGGTTATTGTGTTATAAGACGTAGTTGAGGGTTTTCATTTCTGTCCGAGATTTCCATGGGAGTCTGGCATGATTCTTGTCAACAATCTAGAAACATAGAAAATACGGGGAAATAAAGGGCATTTGGTTTTTCGAGTCTGCTCTTTCATTTAGTGAGGTCTAACAGCACAGCAGAAAAGGCTCTTCAAGTCTGCACCAGTTCAAAAACAAGCACCTAATTATTCTAATTTCATTTTCTAGCACTTGGCCCATAGCCTTGGATGCCTTGGTATGATTATGCCTGGACACCTAACTCAGTACCTAGTCCCACTTTCTCTCCATACCTTTTCATCCCTCTAACCTTAACAGCTACATCTAACTCCTTCTTGAAACGATTCACTGTTTTGGCCTCACCCACTCGCCGGGTGAAGATACTTCTCATCAGCTCCAATCCTAAATGGCCCACTCTGTCGCTTTTGACTGTGACCTCTTGCTCTGGTATCCGGTCATTGTGAACATACTTCCTACATTTACCCTGTCGAGTCCTGCATTGAGCTTTCCCACTTGAAAGGGATAACTGGTGTGACTCAGAAATCTTTGGCTGATTGGGCAGCTTTTCAAAAATTTTGTTTCCTTCCAGTTTTCTTCCACCCTGAAGTGAAGAAGGTTTTCTGAGATTACAAAGGAATCTTAGTTAAATAGGTCAGTGGGGTGAATGATGGCAAATGGAGTTCAATCTGGTAAAATAAGAGGTACTGCATTTTGGTACAACAGAAATGGGTAGGGCTTACACAATTAATGTTGGGGACTTGGGTAGTGTTGTAGAACCGAAGGAACAAGGAATTCAGGTATATAATTCTTTGAAGTTTGCATCATATATAGATTGCTTTTATTTTGATGAAACCAAAACACTTCCGATGCTCAAAACCTGAAATTAAAAACAGATTGTGGTAGAAAACCAAATGGTTCCAACGTCATTTGTGGGAAAAAAAAAGTAGAGTTAACATTGAGAAGAATATGATACAACAGTCACATTCAACTTGAAAGATTAACTTGGACAATTTTATCTTTCACCAACAAGTTTTCTGGCATATAACAGGAGACCATTCAGCTTCAAGAGCTTTGCCCAATATTCAATTAATCATTACTCATATCATCTGTCAGCTCAATTTACCTATCTTGATTTGTAGCCACTGATACTAAATACAAAAATAAAATCAATTTTAATTTTCTACTTTCAAATGATCTTGCCTCAAAACTTTTTTGATGCAGCATTTTCCACATTCCCTCTACCTCTTTAACATCACACCTGAACAGCCTTGCTCTAAGTTTTAAGGCTGCGTTCCCTTGATTTGGATTCAAGCATCAGAGGAAATGGTTTCTCTCTACCATCATAGCTCTTATCACTTCATACAGCTCAAATAGATTATTCCTTATTTTGATATTTGAGGGAATTCAAATCTATTCTACACAATCCATTTAACACTTTAACCCCTGGGACTACTATACTCAGTCTGGGCTGGATTCCTTCCAAGGTGAACATATCCTCCCATATGTGTATAAAAGTGAACTTTACACAAGATGCCAGGGTGAATGCAAACATATAAACAGACTTGGAGACCTGGGAGACGTAGCCTGTGAGAATTAACCAGGTGAATGAAGTACATCAAACGCAGTCTAAACAAAACTTCATATAACTGAATTTCCATCCTTTTGAATCCCTGCCCAGATTATAATCTGTTTTATACTATGATGATATAAGAAGGCAGACATATCATTTGCAATCAATCACACGTGATCCACTGAAAAGCATTTCCTGAAGTGTCAGACACTCCTAAAGAATCAATCAAATTAGGTTTCATGAGATACTAGAATATTTGGATATAGGTTTGGTTGCTGAGCTGGAAGATTCATTTTCAGGTATTTTGTCACCATTTATGTGTTTCCTGCTTTCTATACAGTGTATTCAAAAAGAATGGGTACCAAATGAACACAGACAAAAGTAAGGACTGCAGATGCTGGAGATCTGAGTCTAGATTAGACAAGCAAAACTAATGTCATTTACAAAATATCATGCAACTGTAACAAACTCTACATTGGACAAACAGGCAGAAAACCAGAACGTCAACTAGCCGCAAAGCGACATGACCCTCTCTCATTAGTATCTTTACATACAGATGAGAAAGGACACCACTTCAACTGGGATAACACATCCATCCTAGGACAACCAAATAGCACAAGAATTCCTAGAAGCATGGCATTCCAACTGGAACTCTATCAACAAATACATTGACTTGAACCCCATTTACCATCCCCAGAGAAAAAGAACCAGAAATGACATCACCATAGGAAATGACATCTCTGCAGGAACTGACATCACCAACTCAAAAGAAACCCAAGCATATAAATAGAAAGCAGGAAACATCAGCAGTGCTTCATCTGGAGGTTCACTGAAGATAATAGGTAGGCAAAAAACAATGACTGCAGATGCTGGAAACCAGATTCTGGATCATTGGTGCTGGAAGAGCACATCAGTTCAGGCAGCATCCAAAGTGCAGCAAAATCGACATTTTGGGCAAAAGCCCTTCATCAGGAATAAAGGCAGTGAGCCTGAAGCATGGAGAGATAAGCTAGAGGAGGGTGGGGGTGGGGAGAAAGTAGCATAGAGTACAATGGGTGAGTGGGAGAGGGGATGGAGGTGATAGGTCAGGGAGGAGAGGGTGGAGTGGATAGGTGGAAAAGGAGCTAGGCAGGTCGGACAAGTCCAGACAAGTCATGGGGACAGTGCTGAGCTGGAAGTTTGGAACTAGGGTGAGGTGGGGGAAAGGGAAATGAGCAAACTGTTGAAGTCCACATTGATGCCCTGGGGTTGAAGTGTTCCGAGGCGGAAGATAAGGCATTCTTCCTCCAGGCATGTGGTAGTGAGGGAGCGGCGGAGAAGGAGGCCCAGGACCTCCATGTCCTCGGCAGAGTGGGAGGGGGAGTAATATTACCTAGTATGGTGACAAAACGTCTGAAAATGAACCTTCCGGGTCAACGACCAAACCTACCTCCAGAACCTCAACCTGAACTACAAATCTTCTCAAAACCTGCTCACTAGAATTATACCCAAAACTTTCCAAGTAAATTCCCATCTTCAAAACAGAACAAAAATGAATGACTTCTGATTACATGACATCACTAGTCATAGATGAAAGTAGTGATTGATTTTCTTTCACAAACACCAGGCTCTCCAGCAAGTGCCACAGCAAAGCATTTCAGATAATTCAAAAAGACATAGGTCTGATTAAAAATTAATTATACACTGTATAGTAAGGACATGATCTGAAAGTGAATGTCATTGAATGATCTAAACAAAGTAATGTTGCACTGATATTTTAACATACTAGTTATTCAAGCTTACTAAAATATCCATTACGTTAACTTTGTTTACACTGTTCTTTTATCCATTCCCAAACAAAATGCCAGATGAAGGCATAATTCTGATTATACTATGTAGACTATGGAAATGACACCTAAAGCAACATTTCAGTGTTTGAGTTCTTAATACAGGATGTTAGCCAAGAGAGAGGTAGTTAGTATGACCTTTAAACAATTGAAAGTAATTGCTTTAAAAAGCATACTGTAAAAAAAGACATTTTATTCAAAATGTGAATACATCTCT
Organism: Hemiscyllium ocellatum; assembly: GCF_020745735.1. Taxonomy (NCBI): domain Eukaryota; kingdom Metazoa; phylum Chordata; class Chondrichthyes; order Orectolobiformes; family Hemiscylliidae; genus Hemiscyllium; species Hemiscyllium ocellatum. The sequence continues at coordinate 21,904,731 of NC_083412.1, read as the reverse complement.
TCTAAAATGACAAAAAAATCAATTTGTTCTTTTTTACTAAATTTGGTTCAACCGGATGAAAGCTGTCAGGAGTTGGAATGGAAAGGAACTTAGCAAAATTATAACCATGGGGGATCCATTACTAAGCAAACTGGTACAGGTATAGACTGAAGTTTCTGGGTTCACATAAGCTTTATCCTGGGGTCTTAAAACAGGTTACTAATGAGGTAGAAAATATATTGGTGCTAATTTTCCAAAATTTCCTAAATTCAGGAAGGTCCATTGGACTGGAAACTCAAGAGGTGGAGGAGGCTGAAAACAGGAAACTTACTAGTCAGTTAGCTTGATGTCTGCCATGTGGAAGATGTCAGAATCAACCACTAGAGAGATTAAAGCTGTACACTTTAATAAAACTCAAGGTAGTTGGGAAAAGTCAGGATGGTTTTGACAAAGTGAAATCACATTTCATCAATTTTAGACTTTTTTGAAGGAGTGACATGAGATGTGGATAAAGGACAGCCTATTGGTGCACTGCACTTGGATATCCAGAAGGCATTTGATGAGGCGCCACAAAGATCATTATGGAAAATGAAAGCTCATATATACGCACTAACAATGGATAGATGATTGCTTTTTGCTAGAGTATGCATTTATGCATCTTTGTCTTTTATATTAGAAGTAATTACAGAAGTTCAACAGGTGCCTGTGCTGGGGCTTTAATTGTTTTCAATTTATATCAGTGACTTAAATGTGGGGAGTAAAGTAATTATAGCTAAATTCACACAAAAAGATAGGTAGAAAAGATAATGTAAAGAAAACATAAGGGAGTTGCTGACAGATGCAGACAGATTAAATGAGTGGGCAAAAATCTAGCAGACGGAGTACTATTTGGGAAAGTCTGAGGTTATTCACAACAAGCACCCTCGACAGAAAAAAGTATAAGAGCAATATTACTTAAATGGCAATCGAATGCAGATTTCCAAGGAGTTGAACATAAATGTAAGGATGTTATACTTTAATTATATAGGGCATCATCTCAATACTTCATGCAATTTTAGACTACTTACTTAAGGAAGGATGCAAATGCTGTGGAAGTCGTTCAGAGAAGATTTACAAGACCACTTGGATCTCGGATCCATCTGAGGAAGCTACATACCTTTTCTGGAGCAGAGATAACTCTTAAGTATTAAACTTCGGACAAGATACTGCAAACCCTGTACAGCAAATATATTTGCCTACTCCAATTTATCCACTTTTACCACAGGTATGCTCTCCAATCTTTGAGCAGAACAGTAACACAAAGACTTTTAAAACATCTGAGTTAGTTTACTAAATAATGAAATAAATTTATAAATCTGGACCTGCAAAAGACCTGATCAACCAAGATGCTCATAACTCTAGAGGTGCCGCATAACAAAAAACTTACTGCATTTCCTTTTTGAAGGAAATATTTTGAATTCCAAAAAGCAAAATATTACATTGGCTTTCATCATGATGCTAGCTTTAGAAACTTCATATTAACGCTTTACAACAAAAACAATTGGCTGGAAATGCAGGGAAATACTGGCACAGAACACATTATCAATAAATAACTAGATGGTATACAAATATGGGGCAGCAAATTAAATTATCACTTGCATTTATGTAATGCCTATCATTATTTTAGGTCATACCAAAATGTTTCATAGTTAATAAAACACCAGACATGTAGTAATTTGCATAGTGCAAGAAAGACAGTGGCTAACTTGTGTACAAGGTTCCAAAACAGCAATTAAAAAGTGACTATTCCGATTTTAGCAATGTTGGTTGACGTTCAAATACTGGAAAGAACATTGGAAGAATTGTGTTATGCTTCTTCAAATAGGGTGGTATTGGAAAAAGCCCAGCAGGTCAGACAGCATCTGAACAGCAGGAGAGTCGACGTTTCAGACATAAGTCCTTCATCAGGTGTTATGAAGATATGGGTGCACTGTGACTTTAAGAAAGTTAGCAGCTAACAGAACTATCCTACAGCACTAAGTGTTCTGAACAAGATAAAATGTTAACCTTTTGGTCCAGCAGCAAGTGTAGCTGGTTACCTGGAGACAAAAACAAATTTGAATTAGGTCCATCAGTTTCAATTATACCCCCCAAAAAATACCAAATTCCAATCAAATTTGCATTTAGTATATTGACAATATTAAAGCCTAATGGCAGAATCCAATGTGTTGGGGGAATAAGACTGGGAAAAACTGAACAGTTGGGTCTGAACCACCAAGCCACTAGCGTGTACAGACAGTCCGAAAAATAGCTCTCTTAAAGGTACCTTTATCTATCAATGACCAGTGAAACAGAAATCCTAAGAAGAAAATAAGACAGAAGAAGATATAAAGAGAAGATTCGACAGGTGGCTGGTTTTGAAATTTGATTTTTTAGTAAATCTTAATCGGGGTTTTATTGGACTAGTACTAAGGAAGGTAAGTAAAAGATAGGTTAGAGGAAGGAGTTGTAAATAGTTGTTAGTTAATTATTCTCTGTTATACTTTACGAAATAAAGTTGTTAATCTTTGACTTTAAATAGTTCTTGGTCTCCCAAATTTTCACAGATTACTGCACAGGATAAATCTTTTCTGTGTTGCTGGTTTAAATTAAGCAAGCAGAAGGGTTGACCCAGTTACCTAACAGTTTGGGAGCTTTTGTCTGCAATTTGAACTGTTTGGGTCTTAGATTCATGATCTGAAGTGGCTTGGACAGATTTGAATAGATTTGGGGGTACAAAAAATCCCAGCAGATTTAAACACTTGCAGATTTAGTGTCCTAGATCTTTAAATAAAATGTAAGTGAGACAATGCCTAATTTTAGTGACTTGTGGTTGATTAAAAGCGAGAGAAATCACTCTTAAAATTGCTAAAGAGGTTCTGAGATTTAAAGGTGATTTTCAAATTTGCCTAGAAAGTTGAGAAGGAAAGAAAAAGGCCGTACTTTTAGAATTAGCAAAGAAATTAGATTAGGGTTTAACCAGGGACAAAAGTAAAGCTAAAATTCTAAGGGAATTACTCAAACACTTAGGTGTGTCAGAGAAACAGACAAGTGCAGTAGAGGTAGAAAAACATGAATTACCATTAAGGAAAATGGAGTTAGAAGATAAATGGGGGTGGAGAAGAGGGAGTGAGGGGTATGTATAGAGAGAGAGAGAGAGAGAAAAACAGAGAGAGAGGGGAAAAAGAGAGGAGGTTCTTAGCTGAGCAAAGAGAGAGAACTTGAACTTGAGAAGTTGCGACTTAGTCAGCAAAGTCAAGTTAATAAGATGGAGATTAAAAGAGATGGTATTGATATATACAATATGACAAAACTCTGCCACATTTTGATGAGAAAGATGTTGAAGCCTTCTTTATTTCATTTGAAAAGTTGGCTCGGCAGATGGAGTGGTTCAAGGATTTATGGGTAATTCTAGTTCAGGCTAAATTGGTAGGTATAGCTAGTGAGGTATTTGCCACACTGTCAGATAAGGGTTGAAGAGATTATGAAGAGTTTAAACAGGATATTTTAAGTGCTTATGAATTGGTACCAGATGCATATAGATAGCGGTTCAGAAGCATAAAAAGGAGGAACTAGGTCAGACTTATGTTGAGTTCGAAAGAATCAAACATGGTCATTTTAATCAATGGGTGTGTGCTTTGAAGATAGGTAGGACCTTTGAAGCTTGAAGAGAGATTATTCTATTGGAGAAGTTTAAAAACTCATTTCCAGAGATGACAAGAATTCACAAGGAGGAAAAGAAAGTTCAGTAGTGAGAACGACAGCAGAATTAGCAGATGAATATATTGGTCCATAAGGCAAGCTTCCTGCCAGAATTTCATCCTGTGAGGGATAGAAGGTGGAAGAAGGGGAGATCCTGTACTAAGATACCAAGAGTAGAGAGTACTGGTAAGAATTTATGACAGGATAAAGAAGCCCAAGAAGGTCGACAGGAGATGAAAGGCCTCAGATGTTTTCACTGTAATGGAGTGGGATGCAGAAAAGTTTGGTGTCGGTGGTTTCAGAGGGGCACTGGGAAAAGGTGTTTTCACTGCCAGAAAGTGGGACACGTAAAGTCACAGTGCTGGGTGTTAAAGAAAGGCATTGTGGGGAAAAGATATGGTAAAAGAAGCTAAGCCAGTGGCATCAGTGAAAGTAGTAAGGGTGACCCCAAGAAGAGCCGAGGAGCTGCAGGAGAGTGCACAGCCTAGTACCTAATCTCTACAAAGAATTTGCTTCTGTGGGTAAAGTTTACTCAGAAAGAAAGAACAGGGGGAAGAAGGTCAAGAAGTAATAATTTTGAGATATACAGGAACTAACCAGTCGCTGACAGTAAAGGATGAGCGAATATGCATTCTTTCTGATCTGTGACCTAAGAGTGTGGTAATTTGTGGGATGGATGGACAGAAATTTAGCTTTCGCCTATGTAAAATCGGGTTAGAGTACCAACTCAATACTGGGGAAGTTACAGTGAGAGTGATTGCCAGAGTATCAGTTCCAGGAATTCACTTTGTTCTCAGGAATGATTTGGCAGGATCCAAGTTGGGAGTGACCCCTGTTGTGAAGAAGCCCAAGGAAGACCAAGAAACTGAGGAATTTAAACAGAAATATCCTGGTAACCAGATCTCACTATCATAAGTCACAGCACGAAGCGAAACGTAAAGAGACAAATGGAGGATTTGAGGTTCAGTTAGCGAAGACCCTGTTTGAGGCAATGGTGCAGCAAAAAAGCTGAACAGGGAGAGGGTCAGAAGTGTTTAGTCCTGAAAGGTGAAGGGACTTGCAATAGCAAGACAAGATGATAAAAGATGTATGGATGTGTACTCCAAAAAGGAGGCAGGGAATATTCCAGAAGGTTATTATCTGAAAGATAGAATCCTATGATGGAAATGGAGACCACCGCAGATAGTGCAGACGAGAAATGGGCCTAAGTGCACAGCATGGAAGCAGACTCTTCGGTCCAACTCATCCATGTCAACCAGGTATCCCAATTTCACTTCCACTGGCAGCTCATTCCATACACTCCGTGTGAAAAAGTTGCCCGAGGTCTCTTTTCTATCTTTCCCCTCTCACCCTAAACCTATGCTCTCTAGTTCTGGACTCCCCGACCCCAGGGAAAAGACTTTGCCTATTTAACCTATCCAATCCCCTCATAATTTTGTAAACCTCTATAAGGTCACCCCTCAGCCTCCGATACTCCTGGGAAAACAGCTCCTGCCTATTAAGCCTCTCCCTATAGTTCAAATCCTTCAACCCTGGCAACATCCTTGTAAATCTTTTCTGAAGACTTTAAGTTTCACAATATCTTTCCAATAGGAAGGAGACCAGAATTGCATGCAATATTCCAAAAATGGCCTAATCAATGTCATGTACAGCCACAACATGACCTTTCAACTCCTGTACTCAATACGCTGACCAATAAAAGAAAGCGTACCAAACGGCTTCTTCATTACCCTATCTACCTGCGACTCCACTTTCAAGGAGCTATGAACCTCCACTCCAAGGTCTCTTTGTTCAGTAACACTCTCTAGGACCTTACCATTAAGTGTATAAGTCCTGCTAAGATTTGCTTTCCCAAAATGCAGCACCTCATATTTATCTAAATTAAATTAAATTATCTTCTGCCACGTCTCAGCCCACTGGCCTATCTGATCAAGATCCCATTGTAATCTGAGGTAACCTTCTTCACTGTCCACTACACTTTGATGTCATCTGCAAACTTACTAACTATACCTCCTGTGTTCATATCCAAATCTTTTATGTAAATGACGAAAAGTAGTGGACCCAGCACTGATCCTTGTGGCATTTCACTGGTCACAGGTCTCCAGTCTGAAAAGCAACCCTCCACTACCACCCTTTGTCATCTACCATTGAGCCAGTTCTATATCTAAATGGCTAGTTCTCCCTGTATTCCATGAGGTCTAATCTTGCCAACCAGTCTCCCCCATGGGGAACCTTGTTGATTGCCTTACTGAAGTCCATATAGATCACGTCCACCATTCTGCCCTCATCAATCCTCTTTGTTACTTCTTCAAAAAACTCAATCAAATTCGTAAGACATGACTTCCCTTGCACAAAGCCATGTTGACTATCCATCAGTCCTTGCCCTTCCAAATATGTGTAAATCTTGTCCCTCAGGATTCCCTCCAACAATTTTCCCACTACCGACATCAGGCTCACCAGTCTATAGTTCCCTAGCTTGTCCTTACCACCTTTCTTAAATAATGGTACCATGTTAGCCAACTTACAGTTTTCTAGCACCTCACCTGTGACTAGCACTGATACAAATATCTCAGTAAAGGGTCCAGCAATCACTTCCCTAGCTTCCCACAGAGTTCTCGGGTACACCTGATCAGGTCCTGGGGATTTATCCATGTGTTTCAAGACATCCAGCACCTCCTCCTCTGTAACGTAGACATTTTTCAAGATGTCACCATCTAGTGCCCTACATTCTATATCTTCTATGTCCTCCTCCAGAGTAAATACTGATGCAAAATACTTGTTTAGTAGACCCTCCCCACCCCCATTTTCTGTACGAAGGCTGCCTTGCTGATCTTTGAGGGGCCCTAATCTCTCCCTAGTTACCCTTTTGTCCTAAATGTATTTGTAAAAAAACCCTTTGGATTCTCCTTAATTCTATTTGCCAAAGCTATCTCAAGTCCCCTTTTTGCCCTCCTGATTTTCCACTCAAATATACTCCTAATGCCGTTGAACTCTAATGGTTTTCTCAATCTCTCCTGTCCAAACCTGACATATGCTTCCTTCTTTTTCTTAAGCAAACCCTCAATTTCTTTAGTCATCCAGCATTCCCTATACCTATCAGCCTTTCCCTTCACCCTAACAGGAATATACTCTCTCTGGACTCTCGTCTCATTTCTGAAGGCTTCCCACTGTCTAGCCGTCCCTTTAACTGCAAGCATCAGCCGCCAGTCAGCTTTGGAAAGTTCTTGCCTAATACTGTCAAAATTAGCCTTCCTCCAATTTAGAACTTCAACTGTTAGATCTTGTCTATCTTTTTCAATCACTATTTTAAAACTAATAGAATTATGGTCGCTGACCCCCAAAGTGCTTTCCCACTGACACCTCAGTCACTTGCCCTGCCTTATTTCCCAAGGGTAGGTCAAATTTTGTACCTTCTCTAATAGATACATCCACATGTTGACTCAGAAAACTTTCATGTACACTCTTAACAAAGTTGTCTCCATTAACCCCTTAACACTATGGCAGTCTCAATCTATGTCTGGAAAGTTAAAATCCCCTACCATAACCACCCTATTATTCTTACAGATAACTGAAAACTTACAAATTTGTTTCTCAATTTCCCGCTGACTATTACGGGGTAGCATTCAGACAGGAAGTGTTACGGGTAGTACATGAACTACCTGTAGGAGATCACCTTGGGGTACGAAAGACTCAGGTTAAGGCACAAAAACATTTTTATTGGCCTGGGATGTACAAGGATGTGGTTAACTTTTGCTGAACATGTCATACATGCCAAATGGTAAGTAAGCCACAGGTAGTAATTAAACCAGCACATTTGTTGCCAATTTCCACATATGAAGAACCTTTCACGCAGGTTATAATTGACTGCGTCGGTCCCCTCTCAAGAACTAAAAGTGGGAACCAGTACTTGTTAACCATAATGGATGGGTCTATCAGATTTCCAGAGGCAATGTCATCACGAAGTATCAAGCCAAAAAGGGTAGTAGAGGAGTCAGTAGCTTTCTTCACACGGTATGGATTATCCAGAGATTCAGTCAGACTAAGGGTCAAATATTACTGCCAGGCTGCTTGAGGTGATTATGGATAGCTTAGGTATACAGCACTTTAAATCCAGTGCGCATCATCCTGAATCCCAGGCAGCATAAGAAAGGTGGCATCGGACCTTGAAGATCTTGTTGAGAGCACACTGTTAGGATTACCCAAATGATTGGGATAAAACTATTCCATTTGTATTGTTTGCCATTAGAGATGCATCAAACAAATCTACTTAGTTCACTCCCTTTGTGTTAATATTCGGGCGTGAAGTGAGAGGTCCTTTAAAATTAAATAAAGAAAAATTGACAGGACCAAAGTTGGAGATCTCACACTTTGATTATGTATTGGAGGTGAGGGAGAGATTAAGTCGAGTAGGTGAATTAGCTAAACAGCACCTAAAAAGGGCACAATATAGAATGAAACAGGTGATAGAGAAAAGCTCTGAGACTCTGACATTTTCCCAAGAAGATGATGTCTTAGTACTGTTACCAGTGATTCAAGATCCCTTCAAAGCCAGGTTTAGTGGTCCTGTCATATTGAGGAAAAGATGAGTCAGGTGCACTATCTAGTTAAGATACCAGATAGTAAAGCAGGTATCAGGTATGTCAAGTGAACATGCTGAGACCATAGTATACTAGAGAGAAAGAACTGGAGAAACAGGTGTTAGTTATTGCCCTGTAAGGTGAGAAATCAAATCCAGTGGATATGGATTTTGCTGTGCTTCAAAAGTAGATTAAAAAAGTCCTTGAGGAGTGGGATAGGTTGGCAAGCCATCTGTTGCAGGAACATCGAACGCAGGTGAAAGATTTATTACTGCAGTATTAGGACATATGTAAGAATCAGATGGGGAGGACAAATGCTATTGTACATGAAGTAGACATTAGAAATACTGCTCTGATAAACAACACCCCTATTGGCTTAATCCTTTCAAAGCTAGACAGGTCCAGAAGGAGGTGGAGGTCATGCTCAACGAGGACATCATCGAGCAAAGCCAGAGTGAGTAGAATTCGCCAATCATCTTAGTCCCCTAACTGGACCGGAGTCAACGACTCTGCATGGATTATCGGAAGGTCAACGCCATTACAGAATCAGGCTCCTATCCAATTCCTAGATTGGAGGACTGTATCGAGAAAGGTGGACAAGCCAGTTACATCACCAAGTTGGACTTAATACATGTTAGTGACAGGCACCTTTATCAGAGTCAGCGAAAGAAATTTCTGTGTCTATAACCCAAAATGGGCTATATCTGTTTAAAATGATGCCCTTTGGAATAAAGAACACACCTGCCGCATTCCAAAGACTCATGAATAGGGTTGTGGCTGGGTTAACAAACTGCGCAGTCTACCTGGATGATGTAGTCATCTTTAGTAAGTCCTGGAAATATCAAATGGTACAGTTGGCAGAACTCTTTGAACAACTATGAGAAGCAAAACCGGTGACAAATAAAACTGAATCCACGAAAGCAGAGGTGACGTTCTTGGGACATAACATTGGTCATGGAACTCAAAGACGAAGACCAACGAAGAATTTCATGACCAAACTCAAAGAAAGAGGTGCTTCAATTCTTAGGACTCAGCAGACTCTATTGGAAGTTTGTTCCAAACTTCAGCAGTGTAGTGGCATTGTTAATTGATTTGCTGAAGAAAAACATAAAATTTCAGTGGACGGAACAATGCCAGGAGACATTCGGCCATTGAAATCAATATTAACCAGCAAACCAGTTTTAGTTACAACAAACTTTTCAAAACCTTTTAAAGTTGCCATTGATGCTAATGACTCAGGAGTTGAAGCTATACTCCTACAGGAAGATGAGGATGAGATTCAACTGCCAATTGGTTACTTTTCGAAGAAGATTGAAAAGATCCATGATCGATAAAGCACTATTGAGTTTGGTACTGGCCTTACAACATTTTGAAGTGCATGTCACGAACAATGTGTTGGAGATGGTGGTGTACATGGATCACAATCCCCTTACATTCTTAGAATGCTTCAAAGAGAAGAATATGAGACTATTTCGTTGGAGTCTTATGTTACAGACTTTCAATTTTAAAATCATACGTGTTGCGTGTCATATGTAAGGGTAATGTGTTTGAAGAATAGAAAAAAAGAAGCCATCTTTTCATTTTGATGGTTCATTTTTTCTTAAGGGGGAAGGTGTTATGAAGATGTGGGTGTACTATACCTTGAAGAAAGTTAACAGCTAGCAGAACTACCTAACAGCACCTAGTGTTCTGAACAGGTTATAATGTAACCTTATGGTCTAATTGCTAATGTAGCTGGTTGCCTAGAGACAAAAATAAATTTGAATTAGGCATAACAGTTTGAATCATATCCAAAAAAATGCCAAACTCCAATCAAGTTTGAATTTAGTATATTGACAATATTAAAAGCCGATGACATAATCCGATGCTTTGGGGGTATAAGACCAGGAAAAATTGAACTGTTTGGAGAGAACTGCCAACCACCAGCATATACAGACCGCCTGAGAAACAGCTCTCTTAGAGGTACCTTTATCGATCAGTGACCGGTGAAATAGGAATCCCTAAGAAGGTGACAGAAGAAACATAAAGGGAAGATTTGACAGCTGGCTGGTTTTAAAAATTGATTCGTTTCTGTAAATCTTAAGTAGGGGTTTGATTGGACTTGTTTTATAGAAGGGTAAGTAAAAGATAGGTCAGAGGAAGCAGTTGTAAATGGTTGTTAGTTAATGATTCTCTGTTATACTTTAAGAAATAACGTTGTTAATTTTTACTTTAAATAGTTCTTGGTCTCTCAAAATTGCACATATTACTACATGGGATAAATTTTTTCTGTTGCTGGTTTAAATTGTGCAGGCAGGTTTATCCCATGATGTAACGTAGGAATGAGAATCACTCTGAGCTCAAATCAATGAATCATTTGAACACTCAACCTCCCACCTCAGCGTTACGAGTGTTAACTGAATCTGTTTTTATCACAGAATTTAAAATAAAAACATACTACTCACCTAGAGTGTAAAAACTAACTACTGCTGTGTGGCAACTCAGTCCCTGAGATAAATAACAAGATGACTGGAAGAATATGCATTGTCCATTGAATGCACATAACACAAAGCAGATTTGCAAAACCAAATAAACAGATTGAGAAGTAAAGTGTCAAAGTAATGAAAGACTATAGAAGAAATCCCAAGGAACCACCATGTAGAAAACAAAATGATCTTTTATATAGATCCTAATCATGTTCTCAGGATGTCCAAGAGAGATTCATACTTAGTGAATCACTTTTGATGCGGTTGTTTTTTTTGGATGCAATGTAATGCAGCAATATGCCACAACAGCAGAAAAACAAAGTGAAAAGGCAGATTAAGTTTTGGCTAACTACTCAGTGAAAAGAAAGTGGTTCAGTCAACGATATACTTCATCAGGACTGCACAGAAACATTAGTCAGAATTATCCAGTGAAGTCCATCAGCAGCACTTCAATCTATAGTTTTGTGACAAAGTGAGTGTCGACAAAATTAGTCAAACTGAAGACTTTAACCTCATCAGCAGTGTAAATTAAAAGGACAGGTACACCCACATGCTCCCTATAGCCATCCCTCTCTCACTTCCCTCATCTAAAGCCACATCATCTCCCCACACTCCCCATCTATTCACCAAATCACCATGCACAGCATTCAGGGAGGCTGGCCATATCTAGTTAAATATAACTTTGTTTGATGTGCACATATGGTTAGCCATTTGCCATACTAATTAGATCTGAGCAAAACTTGTAATGGTAAGGTTTTGACCACAAATGGTTCTATTTTATATTAAGAAAACTTAAAGATAACAGTTTCAAACAACTGAAATATAGATTACAACAGACAAACCAAAGAAACATTTTTCAAAAATTAGCAAATGTTATTGCTTTACTGTGTGGTTCTCTATTTAGTTTGAAAGTAGGGGAAAAGTGAAAATTGAGGTCCACAATTGGCAGCGATCAAGAGATTGAGTGTTTCTACATGGCACTAACTCTATTTACAAACTGATGGATTGTATAATCAGAACAGTAATGCACTGTACAAGCAATAAGAAACCTTCTCCCCATACTTTTCACACAAAGTGAAACAAAATTATTGAACTTGATTCATGTTTCTTGTACAAATCCTGAATACAGATGTAAACATTTTAAAAGATTAACAGTTAATCATAGAATCCTACCTACTAATCCAAATTCCTTGCTCTTTCCCCCATGCTTTCTCCAACAGCCATTTATCTAATTACATTTCAAAAGTCTCTTGAATTTTCTTGCACAATCTTTTCAGATGATGTTTTCCAAACATGAAAATGCTGTGTAAAAGTTGTTTCACTAACGCAGCATCAACACTTGGCTTGTTATTACTTTTGATTCTCATCCCTATTATTTGAACATAAACATTGCTCCCAAGAGTGAAAATTAACCAATGACAACCATGTCCCTCAGAGAAATAACAAAAATGTTTTAGAAAAATATGTATCTTTTATTAAATACACAAACTACATGGCATACTTGCAATAATAATTCAATAGTTTGGGAGGATAATGTTCAAAATAATAAAGACGATAGAGGACATAGAAAATAGCCCTATCTGACTTGCTGTTCAAAGTGACAAAATCTCCACTTATGTCCCACCCAACGTAAGCATCTATCTAGATGTCTACACTACATCCTAGGTCCAGTGTTTGCCTTCTATCCAGTGTCATAAAATTAAGAGAATGCCTACAACACATAGGTTAATTGGGCTGGTACAGAATAGAAAATTGCAATCTTGTGTAAAAAATATAAACAGGAGTCTTCACACACGAAAAAAAGAGGAATTTCTGAGGCTCTGTTCACTCAGAGCTGGACCAGTGTGCGTGTAAGAACTCTCCTCCTGGACTAATAAGGACAGAGAAAAAGAAAAAAAATAGAAAATTGCAATAAAACAGCAGGACCCAATTTGTTTTGGGGAGCTGACTGTCACATGGAAATGCCTCTTCCCATTCCCATTAACTGCATGCTTGAATTTGGATAACTATTTTCAAACAAATTCATGTCTCATTAATCCACGGTTTGCTGGAGTGAAATACTTCCCTGATGATAGAACAAAAATACAGAATAATAAATTAACATTGCATCTGAATTATGTTAAAAAGGTGGTCACTTTAAATCTTATCCCCATCATTCTGGAGTACTTCTAGGAACTACCCTCAAGCAATAGACTTTTGGTACAGGAGCCATAACAAAAGTGTTACTCTCATTGCACTAGACTAATATTTAATGTAAACTTCTATGTTACTGAGTACAGACTTTGCAGTGGGTTGATGGACAAACAAACATTCATGTTCTTTTCAAGCCCAGTGACTCAGTTACTTGCTGAATACCGTGCTCCCTTAATTTATGACATTCAAATTTAGATCTCAGTGTACTCCTTACCTCAGGTTGTATTCTGACATCCCTAACAATTTTCCTTGGTAATCTGTGATTATCCTTTGTTTTCTATCTGAAACTCTGACTCAAACTTCCTGAAATCTGGCTTAATTAACATCTCATTCTTCCATGTCATTTGTCATTATACCTCACAATTTCATAAGGCCCTGATTTATCCCTACTTTTACACTGCCCACTGGACAATACCTTACCTGCTCTGGTCCCTGTTAATCTGTTCCCATCATGTTTCTACGTATCCCTTATGAGCTGTTTGGCCATTTTGTTTGATTCCATCTTTCCTGCATTTCCCTTCAGGTGTTTCCCCCCCCAACTTATTATCTTATTCCTCTCCCTAACACATGCACTATAATGCTTCCCCACCCTCCCTTTCATCTCTCTTGCCCTCTTCTGCTTCCCAGTCTTCTGTGTGATTACTCTTATGCTTCATTCTTTTCAGTCCTCACCTTTTCTCCTCTCTCCTACTGCAGCTCCTATTCTCCGTGCTCCCATCTCTCTCCCTCCCTTTACCTTACCATTGTTCAATCTAATACCTGTCCTATTACTGCCTTCCTTCACCGTCTCCCTACCTTCTACCTGCTTCTTTCCTCCCTCAGGCAATGACCACCCTTTTTTTATTATTAATTCAAGGAACGAAGGCATGATTGGCTCGGCCAGCATTTATAGCCCACCTCTAGTTGTCCAGAGGGCAGTTAAGAATCAGTCACATCGCTGTGGTTCTGGAATCACATATAGGCCTGACCAGGGAAGGATGGCAACTTTTTTTCCTGAAAGGACATTAGTGAACCAGATGGGTTTTCCGACAATCAATCCACAGTCAGCATTACACTCTTAATTCCAGATGCTTATTGAAATCCTACTCCCCCCTAACTACCTTCTCTCCCAGCCACACTTGCTTACTCAATCCAAACTCTCCCAGGTCCCAGCTCATATCCCAATTTTCTTACACCCTTCACCTAAACCTATTCTCACATCCCATCCTTCCTTTTGTGAACACTGTTTCCATCTACCCAACCCATCCTTACCCATTTTCTCTCCTAACTACTCACCTCCTCTTACCTCCCCCATACAAAGTCTATCATTCTTTCCCTTCGAGTAAACCCTATTGGCCCAACCTCCTCTCTTTCCCAAGCTCACTCATTGCCACCTTCTTCAACTTCCTTTCTAATCCCAGCCATTCCTCGTCACTATCCTACCCCAGAGCTCATCATAAAACACCCATCAATTCATCCTCCTCTACAATCACTCTATCCATCTCACCTTCTTGCATTCTCAATTCTATCCATACCAACATCCTAATCCTGCTAATGAGCCTCACATCACCCGTTTCATCTGTTGAACCCAGTCCTCCACCCATTAGACTGTCCACCAACCCACCTCATGCTCTACTCACCTCCAAAGCCAAGTTCAACCCCTCAAGCCCCTAACAGCTAGTTCTTCTCCATCCCATCCCAGATAACCCCTCCAGCTCTCAGACCTCAACCCAATCCTAACCTCCATTTCTCTGCCTTCAACACCTCAGACGATTCACTACCACACCACTCAAAATTCTTACCTCTCCCATATGACCCATCTTCAACCCCCACCTAACCTAACCACCCTCTTTCTCTCTTCAACCATCTGACCACTCCCCAATTCACTCCATTCCACCTGTCCCATCTACCTATCCTCATCATCAAAACCAATCACTCTACTTATATACATGCCCTACACGCCCCAAACTCCTCCTGTTCCTTCTACTTCAATGACCCTCCTGCCCATCAAGCTCCACCTGTTGCCACAAATCTAACCCTTTTCCTTCAGACTCATCCAACACCCCACTTCCCTCCTCTACATGAAAGCTTCTATTTCCCCAAGAGCTCCAACCCAACTCACAGCCTTGCTCCTAACCCCATGTCCCTACCCTTATAAGCTTGCTTCCTAATTGTGGGCAGCACAGTGGCACAGTGATTAGCACTGCTGCCTCACAGCGCCTGAGACCTGGGTTCAATTCCCAACTCAGGCGACTGACTGTGTGGAGTTTGCACGTTCTCCCCGTGTCTGCGTGGGTTTCCTCTGGGTGCTCCGGTTTCCTCCCACAGTCCAAAGATGTGCGGGTCAGGTGAATTGGGCATGCTAAATTGCCCGTAGTGTTAGGTTAGGGGTATGGGTGGGTTGCGCTTCGGTGGGTCGGTGTGGACTTGTTGGGCCGAAGGGCCTGTTTCCACACTGTAAGTAATCTAATCTAATCTAATCCATACCTGAAAGCCCACCATGCCCTTCTCTCTTATCCACCCAACCATCTAAACTGTCCCAACTCACCTACTCATCTAACACCACAACCACCCCACTACTCATCTAACCCTGTCCCCAAAACTGAACCCTCACCTTCCCTCTATTTATCCAACCCCTTCCCCCGCTACTCATTAACTGGTGCCACCTCATCCCTACACAAGCAAACAACCCTACCTTATCATCCATCCCATGCCCCAAACCATCTCACTCCCATCCAACCATCTAATACTCCCCACCTCATCCACCAACCATTTAAGTACCCAGTCCCCTACTAACTCCTACCCAACTAACCATTGCCCACTTCTCTACTGCCCAGCTATACACCCCCACCTTTCAATTACCAGCTTAATCTCCAAGCCTTCTAACTGCCTGCAATCGTTTTAACCCAACTCCCGTCAAACTCACTGAACATCTACCTCTCTTCCCACCTACCTGTACCTACTGTCCTCTGTATAGCTACCACTTCCATTCTCCACCTACCCTCCCATTTACTTTTCTCTTACCATCTGTACCCCACAAACAATCCGTACACACCAGAAAACCCCAACCTCTTAACACACTTGTAACCTCTCCCATAACCTCTACATATCTCCCCCAACCCTTCTAAACCTCACCATCTGACCCCTACCCACCCAAACCCCATATCACCATACCCACTTACCTACCGCTCCCACCTACCCATCTAGTAATCCTCAACTCCACCAAGCCTAAGTCACTCTCCTCTCCTCTGTACTGGTAGCCCACCTGTGCCAATCTAATCTCTCTCTAAACGTCCACCACACCTAACTTCCTTTACCCATCTAAGTTACTCTCACGTCCCCCAGTTCCAAACTAACCCATCACCTCTCATATCATCTAACCCTCCTATGTCTCTTCTCCAATGGAGGCCCATCTAACCTTCTCACTTACCTCCCCCACTGAAGGCCCAGCTAACACACTTACCTCCCTTCCACTCACTTCAATTTAATCCCCGCAACCTACCCCCTGCACCCATCTAATTGCTCACTACCTAACCCCAGACACTTATCTAATCCCTGCCACCTAACCCCCCGCTTCACCCATGTAATCCCCCATCAACTGCCTCACTGCACCCGTCTAATTCCCCAACCACCTGACCCCCCCCGCACCCGTCCAATCCCCCGCCCCCATCTGATCCCAGCCACCTGAGCCCTTACACTCATCTAATCCCCCGCCACCTGATCCCTATACCCGTCTAATGCCCCGCCACCTGACCCCCTGCACCCGGCTAATCCCCCGCCACCTGATCCCCTGCACCCGGCTAATCCCCCGCCACCTAATCCCCTGCACCCAGCTAATCCCCCGCCACCTGATCCCCTGCACCCGGCTAATCCCCCGCCACCTGATCCCTTGCACCCAGCTAATCCCCCGCCACCTGACCCCCTGCACCCGGCTAATCCCCCGCCACCTGATCCCCTGCACCCGGCTAATCCCCAACTCCTGAAACCCTTTGCACCTGTCTAATCTCCTGCCACTTAATCATCTACACCTGTCTAATCCCCTGCCACCTGAACATCTGCACCCATCCACCCCATCACCTGAACTCTCTGCACTTGTCTAATCCCCTGTCACCTGACTCCCTTTACCCAACCGACCCCTGCCACCAGATCCCCTGCACCCGTCTAATCCCGGCCACCTCAGCCCTTAAACTCATCTAATCCCCTGCCACCTGAACTGTTTGCACCCATCTCATTCCCTGACATCTAATCCCTCGCCACATGATCCCCAGACCCATCTAATCCCCAACTCCTGAAACCCTTGCACCTGTCTAATCTCCTGCCACTTAACCATCTCCACCTGTCTAATCCCCTGCCACCTGAACCTCTGCACCCATCTACCCCATCACCTGAACTCTCTGCACTTGTCTAATCCCCTGCCACCTGACTCCCTTTACCCAACCGACCCCCGCCACCTGAATCCCCTGCACTCATCTAACCCCCATCACTTGTCTAACCGTCCAGCCTGAAACGTCGACTTTCCTGCTCCTCGGATGCTGCCTGACCTGCACCACTCTAATCTTGACTCTGATCTCCAGCATTTGCAGTCCTCACTCTCGCCTTGTGTAATCCTCTACCACCAGACTCCCTTTACCCATCCAATCCCCCACCACCTACCTATCGAAGTTCCCCATCTCTCCTCATCTAAACCTCGCTACCTTCCACTTTCCCCGCCTCCCTCAACCTGCAGCCCATCTGTCCCCGTCCCCCGGACCAACCACCTTTTAGCCAGTGAAACACCCACCTCCCCGTCCCCTCCAATTCGTCCATTCCCCTCCATCCCAAACCTCCACTTACCCCGGAAAGCCGGGCCGAGTTGCGCTCACTGACTGCGGCTCGGAGAGACGGCTGCTTCATCTCCCCGGCGGCGAAGAGCCCGCTGTTCGCGCGAGACCAACCGCCACCCGCACCGCCATCTTCCCCGGCCACAGCGCGCATGCGCCCCCCACCGGCCGGGCGGTTGGCCTGAGGCTGCGCTCGTTGCCCTGAGGGGCAGCGACGAGTTGCGCTTAGATGGCGCCTTACACTTATCCGCAGAATTGATCAAACCTCTTCACAGTCGTTCGTACTCACGTAGCCACAGTGTGTAGTGTAGTGAACGAGGCAGTTAATTTGAGCAAAATAAGCTCCAAAAGCATTCATTAAAATAAATGACAATCGTCTGAAGGAGGGCGACGTAAAATCGAGAGAAGGAATAAAGTGTCTCAAGGAATTCAGAGGAGAAAGGAGAGGGTTTAGTAGATTCTTGTCTCAACAAGGCAGCTGATTGGTAAGTATATCAAGTCTTTAAAGTGAGAGGGAGGTATTCAGCTCATCAGTCTTCTCTCAAAAACTTAAGGCTAATACGAACGTATTAATAATGTGAAATAGTAAAGTGTAAAGAGCAGGAGTGTTCGTGATTTTTTTTATTAACTTAATGAAATATGATAGAGATGACAGGTCAGATGATGTGTTGTAGCTGCAGCATGTATGCCAAGGTAATCCAGAGTGATCACATCTGCGGCAAGTTGTTTGCTGCTGAAGCAACTTCAGATCCAAGTTGAGCATCTGGAGTTTGATCTACAGACATTGTGCAGCATCGGGCAAAGTCACCTAGACACCTTGCTGCAGGTGGCAGTTACACCCCTTACATTAGGTAATTCAGCCATGATCTGTGATCAAGAACAGGAGGCGGGGCAAATGTTGTGACCCAAGGGGCAACTGTCAAGGAGCCTCAGTCGCTATAATTATTGCAAGAGTAGCAAACTTCTCGCAGGCTGTGTGGATATGAATAGTACTGTAGGGAGGATGAGCAACCAGACCATGGTGAAGGGAGACATTGAGGTGGGGAGAGGAAATAAGAATATAGTAGTAAGAAGAGACAGTATAATTGGTGGGATAGATGCTGTTCTCTGTAGCCATGACTGTGAGTCCTGAAAACTATGTTGCCTGCCTGGTGCAGCAGTTAAGGACATAATCATGGGGCTAGAGAAGAACCTGGAGAAGGAGGGGAGGGATCCAGTTGTTGTCATCCAGTTGGTACTAACAACATTGATAGGACTGGAAAGGAGGTTCTCTCAAAAGACTTTGAATAGTTAGGAGCTAAATATAAAAGCAGAAGCTCCAAAGTAATAGTCTATGGGTTACTACATGATCCATAGACAAATTGGCATTGAGTAAGTAAAGTAAATGAGTGGTGAAAAGATTTGTGTGGATTTTAGTTTATGGGGCATTGGCACCACTACTGGGGCAGAAGGGAGCTCTGTCAGACAAGTTTCACTTGAATTGGCCTGGGAGCATTGTTCTGGCAAATTGAGTGACTAGAGCTGTAGAGAGGATTTTAAACTAATTGCTGGAGTGGAGGGTGGACAGCTAGCTGGCAGAAGATGCAGGCTTGCAAATCAAAAGGAAATGGTATCATTGTAAGGCAGCTATTTTGACAACATACCCCAGATAGGAGAGTGCATAAAAAACACAGCCATTAGGAGCAAAGAGGGAAGAAAAGGTAACAAGGCAAAATTAATGGTTCTTTACACTAATGCATAAAGTATTCATAACACAATAAATGAATTAACATCAGAAATAGAAATTAAGATCTTATAGCTATTACAGAGACATTATTGCAAGGATAATAAAGCTGAGAACTGAATATTCAAATGTATGTGACCTTTCAATAGGACAGTCAGGAAGGGGAGGGTTACTATGAGATTCATTAGTAGGGGTTGGAATTAGTACATTAGTAAGAAATGACCTTGGCCTGGATGATGCAAAATCCATATAGGTGGATAAGTAAACAAGGGAAAGAAGACACATTTGGGAGTAGTGTCTCAGAATACAGTAGTTATTCTGAATAGTTAGCTCAGGATAAAAGAGCCACTTGGAAACATTGACTATTTCATGGTAAAATGTAATATTCAGTTTGAGAGTGAGAAACTTTGCAAACAACTGTGCTCTACTTAAATATGAGTAATCACACACACAGGTAGTAATCTTTGAAGAATCCTGAGATTCAGGAAACACCTGAGAGGATTTGAAAACTGCCAATATAACCCTATTAGTTGGATACAGGTGTATAAATAGAAAGGGATTTGTCAAGTACGGGAACTTAGGTGGTGTGAGTAGTGATTGTAATGATGTTGGTCATCACAGAGTAGGAGTTCTCTGATTGGGGCATTTAATCCAAACAGGGAACCCTGGCTGACAGATATAAAATATGATTCTTGATCACACAGCGTTGCCTTCTTTGATGTGAAGGGCACTGCTTGTCACTGGCCACTTGGGTGTTTTCCTATTTTCCTGGTGGTGGAAATTGAAAAAAGATTTGTGCACTTTGTGTCTCTCACTGTGTCTCACACCTGCACACACACACTATGGGTGCTGGGGAAAAAAATAAGCACTACCGCAGTTAGGCAGTAGTGTGGGGGAATAATAATAAAAAAATTAAAAAAATAAAATATGATTCTATTTTCCTATTTTCTGGTGGTGGAAATTGAATAAAGATTTGTGCACCTTGTCAAAAAAATATAACCAGGAGAGAGTGGAATGCATTATTTCCCCCTCCAACTCTATTTTGATTTAGTCCCTGCCCTCCCCTTCACTGTTTTGATCACACAGCGTTGCCCTTTTGTGGAGGGCACTGCTTGTCACTGGCCACTCGGGTGTTTTCCTATTTTCCTGGTGGTGGAAATTGAAAAAAAAATATGATTCTAAGGAAAAGAAAATGTGATTCTCAGAGATACTGACACTCTGGTAGCTGATTCTGAATAAGGTAATACTAAAGTCAAGCACTGTTCATGTGTAAATAAAGGGTGACTTAGTGATATTTTACTGGCCTCTGTGGAGTTATTTCAGTGACAACAAAAGTAAAGCACAATCCTGAAGAAACAGTCATCTTTGAGTTGGGGTAAGCATTTCTTACAGCATACGTTTGTTTGGGAAGCTTGACTTGTTCGACTGGGCCTGGTATGTGGAAATATGTGTTATTTTTTCCAGGCAAATGACACTGTGGCAGGTGTAATTCTCCTGACAGCCTGTGGAACTGCGGCATTTTCAGTTATTAGGAACCTAACTTTCCATTAGGCACCAGATACTTTTGCCTAATACTTTTGAATGTCAAGTGGCAATAATTAAATTCTCTTTTGTTGGAGATTGTCATTGTCTAACACTGATGTAGTGTAAATGTTATTTGCCACTTGTCATTTAATTGTTTTTAGCTCAAATTTAATTCGAGTAATACAGGTTTCTTGGTACTTGCGAAATGGGCCAGGAAATGGAAGTAATTCAGGTGTGTATTGAAAATTCTCATTATTCTATGTGAGTAGAAGCTCACTTATTGAAGTTGCAATGGTTCCCTCTTTTGCCAGAGAGTGATTTTAATACTAAAGCTTTTTCAAATTTCCAGACTTCAATGAATCACATTAGAATGGGAGGCACCCTGCAGAATAGAGGTGCACAAGAGAGGTGTGGTAGGTAAATAGGAAAGAAATAAAGTCATAAGAGACATTAGGTCATCGCAAGGTCAGTGCATAGAGGCTCAGTTTCTTGATTCTCAGATGCTCAGTGTTTTCTCTGGCTGTATAAACATATCAAGTCGACAACAGCTGCAGCCACATCACCTGTCTTGGTTATCGTGAATCAGCTGTGAAAGTTACCACTGCCCTTGTGACAATGCTTTAAGAAGTTGTTTTATCCAGGTTTTTTTTGAAGAGAGGTTGTGAGGCAAAGGTGACGGCAGTCTACCAGAATCACTACAATTAACAGCTTGTGTGGCCTTGGGTTTTGTTTTAAAGTTCGAACAGTCGTCATCGTGGCTATCCCTCGAGATCAAGAATGATGGTCTTCATTCCTTTGATCTATTCATGGACTCTCAGGTGGCTTACGAGTTCAATCCTGGCTTTGAAAGTTCTTCCATATTCAGGACGGGTTGTTGCTGCCTCGCTTTCGTTTTCTTTTGTCTAGTTCTGTACATCTGTTGGCTTTGAAAGTTGCTGTTCCTACTCTGATGATTTGCCAGAGTTTCCTATTCTTGGCATTGATTTCCCAATTGTTGATGTTAAGGTTACCTTTCTTCCTGTTGGCTTTTAAAACATCTTTGAATCTCTTCTGTTGTCCACCTGTTTTACATTTGCCTTCTTTAAGCTGGAAATAAAAGATTTGTTTCAGCAGACATTAGTCTTTCATCCAAACAACTTAACCGCTCTATCTTAGTTGGTTCTTGATAACATAGGCTTCAATGCTTTTGTTTTTGCTTCATTCGGCATGCTGACATTGGTTCTTCTATCTTCCCATCTGATATTCAAGATGTTTTGAAGGCAACTTTGATGGAATTTTTCAAGTGCCTTCATAGATTGTCAGTATGTTGTCCAAGTTTCTGATGAATACAGGAGCATTGGGATCACCACTGCTTTGTAATTAGCATTTTGTGTCTGTCTGGGTGTCACGAACATGAAAGATGCTTGTTTGAAGCTGTTCCAGCGCATTTAAAACGATGTTGGATCTTGTCACTAAGGTCACTGACGAAGGAGAGGGGACTTCCAAAATACGGAAAGTGGTCCACGTTTTCCAGGGTTGTTTCGCCAAGTTGAATTGATGGTTCTGTCCGATTTCTCTCAGCCCCTGCACCTAACACTATGGGGAATTTAGCATGGCCAATTCACCTAACCTCACATTTTTGGACTGTGGGAGGAAACCCACGTGGAGGAAACCCACGCAGACACGGGGAGAATGTGCAAACTTCACACAGTCAGTCATCTGAGGTGGGAATTGAACCCTGATCTCTGGCGCTGTGAGGCAGCAGTGCTAACCACTGTGCCACTGTGCTGCCCATGTTTTACTCCTGATCTGGCATGAAAAGATTCATAGTTACTGTTGCTGACCACAACTATGGCATGCATGACACCGTGGAGGAGTCTAGGCATTGGAATGTACTTTTCAGGGCATCCATACGTGAGTAAGACATTCCATTGGAGTTTTTTTGATACTGAGTCAAAGGCTCTGGTAAGATCGATGAATGCCATGTACAAACGTTAAAGTTATTCATGATATTCATGTAGTTGTCGCATGGTGAAGATCATGTCGATTGTTCCATGTGATGATCTCCAGAAGGATCTTCTTGGCTAAAGGCTTAAGCCGGTTGTTCATGACGTGAGTGAAGATCTTTCTGGCTGTTACTAACAGGGAAATTCCGCATTCAGATCGATTACCTTTCCTTTTGTAGATGGTAACGATTGCTGAGTCTCTAAAGTCTGCTGGTACAGATCTTGATGAGAAATTGATGTAGTTGGTAATGAAGCAGGTTACCTCCAATTTTGTAGATCTTGGCTGGAATTCTATTGAGTCCAGTGGCCTTGTTGTTTTTTAAGGTTTTGATGGCTTCCTTGATTTCTTCAAGTGTTGGTATTTTGCTTAGGGAGTTGTTAATGAACTGTTTTGGAATGTTGTTGATCACATTCCTGTCAAATGGGACAGTTTGATTTCAAAGATCTTCAAAGTGCTTTTTCCATTTAGAATTGATGTCAGCATTGGTCGTCAAGATGGTTGAACCATTTTTGCTTTTGAGAGAGGCTTGACCATGAGTGGATGGGCCAAAAATAGCTTTAGTTGTATTGAAGAAGCCTTGAGTGTCATTGGTATCCGCTAGTTGTTGGATTTCCTGAGCTTTGTTCCTTCACCATTGGTTTTTCAGGTTTCGAGTGCTCTTCCGGACTGCAGCCTTGCATTCCTAATAGCATTTCCTTTTGGTAGCTGATTGTTGGTCATTTTGTAAGGCAATGAAAGCTTTTCTCTTTTCGTCAATAAGTTGTTGGAGTAGTTTGTCATTATCATTGAATCAATCCAGATGTTTTTTCATTTTGAACCCAATTGTTTCTTTACAGGAGGTGATGATAGCATTCTTCAACTGATTCCAGTAATCTTCTACGGATGGTGAGATTTGTTGAGACAGTTGTTCTTGAAGATTTTGTTGTAACTTCTGTACATGGTTGATGTCTTGGAGGATGTCAACATTGAATTTCTTGATAATGTTCTAGTTTTGGTGTTTCCTTTTGGGCCGAATTTTTATTGTCATGGTTGACAAGGTGGTCAGCCTAGCATTCGTCAGTACAATGATGTAGTCAATGAGGTGCCAGTGTTTGGAGCGTGGATGCTGCCAGAAGACTTTATGCCTCTTTTTCTACTGCAATAAGGTGTTTGTAATCACCAGATTGTTTTCAGCTCATTTGGTGAGGAAGAGTGTTCCATTAGCATTGGCCTTGCTAACTCCTTTCTTGCATATTATTCCAGTCCAGAGCCTATGATCTTTCCTGACTCTGGCATTGAGGTCTCCTAGAGAATGATCTTGTCGTTGTTGGGAACAGAGGAAAGGACATTGTCAAGTTGAGCATAGAAGTTCTCCTTTGTGTCAGCATCTAGAGTTGGAGAATAGGCATTGATGATGCTGGCATGTTGGTTCTCGACAAGCTGGATTCGCAGAGTCTTGAAATTTTCATTTATTCCCAGTGGATGCTCTGTCAGCTTCTCAAGTGCGCTGTTTCGGATGGCAAAAGCTACTCCATGGATCCTCAGGTTGTTCAGGATCAAAATCTTTTCAGATAAAGGTGTATTGACCTTGCTCTTCTTTTAGTTGCCCTTCTCCAGCTCTATGGGTCTCACTCAGAGCAACGATGTCAAAGTTAAATTTTTGGAGTTCTCAGGCAACAAAGGCAGTTCTCTTCTTTGGCCGGTCTGAGTTTGGGTTATCCATCAGATTTTGTATATTCCAGATTCTAAATTTGATAGTTTCACTCTCACTGTTTTTCGACTGCATAATGGTGATCCCTCTGGACGTGGTTTTCCAGTCAGGTAGTGTGAAGCAGGGCACCTTTTCTAGTCCTCTCCCAGTTCGGGATGAGCAGAGTGGATCCCAAATAGGGCTGCTAAGATGTGAATACTGCTATCGAACAACTTTCCTGCTTCTGTATAAAAGTTGAGCGACTGAATCAAGTACTCACCGCCTTCATGCCTGTTCTTAACTAGGAGGTTCCAGCCATCACATTGCCTGCTCCCGTCGCCTCCACTGATCGCCGAATGACTTGAAGAAGTAGCACACAGAGCAAAGATGCCTGTGCGTGTATTTGCTTAACATGTACTTGATGTTGCACTCCAAGAAGCACACAATATTTCACAAATTAACCAACTGATTCCGTATCTGGTTGGCATGGACTGGTTGGACCAAAGTGTCTATTCCCATGCTGTACATCTCTATGACTCTATGATTAATGGCATGGGGACCATAATGATTGGAGCTGATGGATTTGTTTCAGCCTTCATTCACTTTCACAGCTGTTGAGTTTGAAGTAACATTGACCGCCTGTTCCACCATTGAGGTCTCGGTTGGATTTTTCTTCGTCAGGGACCTCACCCTCGACCTTACCTCCATGGGTGACCCTACCAGGAGCATAGCTCCAGATGGCATTGCTCATGAGATCTCAGGAGCACACCGATGAGGTGGCAATCTACGATGAATGGATAATATGGCCAGCTTTCTCAGACCAGGATTTCTAGTTTTATTTAGTTTTTTTACATTTAAGTTTCAGCAGTTGCTGTTGTGGACTTGAAGAAATGGAAGCTATTTTTCCCTCTTTCGATTATGACCAAAAGCTGAGGGTTCTCTTCCAAGGCTACTAAATTGCATGTGAGACAAAATCTGTTTTTCTGAATTTGCTTTTTTGCCAAAGGATGCGTTTATGGGATGCTATTAAATTGGAACAGTCAATTAGTACAGTTACAGTGTCTATTATTCAGTTAGGTTTTCCAATTGAGTTAAGTTATTCCAAGTTGCCCTTTCCTTTGTTGTAGATTAACTGTACTGTTTAAATAAGTCATGTTTTGCTTAAGGATGAGTAGTTTGACCGGTTGCATTACATACAGAACATTGCACTTTACATTTGCCTTTGAAATAAGAAAAGGTTAGGGTCTAGACTACCTTCTGAAAATATTTTGAGGGGATTTCTGGTCTGGTCCATAATATTTCTATTTTTTTAAAATCCCTGATTCTTTTAAAAATGTTTCTGGAGCTGTATGAAGGTCTCACAGTATTTGGCTGCTGATAAGTATACCATGCAGGTTGTAGATCTTTTGTTGCGGCTGGGACTTAGGTAAACCTTCCCTGTGATGAGAATATTCAGAATGATTGTACTCTCAATACTCAATATCCTTTGCTGCCAAGGATTCCCTGGATGCCCTATTTGTACAAAGGTCCAGTTAGTCTTTTTAACTGCAATAAATGATAAATACAACTCACTTTGCACACAACTGTTATTACCACTCATTCACATAGTGCAAATATGTCCAATAGGTTGCTTTCTGTATTGACATTCATAATGAAACAAATGAAAGAGTAGGTTGAACCTTGAAGAATAATTGGAAGTATTCCTAATTAATAAATTGTATGTATTGTTCTTAAATAGGAAACTTGATAATATGAACGTCTATCAAAGTGCCCATCTTTGATGAATTATAATTGCTTTAAATTGCATTTCCTACCACTTCTATCTGACACATCCTGTCCAGCTTCAGCAGAGTTAGAGCTGCTTCTCACAACCATGCCCTGACTGTGACTTGGTTGTTACTATCTAGGTTTTGAAAGATCTGAGGGCCTCATCAATGATCACTCCACTTGCCCTTCTGCATCGTTGATCACCACTAAATGAGACATCATATATAATACTGATTGAAAGGGCAGGTACAGGTGACATGTGGGAATTCTCTGTGTGGACTTCCCCCTGCTATGTCCCCTTTCTCTATTGTCCCTCTACTAGGTCAATGTGACATTATTCTTTCCTGCTGCAGAACAGTTTAGTTAAAAATCAGTGACACTCACATTTAGGCATCTATAATCCCACTGAAGGTGGCAGATATGTTTGCATCCATACTGTACATGGTCTTGACTCCCATAGAAGGGCCTTTTTAAAATCTCCATGGAGTTGTGGCAAACCTGTGGCTTTAGCTTTGTGAAAGATAGCACCCAGGGATCAGCATCATTATCCAGCTGAACAAAAGTCGAATTGGCTAATGCTGCCTGAAAGTGACTCACCACAGCTATCCCTGCCATCAGGGTCTGCTAATGCTCACTTGTGAATATAAATCACCAGGTGAAAACCCAACCGAATGTCTAACTGGACTTACATGCTTGTAAATGGCTCCACATCCTTAACAGTGTATTTTCAAAGAAATTGACTCCATGGATATCATTGCTTTACATGTGAAACATTGAGGAGATAAAATCCAGGGATATGATTTGGTCATGGCAAAGCCACAATCATGACAATCACTGTACTCCAGACAGAGCTTGCACCAATCAGCTAGATTAGTTCTGTTGGTCCACCTCCAGCCCTATCCTTCTCTCTTGTATTTTGTATTCTCTTCTACAAGGAGTAAATAAATAGACTGTGAGTGACTGAAGGTCAGATGTTTTCCAGTTGGACACAACATATTCTGTGCCAGGCCAATAATGAAGCCTGCTTGAAAGTTTAAGCTTATTCAAATCTGTTTCCAAAGATTTTTGTATTTACCTGGAAAGCAGGCTGGTTCCTTATCTACAGTAGTCATCTTGCCTTATGATCTCCCAACTTTGAAGGAATTGTGTAGCTACTATTTTCAACCATCTGGACTCACTGGATTTTGATATTAATGTGAATTCTCTGCACTTTTAGTTTTAAGATCCCAGATGTAGATCTGCTTATTTCATTTATCTTTCTTCTTTGCTTGAGTTCATGAGTGAAATTGCGAAGACTATTGCAGTTACAAAGAATTGTCATGGGTCTGTGGATAGTTGGGGAGGCCGTTGGCAAATAGTTACTCAGGTGTTAGAATTGCAGTTCTCTCCAAGTAGCTGAGTTGGGGTTCCTGTAACATTCACGAGTACAATGACTATCTATCTGGCCATTAGAAGACATTATCTGAGTCAAAATATTTTAGGAAAGGAGCAACATTGAAGCTTTTGGCACCATCTAGTGTCCAGAGCCTTTCTGTGCAGTTTATCTCTGTTGTACCCATATTGTTCACTATATCTATTAACTGAATGGGCTATACTACTATTTAAAATGAATCTTAATCCCTTAATTTCAAAATTTCATATGTCTATTATCAGGCCTCTTTTATCTTAAGTATGAATGACTACTTTTCCAGCAGTCTAGGCCCTAATAGAGTCATAGTCATGGAGATGTACAGCATGGAAACAGATCCTGCAGTCCAACCCGTCCATGCTGACCAGATATCCCAACCCAATCTAGTCCAACCTGCCAGCACCCGACCCATATCCCTCCAAACCCTTCCTATTCATATACCCATCCAAATGCCTTTTAAATGTTGCAATTGTACCAGCCTCCACCTCTTCCTCTGGCAGCTCATTCCATACACATACCACCCTCTGTGTGAAAAAGTTACCCCTTAGGTCTCTTTTATATCTTTCCCCTCTCACCCTAAACCTATGCCCTCTAGTTCTGGACTCCACGACCCCAGGGAAGAGACTTTGTCCATTTATCCTATTCATGCCCCCCATGATTTTGTAAACCTCTATAAGGGCACCCCTCAGCCTCCGACACTCCAGGGAAAACAGTCCCAGACTGTTCAGCCTCTCCCTATAGCTCAATTCCTCCAACCCTGGCAACATCCTTGTAAATCATTTCTGAACCCTTTCAAGTTTTGCAACATCTTTCCGATAGGAAGGAGACCAGAACTGCACACAATATTTCAACAGTGGCCTAAACAATGTCCTGTACAGCCGCAACATGACCTCCCAACTCTTGTACTCAATACAATAAAAGAAAGCATACCAAACGCCTTCTTCACTATCCTATCTACCTGCGACTCCACTTTCAAGGAGCTATGAACCTGTACTCCAAGGCCTTTTTGTTCAACAACACTCTCTAGGACCTTAAATGTATAGTCCTGCTAAGTTTGCTTTCCCAAAATCTGAATTAAGCTCCATCTTCCACTTCTCAGCCCATTGGCCCATCTGATTAAGATCCTGTTATAATCTGAGGTAACCTTCTTCGCTGTCCACTACAACTCCAATTTTGGTGTCATCTGCAAACTTACTAACTACACCTGTTATGTTCATATCCAAATCATTTATGTAAATGACAAAAAAATAGAGGACCCAGCACTGATACTTGTGGCACTCCACTGGTCACAGGCCTCCAGTCTGAAAAACAACCCTCCCCCACCACCCTTTGTCTTCTACCTTTGAGTCAGTTCTGTGTCCAAATGACTCGCTCTCCCTGTATTCCGTGCGATCTAACCTTGCTAAGCGGTCTCCCGTGGGGAACCTTGTTGAACGCCTTACTGAAGTCCATATAGATCACATGTACCACTCTGTCCTCATCAATCCTCTTTGTTACTTCTTCAAAAAGCTCCATCAAGTTTGTGAGACATGACTTTCTATTCACCAAGCCATGTTGACTATCCCTAATCAGTCCTTGCCTTTCCAAATGCATGTACATCCTGTCCTTCAGGATTCCCTCCAACAACTTGCCCACCACTGACGTCAGGCTCACTGGTCTATAGTTCCCTGGCTTGTCCTTACCACCCTTCTTAAACAGTGGCACCACGTTAGCCAACCTCCAGTCTTCCGGTACCTCACCTATGACTATCATTGATACAAATATCTCAGCAAGAGGCCCAGCAATCACTTCTCTAGCTTCCCACAGAATTCTAAGGTACAGCTGATCAGGTCCGGGGGATTTATCCACCTTTATGCGTTTTAAGGCATCCAGCACTTCCTCCTCCTTTTACAAAATGTCACCATCTATTTCCTTACATTCTATATCTTCCGTATCCTTTCCACAGTAAATACTGATGCAAAATACTCGTTTAGTTTCTCCTGCATTTTCTGCAGCTTCACACAAAGGCCGCCTTGCTGATCTTTGAGGGGCCCTATTCTCTCCCTAGTTTTTTGTTGTCCTTAATGTATTTGTAAAAACCTTTGGATTCTCCTTAATTCTATTTCCCAAAGCTATCTCATGTCCCCTTTTTTTCCCTCTTAAATATACTCCTACTGCCTTTATACTCTTCGAAGGATTCACTCGATCTATCCTGTCTATACTTTACATATGCTATCTTCTTTTTCTTAACCAAACCCTCAATTTCTTTAGTCATCCAGCATTTCCTATACCTACCAGCCTTTCCTTTGACCTTAACAGGAATATACTTTCTCTGGATTCTCGTTATCTCATTCCTGAAGGCTTCCCATTTTCCAGCCATCCCTTTACCTGTGAACATCTGCCCCCAATCAGTTTTTGAAAGTTCTTGCCTAAAACCATCAAAATTAGCCTTTCTCCAACTTAGAACTTCAAGTTTTAGATCTGGTCTATCCTTTTCCATCACTATTTTAAATCTAATGAAATTGTGGTAGCTGGCCCCAAAGTGCTCCCCCACTGATACCTCAGTCACCTTATTTCCCAAGAGTAGGTCGAGTTTTGCACCTTCTCTAGTAGGTGCATCCACATACTGAATCAGAAAATCTTCTTGTACACACTTAACAAATTCCTCTCCATCTCAACCCTTAACACTATGGCAGTCCCAGTCTATGTTTGTAAAGTTAAAATCCTCTACCATAACCATCTATTTGAATCATCTTGCCTAAACCTATCTAATCAGCAAAGATAAACATCCCTTTCAGGTGAAGTAGAGTTTTACTTATACTTCTTTCAATCCCCTGCATTCTCTGCTCTCAATGTGATCTCCTTTACATTGGCAAGCCCAGAAAAATATTGGGTGACTATTTTGTAGAACACCTCTGCATTGTTCATAGGAATGAGTCTGATCCCCCAGTTGCTTGCCATTTCAGTTAACCAGCTTGTGCCATGCTAACAGTACTGTCCTTGGTGATGTTCCAGTGATATATGATGCAAGCTTGGCAAACAGCACATCAATTTCTACTTAGGCACTTTATACAGCCTTGAGATCTCAGTATTGATGTCCACACCTTTAGAACTGACTGCATGATGTCTGTTCTCTATTTTTCTTCCATTGTCTCCCCCTCCTCTCTTCCACAGCCTTGTTTGTATCTTCTTTACTTTGTTCTTAGTAGAGAGGACCCTCTCTTCCCCTTTCTCAACTTAATTTATATATCTTTTACATCTCTTTTTCTTTCATCACTATTAACAAAGTCTTTGGCTTTTGCTCTGGGTCTTAACACCACCTGCCCCCTTGTACCCACTCAGCTTCTGTCTATAGGTTTATAAAATCCCAACACCTTTCAGTTCTGAAGATGTTAACTCTGCTTCTCTATCCCCTAATGCTGCCAGAGCAAGTGAGTTCTACCAACAATCTCTATATATGTCTCAGTTTTCTGGCAGCAGTATTTTGCTTTTAGTTAAGAATGTGTTTTGTTACTGCTACTAATATCTCTTTTATCTCATTGTCACACATTGTCTAATTACTTTGGTGAAGCAGCTTGCGATGTTTTTCTACAAGTGTAGTGTAAAGTTTTGATAATGAAAATACCAGACCTTATATAGAACAAATTTGCAGAGTGTTCATCCCATTGCCACTGTCAGATTAATCTGTTATTATCAGTTCTGCATGCTACAGCTATACCCAAAGTCAAGCACCCACATACAGTCATACACATCTAAAGGAAAGAAAAAGGTCCTTTGGCCCATTGTGTCTATGCCAGTCAAAAACAACCATCTACCTAATTTAGTTCCGTTTTCCCAGCACTTGAATCATATGGCAGCACAAGGGCACATCTAAATGCTTCTTAAATGTCACAAGGGTTTCTGCCTCACCAACCTTTTCAGGCAATGAGTTCTGGATTCTCACCAACCTCTGGGTGCAAAAGTTTTTCTTTACATCTCCTCCAAACCTTCTGCCCCTTATGTTAATTCTATGTCCCCAGTCATTGAGCCCTCCATCAAGGGGAAAAGTTTCTTCCTGTCTGTCCTATTTGTGCCCCTCATAATTTTATATATTTCAATCATGACCTTTTTCAGTCTCCTCTGTTCTAAGAAAACAGTCCCAATTCTTCTATCTTTATAACTGAAACTCTCCAGTCCAGGCAACATCCTGATAAATATCCTCAGCACCCTCTTCGGTGCTATCACATCCCTCCTATAATGTGGGTTTCAGATTTTTTTGGTGTTGCAGTGGACTGGCTGTCAAACTGAAGAACCAAAAATTATTCTGAGAGAAAGGTTATCCAGGTTTACCTGTCACCCCAGTATTAAGGCTGTTGAAAGGTTTCAGGAAAGGATTAATGGAGTCATAGAGTCAGACAACACAGAAACAGAGTCTTCAATCCAACCAGTCCATGCTAGCCACATTCCCAAACTAAACTAATCCCACCTATCTGCACTTGGCTCATGTCCTTTCTTATCATAAACTTATCTAAATGTCATTTAAACACTGTAACAATATCCCCCATTTTCTCTGATAGCTAATTACACACATTTAAAAGTTTGTGGAAAAAGTTGTCCTTTTTAAATTGTTCTCCTCTTACCTTTCCTATAACAGGGTGACCAGAACTGGACACAATACTCCAGAAGAGGCCTCACCAATGTCCTGCACAACCTCACCATGATTCCCAACTCCATTGTTCACATGTTTGAATATAGAAGGTAAGCATAATGAACACCTTTTAACCATTCTGTCTACCTGTGATGCAAATTTCAAAGAATTATGTACCTGAAACCCCAGGTCTCTTTGTTTTACAACACTATCCAGGGCCCTACTTTCAGTTGTACAAGTACCACCCTTGTTTGTTTTACCAAAATGCAATACCTCACATTTATCCAAATTAAACTCCATCTGCTATCGCTCAGTCCATTGAACCAATTGATCAACATTTCTTTGTAATCTTAGATAACCTTCTTCACTGTCCACTATACCACAAATTTTGGGGTCATCTGCAAACTTACTAACCATGCCTTCTATGTTCTCATCCAAATCAGTTGCATGAATGGTTCATCCAGTTTAGTTTCCGGCAATGATAATAGGAGGATTCAATAATGGTATTGCCATTAAATGCCAAGGAGTAATGGTTAGATTCTGCCTTGTTAGAGATGGTCAAACTTGCCACTTGTCAGCCCATATCAGAAATTGTATTGGTATCGTTGAAACAGACACCACAGAGATGGAAAAACTGGGAAAAGAGTGTGAGTTTTTTTTATGAGAGGATGGTAGGTGTCTAGTGGTGGAGGCAGCTACAAAAGGGGCTTTTAAGGAGCTTTAGATAAACACGTTAATATGCAAGGAATGGAGGGATATGGACAATGGGCAGGCAGAACAAATTAGTTTAACTTGGCCTTGAGTTTCGTACCTCATGGTGGGTCGAAGGGCCTGTTCTTGTGTTGTACTCTTCTGTGTTCTATACTCTGTCTGTGACTCATCCTTTCCTCTCCTTATTTGCTGTTGTGTTGGAATCAACTTTTACCTTATGTTTGGGTATAAGAACATAAAACACGAGGCATCCTTTAGTCACTGGCATCTGTTCCACCACGCAATGAGATAACAATTGATCAATGATCTAACTCCAAATACCAGCCTTTACCACACATCCCTGAATACCTTTTGGCAAACACAAATCTATCAACCTCATTTTGAAAATTATAATTGATGCTAGGTCAATTGTTCCTTTGTAGAAATTAGTTTCAAACTCCACAACCCTTTCAGTGTAAAAGGGTTTCATAATTTGACCCCTGAAAAGTCTTACTCTAATTTTCAGAATTTTTTTGAGTTCTAGACTCCCCCACTAATGGAAATATATCTTTTACTATCGTGAAAGCCTCAATTAAATCACCCGTAAACGCGGTCACTCTGAAGCTGCCTCACACCTTCTTGCACTTCTTGCTCTGATAACGGGACATTGAGAAAGGATTGTTGTTCGGGAGTCACACCCGGGAGCTTCAGATCCCTAAAAAAGGATTCCATTTTGGCCTGCCCCTCCTCACATTCCTCAGATTGGTATAACTTAAGAGTAAAATCTCTGGAACACCACATGAATCTCTTTAGAATCACATGTTAGGTAGCCAGACCCTTCCAGAATTGCTGTAATGGCTTGTGGGGCACTATTCTTCCTGGCGAGATATGCTAAGTATTTGCCTGAATTGTCACCATGCTCGTATAACCTTTGCCTTGCAAAAGACAGCTCCTTCTTTGCCGTCTGCGTGAGCGCGGAATTTAATGCAGACTGCAGCGCTGTAATCCTCTGTAGTTTGACCAATGAAGGTCTGTCAAAGTAGGCCTTCTTGGCTGCATTCAACCGTGCTTCAAGGAGACATTGCTGCTCACCCTTCTGCCGCTTCCTACAGGTGGAATATGAAATAACTAACCACCTAGCATAGGCTTTGGCAGTTTCGCAGAGAACGGATGAGCTATCAACCGAGCCTATGTGGATGTCTAGGAATGCCTGAAATTTCCTAAAGAAATGCTACACAAACTTGTTATCCTTGAGGATAAAGGGATCCATTCGCCACTACATCGAACTCACTGTAACGTCCTTAATCTTAACCATAAGGTACACTGGAGCATGATCAGAGATGATAATATTACCAAACGTACAAGATGCCACCAAATCCGAATTACTGCAGGGGTCAGAAAAAAGTCAAACCTGGTGTGATATCTGTGCGGATTGGAGAAAAATGTAAAATCCCTACCTGTGGAATGGAAATGCTTCCAGACATCCACCAACTCCACACACAGATCCACTAACTGTTTAGTTTGCACAGAGGGTATTGAAGGACCTTTGTGCAACCTGTCTACTGTGGGATCCATGAGACAGTTAAAATCTCCCCCTGTAATGATGAGCCGGGACTCAAGACTTATCAGTTTAGAAAAAGCGTCAACCAAAACTTTAAGGGAAGCAGCTGGAGGGCAATAAACATTTAAAACACCATATTCTTTCCCATTTATCAAGACTTTAAGAATTACAAACCTCCCGTGTGTGTCTTTAACACACTCCAACAATTTAAATGGGAGATTCTTCCTAACCAATGTAGCCACTCCCCTACTTCTGGTATTAAATGATGAAAAATAAACTCGGTTAAAGCCATTCTGCTGTAATTTCAGATGCTCCTTGTCATTCAAACGTGTCTCCTGTAATAAAGCAATATCGACCTTCCTTCTCCTTTCTCAGACTCAGAGTACTTTCTTCCTCTTAATTGGTGAGTGACTTCCCTTGATATTCCAGGTACACCATTTTAATCAGATCACTAGCCATAATCTTCTGCAATAACATTTAAATTCCAGAGAGGAGGAGCCCAAACCACAAACTGCTGAGCCTTAGTGTCACATGATCCACCAAATATAAAAACTACATGAACTAAAATTACTACATTTAACAAATCTACAAAACTATTGAAAATTAAAAACAACAAAAAACACGCCAACATATACAGCGCCAACAGCGATGAGTTGGGGAACTCACCCCCTGCCTAGAAGGGGCAACTACCCATTCCAAACTGCCCATAAGTAGGCATCTAACCATCCCAACCACCTTCACTTCTCTCATCTAGAGCTACACCACGAACACAAACAGAAGCAGCGGTACGGTGGCACAGTGGTTAGCACTGCTGCCTCACAGCGCCAGAGACCCGGGTTCAATTCCCGCCTCAGGCGACTGTGCAAACTCCACACAGTCATCCTTCCCGTGTCTGCGTGGGTTTCCTCCGGGTGCTCCGGTTTCCTCCCACAGTCCAAAGGTGTGCAGGTTAGGTGAATTGGCCATGCTAAATTGCCTGTAGTGTTAGGTGAAGGGGTAAATGTATGGGTGGGTGGTGGGTTGGTGTGGACTTGTTGGGCCGAAGGGCCTGTTTCCACACTATAAGTAATCTGTAAGAAAAGAATAAACATCCCATTGAAGAGCAATATGAATAAAAAACATGTTTTTTTAAATTGGGGAATAAATACCCCATCCATCCTTTGGTATGCCCTAATTTAGAAATTGAAAATATATATGTCAACTGCCGCCAGACACAGTTTAAACAAATTATTATCAATAGAGGAAAAAAGAGAAAGATAAAGGTCCAACTGGACTTCCTCCATTTCTTTTACAAAATGATAAACACATACCCAAAAAACACTATTAATATGTAGTAAAATTGTTCAAATTAGGTTAGTTTGTCCACAAAGTCTCTTGCCTTCCCCGACGTGTCAAAGAGATGTATGGATCCATCTAAGTTGTACCAAAGCTCTGCCGGATGCCTCAGGGACTACTGAATCCCAAGCTCCTTCAGTCTTCGCTTGACACCATCATAAGATTTTCATTTCTGGATCACTGCTGCTGAGAAGCCCTGAAAGAACATGGTCTTAGAGCCTTCAGATTAGGGCCTTTGGATCCTTCCCCTGGACTCTGGAAACCTCATGACTCTTCTTATCCCGGTAATGATGAAACCGTACCAAGAGAGGAGGAGGATGTTGACCCAGACCCGATCTCTGCACTGCGACCTGGTGAGTGCTCTCTATCTTCAATCCTCTCGTGCCAGCCTCCAAGTCAAGGAACTTTGGTGGCCAGTCCTCAACATATTCTGCAGGCCGCTCACCTTTCTTACCCTCAGGCAAACCGATGATCCAAATGTTTCTTCTCCTGCCTGTTCTCAAGATCATTCACTTGGTCACGCAAATTACTGTCTTGCATCTCCAGGGCCTGGAACCTATCCTTGGATGAACTGGCATCAGCTTCCACTACTATGACCCTGTGCTGCACCTCATCCGTCCTCTTCTCCAGGTCTCCCAGCTGCTGCTCTTGCTTCTGCAGCATGAGAGAGATTGGAGCCAGCTTCTCTTCAAACTGTTTCCCCAGCATCTCGCGAGATTTTGAGAGCTCATTCACCAGGACCTGGAAAGTAATTGACTCTGAGGATCCTGCAGGCTGAGCTGCAGACCCGGCCTCGGATGCTCCTCCTCCCTTTTTCGGCATCTCTGGACGGATCGAAACACAGGTAAGTTTATTTTTAGAAGTTTCTTGGGACTCCATGATCTTTCCGGAGTCCCAAATATCACAATGGCTTGAGTTGGGTGGGTTAAAGGTTTGTCCCGCTTCTGCTACGATGTGAAGCTCTGCAGTGCGATCTTCTCAGATCGCCGCCATCTTGGATTCCCATTGAGCACAGTTATAAGGTAACGAACAAGAGGTTTAGAAAGAATTATGGAAAATATTTTTCACCCAAAGAGTTATGTATGTCTGGCACTCACTGCTTAAAGGGTGTAGAAGAAGGAACCTACATGATGTTAACTTATTACTAAATTAGCACTTGAAATCCAATAATGAACAAGGCTACAGGCCAAGTGCTGGAAAATGGTTTAGAATAATTAGTTGTTTGATGACTGGCATGGATGTAATAGCCCCAAAGGGTCTCTTTCTGTGCTTTAACAACCCTATATTTTCCATGATTCTGTCCTTTAAGTGGATGACTGCTGATTTTCATAGAAACACTGATCGCTCCAGCTTTTCTCTTCTACAAGATCTTCAGGATGATGCTGGGATTGTAGGTAATGAAAAAAAAGCATTGATTACCTTTGGAAGATTTAACTCCACTCATATACTTTAAGACTTGGTAGGACATAGACCACCCCTGTGAGTCAATCCATGCTTTCGAAGTGAGTAAGTCTTAGGAGTTTAAGTTTGAATTAAATTTACAGCATAGAAATAGGCCCTTTGACCCAGTGACCACTATCAGTGTTTCTGCTGCATATACGTTAATTTCACCCCAACATGCATTGCTATGAGATTTTCATGCTTTCAGTGGACAGTTAATAAACATTCTTGTGAGAGTATAAGTTAGGTTTTAAACTGATGAAATGTTTCATGTGAACAGTTAATAACCAGAAAAATAAACAGAATCATTTACAAACCGTGGATTTATAGTAGTTTATCTGCAAACACCACACACAGTCAGTGAATTTCTCCTGGGTTAGTCCTTATAAAATGGAAACTTGAAATATATCTCATGATTAATTTGTGATCTTCAGTTCAGCAAATCCAACAAAATCTCAATTTTATAGCTTCTAATTTTTGTTTTCATGACTTTATTCCTAACTTTATAACTTCCTCCAACACTACAAATCTTCCAGATCTCATCATTTCTTCAGTTCTGGCCTTGTGTCTGTCCTGTCAATATTTATTGTTCCTTCAATGCTGGCAGTGCCTTCACCTATCGGGGTGTCAGCTCTGAAATTCCCTCTCTAAACCCTGTCTTGCCTCTATTTCAAAATTACACAACATCAAGTGATTATTAACTTTGTACACACCTGTCCAACACTGGCACCTTCTCTTAAATGTTGCAATTCTACCAGCCTCCACCACTTCCTCTGGCAGCTCATTCCATACCTGTACCACCCTCTGTGTGAAAAAGTTGCCCCTTAGGTCTCTTTTATATCTTTCCCCTTTCACCCTAAACCTATGCCCTCTAGTTCTGGACTCCCCAACCCCAGGGAAAAGGCTTTACCTATTTACCCTATCCATGCCCTTCAGAATTTTGTAAACCTCTACAAGGTCACCCCTCAGCCTCTGACGCTCCAGGGAAAACAGCCCCAGCCTGTTCAGCTTCTCCCTATAGCTCAAATCCCTCAACCCTGGCAACATCCTTGTAAATCTTTTCTGAACCCTTTCAAGTTTCACAACATCTTTCCAATAGGAAGGAGACCCGAATTGCATGCAATATTCCAACAGTGGCCTAACTAATGTCCTGTCCAGCCGCAACATGACCTCCCCACTCCTGTTCTCAATACTCTGACTAATAAAAGAAAACATACCAAACGCTTTCTTCACTATCCTGCGATTCCACTTTCAAGGAGCTATGAACCTGCATTCCAAGGTCTCTTTGTTCAGCAACACTCTTTAGGACCTTACCATTAAGTGTATACGTCCTGCTAAGATTTGCTTTCCCAAAATGCAGCCACTCGCATTTATCTGGATTAATCTCTATCTGCCACTTCTCAGCCCATTGGCCCATCTGGTCAAGATCCTGTTGTAATCTGAGGTAACCCCCTTCGCTGTTCACTACACCTCCAATTTTGGTGTCATCTGCAGACTTACTAACTGTACGTCTTTTGCTCGCATCCATATCATTTATATAAATGACAAAAAGTAGAGGACCCAGCACCGAGCCTTGTGGCACTCCACTGGTCACAGGCCTCCAGTCTGAAAAACAACCCTCCACCACCACCCTCTGTCTTCTACCTTTGAGCCAGTTCTGTATCCAAATAGCTAGCTCCCCCTGTATTCCGTGAGATCTAACCTTGCTAACCAGTCTCACGTGGGGAATCTTGTCGAACACCTTATTGAAGTCTATATGAATCACATCTACTGCTCTGCCCTCATCAATCCTCTTTGTTACATCTTCAAAAAACTCAATCAAGCTTGTGAGACATGATTTCCCATGCACAAAGCCATGTTGACTATCCCTAATCAGTCCTTGCCTTTCCAAATATATGTACATCCTGTCCCTCAGGATTCCCCCCAACAACTTGCCCACCACCAAGGTCAGGCTCACTGGTCTATAGTTCCATGGCTTGTCCTTCCCACCCTTCTTAAACAGTGGCATCATTTGGTGGTGGTTTATTAAAAAGTAAAGTAAAAACAGCAGATTTGGGAGGCATACATTTGACACAGTGGTAGTGTCCCTACCTCTGAGCCAGAAGGCTTCGGTTCAAGATCCACCTTTTCTGCAGCTGTTTCATAATGGGTGTGAATAGATTACTTGGATTCTTTTTTAAATGTGAAGCTTTATTCTGGGGAGGAAAACAGTCCAGAAATGGAAGATGAAAACTGATGTATAATAAAAACCTTACAAATTTCTGAAAGTGTTTAGCTGCCTAACTCAAAAGTGGATATTGATGTATTGAAAATGGTAGTGGAGGATTAACTGTGATCTCTTCAGGTGGGAAGATAAAAAAAAAGCAGAAGGTAATCCCTGCATTTGACAGCTTTTGTAATGACTAAATAATACTGCTGAATCACAAATTATGATTGATTCTCCACCAATATTTTCAGAAATGAGGGATTCAGTTAACCAAACGCATTAAGGTATGACTTTGGTTTTATCCTCATTACGAAGGAGTTAAATCATAAATAAAGTAGTTTTGGAACAGTATGTAACTCACCTGGATATGGCTGTGGGATTACAGATTATAATATAATTGGTTTATACAGTTTATAAAAATGGCTGCCAATGAGATGTGGTCAGTATTTGATAAATTTAAGAAAATGGACAATCAGTCCACGGAAGAATACTTATGGATTTTGAGAGATAACAGAACTAAAGAAACTGAATCTAGAAATTCCAAAGTTTGGGCTGGTATTTAAACTATTAGATTGTGACCAAAACTTGCACATGCATCAGCTTTTGGCTTTGAGTGTTCAGTTTTGTTAATGACTCTCTTGTTGAACAAAGCCGACTGTTCTTAAGAAAAGTGAAGAGAATCAATTGTTTACAGCCACTTTCATAGAGTAGTTGGGAGTTCTGACATGAAGCAGAGAATAGAAGACTCTCTGATTACTGACTCTCTAAGTTGAAGGAAACCTATGTGCAGGTATCTATATACGGATGAAGTTGGTGTAAGATTTTTTTTGGGTGGCTAGTACTTTTAATAAATTTCTGAATAAACAGAAAACACAGGTTTGTGGTGATAGCCAGTAGTGAATGAATCCCCGAAATCCATGAGGAATAGTCAGAGAGTCATGCAGCATAAAAACAGGCCCTTTGACCCACCATGTCTGAACAACAAAACCATACTATACTAATCCTATTTACTTGCACTTGGTCCATACCCAATTATGCCTTGGCATTTGAAGTCCTTGATGATATGCTTCTTAAATTTGTGAGAATACCTGCCTCCATCACCTCTTGGACAATGCACTCCTTATTTCAGCTACCCTCTGGGTGAAAAACAAATTCTTCAGATCCTTCCTAAACCATTTACTCCTCACCTTAAACTTATGCCCACTGGTCTTAGACGTGCCTGCTATGGGGAAAGTATTCTCATGATTTACCCTATGCAATGAATGCCACTCATAATTTTGTACACTTCAATGAGATCCTCCCTCATTTGAGATTTTCCATCCCAGGCAACATCCTGGTGAATGTCCTGTGAACTCCCTCCAATGCAATCACATGTTTTTTGATAGTGTGGTGACCACAACTGCACATAGTATTCCATCCATGGCCTAACCAGTGTTCTATAAGATTTTATCAAGACTTCCTTAGTCGTATATTCCATGCCCCAGCTAATGAAAGCAAGCATCCCATTTGCCTTCTCCAGCACCCTATACACCTGTGCTGATACATTCAGGGATCTGTGATGTACACTAAAGTCACTTTATTCCTTGGTGCTCACTTGCAACCTACCATTTATTGTGTAAATCCTTCCTTTGTTAGACTTCACAAAATGCATCAACTCACACTTACCAGGATTAAATTCCATCTGCCCAATTTGCCCAGCTGATCAATATCAAACTAGTCTGAGACCATCCTCCTCACTATCAACAACATCCCCAATTTTCCTGTTGTCTGCAAACTTCCTTATTATAACTTCTACATTCACATTCAAGTCGTCAATATACATAGCAAATAGCAGGGTGCCAACACCAACTATCGTGGTGTTCTGCTGGTCATAAGCTTCCAATCACAAAACCAACCTTCCGCCATCATCCATTGTGACTGTAAATAATTGTCCAAGAATAAGGAGACAAGTATTTTAAACAAGTCATGAAACAAGTGGCTTTGAAAGTGAAAACGATAAGAATGAACATGAAGAAAATATTGTGTCAGTAGCTAAAAACTTAAATTGGCTCCTGATTCTTTTTAAAACATTCAATTGTGCAACTGTGTGTGGCATTAATTGGCTGAACTGTTACTTGGAAATCCAAAGCAGATGAAAATAAGGTCAGAGCATGTGAAAGCTATTGATTCAGGAATGATAATTCTTTATCATTTTTAAGAGAACAGTTTTTCCCTGTGAAACTGCAGATAGTGTCATTTCATAAGCAGTGATGTTACCCAGAGTGACAAAACATTTTTGCTGAGTAGGTCTTGGATAATTAAAGTATAAATACATTCAGGCATAGTGAATGATAAACTATTTTGATATGCTTAAATGGTAAACTTGAAGTTTATGAGATCTTGGATTGTTGTATTCCCTTGAGGAAATTTGGAGTTTCTTGACAAGAAGTCCAAGAAGTGTTATTGATCTCTGCAGATGGCAGTCTGGCTGATAAGAAAATGAATAAAAATTGTATAAACAATTTGCTCATTCATCCTCACAAAAATTGAAACTACTGTTAAGTGATATTGGAGTTGTGGATAAAAAGTACATACCCCTGCAGAACAGATCACATTGCAGTGTGATAAATGAATTAAATATTGGAAGACCATCATGCCTGGTTTTCTTAGATTAGAAGTACATCTCATTCCTGAAG
Organism: Hemiscyllium ocellatum; assembly: GCF_020745735.1. Classification (NCBI taxonomy): domain Eukaryota; kingdom Metazoa; phylum Chordata; class Chondrichthyes; order Orectolobiformes; family Hemiscylliidae; genus Hemiscyllium; species Hemiscyllium ocellatum. Next base: position 21,862,408 of record NC_083412.1, on the reverse strand, counting down.
AAGGGTTTATGCCTGAAACGTTAATTCTCCTTCTCCTTTGATGCTGCCTGACCTGCTGCGCTTTTCCAGCAATACATTTTTAAGCTAAGTTTCTTAGATTAGAAGTCCAGACTGACTCTGCGAAGAGTAACCCACTCAGACCCACTTCCCTCTGACTAATGCACCTAACACTATGGGCAATTTTAGGATGGCTATAAGTGTTCCTTTAGCTTGCAAATTTAATGAAGTAGTAGCCAAGATATGTAATACAGATCACAATGTTTGTCTTTTACATTTTGTGGAGATGTGTGACGAAACTCAGATTTATATATATTAATGCTGGTATCGTTGCAAGAGTTTGGACTTTTGGAGTTTTCAGTTAGATTTGTAGATTTGTTTGTGTGTTTGAGTTGATGTTTGGCTTTTGAGGATAAAGCTACAATACCTGTAATTCCAAGAACGCGTAAATTGCCCAGAGATGTTAGGGAGAGAACTATACAGATTGAGTCAGTCTGGATTAGGAATTGTTGAAGGAAGAAGAATATATTATGCTGCAAAGTGATGAGAAATCCTTTGGTAGAGTAACATACAAAGTATCATTCCTCAGGAAAGGTGTTTCTCATAATGAAATTATGTTTAAGTATGTAGTTCCAGAAGAACAGTTGGGATACAGTTGGTAGAAGAAAGCGATGTTAATTTTTTTTCGAAGTTTTTTTAAAAAATAAAGGAAAAGGAATTGATGCTGTTGCAGTGATAGTAATGCATTGGAAGGAAAACTAAGTCATGAGTATAATAATAATTAAGAAAGAATTATCTACAGTTGCAGCAGATGAGTTGAAATTTTGATCACTTCAAACCCATCAAAGTATTGAAACAAATAGAAAAATCTCTATCTATCGCCAAGCATCTTCACTGGACCTGAAACGACCAGCCTGACCTCCCAATCACCATCCATTTCAATTGCCCTTCTAACTCCCCCTCTAACGTGTCCATCCTCTGCCACCGAGGATCGAGGTTAGTTATGACCAGGTATTATCAATTCTAGAAGGAGTGAAAGTAGACAAGTCCCCTGGGCCGGATGGGATTTATTTGACGATTCTCTGGGAAGCTAGGGAGGAGATAGCAGAGCCTTTGGCTTTGATATTTGAGTTGTCGTTGTCTACAGGTTTGGTACCAGAAGACTGGAGGATTGCAAATTTTGTCCCCTTGTTCAAGAAGGGCAGTAGAGATGACCCAGGTAATTATAGACCAGTGAGCCTTACTTCTGTTGTAGGAAAGGCTTTGGAAAGGATTATAAGAGATAATATTTATAATCATCTAGCAAACAACAATTTGATTTCAGATAGTCAACATGGTTTCGTCAAGGGCAGATTGTGTTTCACAAACCTCATTGAGTTTTTTCAGAAGGTAACCAAGCATGTAAATGAGGGTAGGGCAGTTGACATGGTATACGTCGACAAGGTTCCACTTAGTAGGCTTTTGGAGAAAATGCAGAGGCATGGGATGGAGGGTGATTTAGCAGTTTGGATTAGAAACTGGCTTTCTGAAAGAAGGCAGCGAACGGTAGCTGATGGAAGATATTCGGCCTGGAGTCCAGATACTAGTGGTGTGCCACAAGGATCTGATTTGGGACCACTGCTGTTGTCATTTTTATAAATGACTTAGACACAGGTATAGGTGAATGGATTAGTAAATTTGCAGATGACACTAAAGTTGGTGGAGTAGTGGACAGTTTGGAAGAACGTTATAGGTTACAGAGGGACTTGGATAAACTGCAGAATTAGGCTGAGAGGTGGCAAATGGAGTTCAATGCAGATAAATGTGAGGTGATTCACTTTGTGAAGAATAACAGGAAGGCAGAATACTGGGTCAATGGAAAGATTCTTGGTAGTGTGGATGTGCAGAGGGATCTTGGAGTCCATGTACATAGATGCCTGAAAGTTGCCACCCAGGTGGATAGTGCTGTTAAGAAGACATAGGGTGTGTTAGGTTTCATTTTTAGAGGGATTGAGTTCAGGAGCCGCAATATCATGCTGCAACAATACAAAACGCTGGTACGGCCACACTTGGAATAATGTATACACTTCTGGTCCCCATATTTCGGGATGGATGTGGAAGCATTGGAAAAAGTGCAGAGAATATTTACCAGGATGTTGCCTGGTCTAGAGGGAAGATCTAATGAGGAAAGGCTGAGAGACTTGTGTCTGTTCTCATTGGCAAGAAGAAGGCGAAGAGGGGATTTGATAGAGACATACAAGATGATCAGAGGATTAGATAGGGTTGACAGTGAAAGTCTTTTTCCTAGGATGATGACATCAGCTTGTATGAGGGGACATAACTACAAATTGAGGGGTGATAGATTCAAGACAGATGTCAGAGGCAGGTTCTTTACGCAGAGAGTGGCAAGGGCATGGAATGCACTACTTGCTAATGTAGTCAACTCAGCCACATTAGGGAGCTTTAAACAATCCTTCGCTAAGCACATGGATGATTTTGGGATAGTGTAGGGGGACGAGGTGAGAATGGTTCACAGGTTGGCGCAACATCGAGGGCTGAAGGGCCTGTTCTGCGCTATATTGTTCTATGTTCTATGTTCCTCCATTGCTGCAGAAAATCAGACCACAAATTGGAGAAATAGACCAGAAAACTTAACATTGAGGTCTTGAATTTCAAATAACCTTCCCACCCATCCCCCGGCTCCCTTTCTAGCCCCAGTTCCTCCCTTCCATTCCACCTACTGACCCTTCCAGCTACCAAATGGATTCATCTCTCCCATGGACCAACCAGGTCATACGCACTACCTGTATTTACCTACCATTACCTTACCATTCTGCTACTCTCGCCCCTCCCTTATCTTTATCTGGAGTTCGCCCTCCCCTCACATCTAGTCCTGAATAAGGATTATACCCGAAATGTTGACTTTTCCACCTCCTAATGCTGTGTGGCTTGTTGTGTTACTCCAGTCTCCTGTTTGTCTACTTTGGATTCCAGCATCTGCCGGAACTAAGCTCAGCTGCTCCTTGCTAGAAGTGCAGTACTGGATGTTCTTGGAATTACAACAATTTTTGCAAATTATATTATGCTTGGATTATTTCTGCTATGTGTTTAAAAATGTTTGATTCTGTGTTGTAAGGAAAAAGAATGGTTTTCCCCCATTTCTTATCTTCATTTCTGTTGTTAATGAACTATTGTTTTGTATTTTTGGTAAAACAAAGACTGTAACATTGTGTGCTTATATATTTGTAAAAGATCATTTATTAAAAATGTTATGATCCAGCCAGCCAGCTTCCTGCTGAGAATTTAACTTACCTGGTGCTACCTTAGTTCGCCGGTTCAATTCCGGCTCGAAGGAGCCCACGCTGCTTTTGGGGCAGCACGGTGGCACAGTGGTTAGCACTGCTGCCTCACAGCGCCAGGGACCTGGGTTCAATTCCCGCCTCAGGCGACTGACTGTGTGGAGTTTGCACATTCTCCCCGTGTCTGCGTGGGTTTCCTCCGGGTGCTCCGGTTTCCTCCCACAGTCCAAAGATGTGCGGGTCAGGTGAATTGGCCATGCTAAATTGCCCGTAGTGTTAGGTAAGGGGCATATGTAGGGGTATGGGTGGGTTGCGCTTCGGCGGGTCGGTGTGGACTTGTTGGGCCGAAGGGCCTGTTTCCACACTGTAAGTAATCTAATCTAATCTAATCTACCTTCAGCTGGACATGTTCCCACAACAATTAGGGCCACAAGATCATAAAACTGTTGATTTTGCTACAGCACATATTTCTTCAATGTGAATCGGCTATAACACAATTGAAGGATTAAGACCAATATTTGTAGAACGTGAACTTTCCTTACCTGTATTGGCTATAACGTGATTCTGGGAATGCACGGTAACAGAACTGTTGTGTTATATCAGATAGTTAGCATATCCATAATAAGGACAGGTGAACACACTGGACAAAATCGTGGAAAAGTGGGTTGGTGGAGGCTTTGGGTCACCAAACAAATCCTTAATGGATAATGGAATTGAATTAGTCATGATTGATGAATTTTCAGATGTGCATAAGATCTTAAATTATATAGTAATGCATGCAGCTGCACAAAGTCCATTCAAAAATCACTGTGTTTTGATGAATGTTTTACAAAACGCTGGCAGATCAACGAGACTGTATGTTACAAATGGTACTGACATTAGCAGTACATACAAAAGATTTCTTACTGATGATTGGGAGCTACAGCCCATGCCAACTAGTATATAGCTAGAACCCAAAGTTGTCTTCAATATTGCATTTACCAGCCACTAGAGGGATCAAAAATCAACTTGACCTTGTGCAACCATCTAAATGCATTATATCCTGGTAGAAAAATGTTCATTAAAGCTGAAATGTCAGAAAAAAATTAGGAGAATGTTGAGATATCGCATCAGACAATCAGGGAGAAAAATCACATCTGGTGACATGGTTTCCCATAAGAAAGAAGGATATAGGGAGTCAAAAGGGCCAGGATGTGTCATTGGACATGATGGAAAAGCTATCATAATACATTATGTGCATCAGACTATAAAGGCATATTTGTCATGTGTATTGGGATGAGTTATGAAGTTTTTGAATTCTGAGACAAATGGAGAATATGTTGATGATGAGGCACTATGTATTTTGTATATTCATGATTCTGCAGATACGGGGTGGGGGGGGGGGTCGCTGTGTATTTGTGGAGGCCAGACGTCATCAACACGACAACTCTGGCTTCTGGGTCGGTGAGCAGATTGTGTGTCAACAATACTAAGGCAAAAACCTCCAGATTGCAAAAAAAGAGAAAAGGTCTGTCTCTCTCTTTCTGCAGTGAAGTCATCAAAACCTGCAAGGTAGATACCAATCACTTTCAGGCGTAAGCCACTTCCTGAAGATAGTGTCTGAAAGACTGTACAGTTAATGTACTGACTTTGGTCAACAAAGAATTGAAAGAATCTGGAAATATGGAAACTTGCGATCAGCAGGTCATGGAAGAAGCAAAAGTAAGACCTCTTTGAATGCTGTGGACTGTTCCTGTCGAGCTGTGTTCCTCCAGTATATTTTCCTACACCCATAAAATTTTGCTTATTAGTGTTTGCACGTGCATGTAGAGATTTAAGAGGGTTTAGAGTTTCAGCTCGTCAAGTTGATAATTCATATTTTTCTTTCCTGTGGTTAGAAACAGTGGGATTCAAGTATCCGTGCACTTTCCAATTAGGCTGTGATGCAATATATGTACTGATTGTGAAAAACATGAAAAGATAATTTCATGTGAGAATCATCTGCCCATAGTAGCTTTACAGATTGTCTCCTGTCCAGCAAAATCACATGACTGGAGATTGGCCACAATAGTGAGACATGTCCATGGGAAATTATAAAATATGGCCAAAGTTCCAAGATGAGGGACAAAATGTGAAGGCCATAGATTGGCAGAAGGAGGTATGAGATTCGAGAACTAGAAAATGCAATTCTAAGCTTCATTCAGAAGACGTATCTGGATTGGAAAGTTCATGTGCAGTAGAGAGGATTTCTAGCAGGTATCCTGATGGAGTCATCCAGAGAGACATCGCAACACTCAGGAAAAGGAGAATATTGTAGAGGGGAAGAATGAGATGCAAGATATTAGACTAGAAAGGATTGAGGTTAGTTACAAAGAGGTGTTATCAATTCTAGAAGGAGTGCAAGTAGACAAGTCCCTGGGCCAGATGTGATTTATCTGAGGATTCTCTGGGAAGCTAGGGAGGAGATGGCAGAGCCTTTGGCTTTGAGATTTGAGTTGTCATTGTCTACAGGTTTAGTACCAGAGGACTGGAGGATTGCAAATGTTGTGCCTTTGTTCAAGTAAGGCAGTAGAGATGACCCAGGTAATTATAGACCAGTGAGCCTTACTTCTGTTGTAGGAAAGGTTTTGAAAAGGATTATAAGAGATAGGATTTATAATCAGAGTAGGGCAGTTGACGTGGTATACATGGACATCAGTAGGCTTTTGGAGAAAATGCAGAGGCATAGGATGGAGGGTGATTTAGCAGTTTGGATTAGAAACTGGCTTTCTGAAAGAAGGCAGTGAACGGTGGTTGATGGAAAATATTCTGCCTGGAGTCCGGATACTAGTGGTGTGCTACAAGGATCTGATTTGGGACCACTACTGTTTGTCATTTTTATAAATGACTTAGATTCAGGCATAGGTGAATGGATTAGTAAATTTGCAGATGACACTAAAGTTGGTGGAGTAGTGCACAGTTTAGAAGAATGTTATAGGTTACAGGGGGACTTGGATAAACTGCAGAATTAGGCTGAGAGGTGGCAAATGGAGTTCAATGCAGATAAATGTGAGGTGATTCACTTTGTGAAGAATAACAGGAAGGCAGAATACTGGGTCAATGGAAAGATTCTTGGTAGTGTGGATGTGCAGAGGGATCTTGGAGTCCATGTACATAGATGCCTGAAAGTTGCCACCCAAGTTGATGGTGCTGCTAAGAAGGCATACGGTGTGTTAGGTTTTATTTTTAGAGGGATTGAGTTCAGGAGCCTCAATATCATGCTGTAACTCTACAAAATGCTAGTGTAGCCACACTTGGAATATTGTGTACAGTTCTGGTCACCAAATTTCGGGAAGGATGTTGAAGCATTGGAAAGAGTGCAGAGGATATTTACCAGGATGTTGCCTGGTCTGGATGAAGGTCTAATGAGGAAAGGCTGAGAGACTTGTGTCTGTTCTCATTGGAAAGAAGAAGGTGAAGAGGGGAATTGATAGAGACATACAAGATGATCAGAGGATTAGATAGGGTAGACAGTGAAAGTCTTTTTCCTAGGATGATGACGTCAGCTTGTATGAGGGAACATAACTACAAATTGAGGGGTGATAGATTTAAGACAGATGTCAGAGGCAGGTTCTTTACTCAGAGAGTGGTAAGGGGGTGGAATACCCTACCTGCCAATGTAGTTAACTCAGTCACATTAGGGAGATGTAAACAATCCTTCGATAAGCACATGGATGATGATGGGATAGTGTAGGGGGACAGGCTGAAACAGTTCACAGGTCGGCACAACATTGAAGGCTGAAGGGCCTGTTCTGCACTATTTTGTTCTATGTTCTAACTTCTAACATAGAAGAGACTGCAGCTGACAAGGCAAATGGTAGCATTGATAATTTAAAGCCTTCTGGAACAACGGATGTATCTCGAAATTCTCATGTTCAGAAATGTTTACGGCTACTAGCAGAAAAGAAGATAGGCTGATAAAAGAGATTAAACTAAGAGTTACAGAGCTGAAAAGAATTCAGAGTTTATTAGGATGTTGAACTTGGAAGGTCTACTTTGACCCATGTGGATTTACTTGGAAATCGTCTGATCGAATGTGAACTATAAGGCCAGTGCTAGGTCGGTAGGGAAAAGCTTTACAGAATATTTGGAGGAAAGAGGCTATGTAGACTGTCCCACAACTAAGAAGTAACTTTGAATTTTTTTTAGCTATTGTAACAACCTTTTCTTCGAAGTCTAATTCTGTAGACATCAAAGCAATATTCTTCAAGGTAATATTGCCATTTGGTTTCTCAATTTTTCTTTAATCAATTTAAATGGTTCCCCCCATATCTCATACCCCAATATCAGTTTGGAAGGACTGAATTCTGTGAACTCATTATGAATATCTCATGACAAACAGTAACAGTAAAGGAATGCCTTTATCCCAAACATCAGGGCATTCTTGTCAATATACACTAATCATATCTTCAAAGTTTGATGCCATTTTTCTAATTTACTTGCAGACAGTGAGTAATAAATGGAAGATCTAAATTGTTTAATTCCCAAATGAGTTATCATTTCTTTGAATTTTTTAAAAGTTCATTCACAGGGTGAGGGTGTCACTGGTTAGGCTAGTATTTATTGCTCATCTCACAGGGTAGGTAAGATTCAACCACATTGTTGTGATCTGGAGTCACATGTAGGCCAGTTAAGTATAGTTGTTTCCTTCCCTAAAGGGCATTAGTGAACCAAATGTTTTTTTTTCCTGACAGTTGACAATTAGATTCTTAATTCCGGATTTTTATTGAATTCAAATTCCACTATCTGCCATGGCAGGAATCCACCCTGGATCCCCAGATTATTACCTGGGTCTCTGGATTAATAGCCCAGCATTAATACCATGAGGCCATCTCCTCCCCGTAAAGTTTGGACATTGATCTGAAAGGATTTCTCAAGGTAATTCATATATGTAAAAAATTAAAGTAACCTTTCTATTGCCATTTTCACAGCAATTTTTTCCTAAAGGAAATTTGGTTGAAGCATCCATGATTATTTAAAGATACTGATTCCCATTCAAAGTAGGGGTTCTCTACCATCTATTAATATTCTGCTAAACTGTTCTTCTTATGGTACCATAATTAAAGGCACAGTTTTAATTGATGTTTGGGATTCCCCACTATCAGACGTGGATGGCATGTCTGACAAGTCTTTATGTAATCTTGGCCAATTAAAATGTTTTAATATTTTAGCCTGTGTTTTCCCAAATATCTAGGTGGTCTGTCATTGTGTATTTGTGAGCCACTTGTAAATTTGCAGCATGATAACACCACCAGATGGACCATTGTCCATTCCTCATTAACTAGCGTTTGAGGTGGTCTCCATTTCTTCATTATTGGTACTTCTTTCAAGTAATAGAACATAAAACAGTACACAACACCAGGCTATAATCCAACAGGTTTATTTGATAGTACAAGCTTTCAGAGTGCTGCTGCTTCATCAAGTAGCTAGCTACCTGACGAAGAAGCGGAGCTTCAAAAGCGTGTATTTTCAAATAAACCTTTTGGACTATAACCTGGTGTTGTGTGATTGTTAACTTTGTCCATCACAGTCCACCACTGGCACCTCCGCATCATAGAACAGTACAACACAGGAGCAGACCCTTTGACCTGTCATGTCTGCGCCGACTATGATGCCATTCTAAACTAATCCCAAACAACAGAAAAACAAAGGACTGCTGATGCTGGAAATCTTACAAAAACAAAGAATTCTGGAAAAAGTCAACAGGTTTGGCAGCATCTGATTAGTTCTGAAGAAGGCACTCGATCCTAGACATTAACTCTGTTTCTTCTCCACTAATTCTCTAAGATCCTCTAAGTTTTTCCAGCAAATTCTGTTTTTATTTCTGAACTAATCCTATTTTCCTGCACGTGTCCGTATTCCTCTGTTTAAATGCCTATTAAATGTTACCATCATATCTGCTCTTCTGTCTCCTCAGGCAGCACGATTCAGGCTCAAATAGCAAGTGATAGACGGAGCTATATGATCCTATAACCAACGATCAGATGTAAGCTCTGCAGTCCTTCCATATCCAGTCATGAGTGGTGGTGGACAGTTAAACAACTCACTGGAGAAAGGAGGCTTCACAAATATCCCATCCTCAATGACGGCAGAGCCCAGAACATCAGTGCAACAATCTTCAGTCAGAAGTGCCGAGTTGATAATCCATCTCGGGCTCCTCCAGTGGTCCCCAGCATCACAAATATCAGTCTCGAGCCAATTTGATTCACTCCACATGATATCGAGAAAAGGCTGGAGACACTGGATACTGCAAAGGCAATGGGCTCTGATAACATTCCAGCAATAGTACTGCAGACTTGTGCTCCAGAGCTTCCGCTCCCCTAGCCAAGCTCTTCCAGTACAGTTACAACACTGGTATCAACCCGACAATGTGGAAAATTGCCCAGGTATGTCCTGTACATAAAAAGCAGGACAAATCTAACCCAGACCTCAGTCTATTCTCCATCATCAGTAAAGGGTTATCAACAGTGCTATCAAGCAGCACCTACTCAGCAACAACCTACTCAGTGACACCCAGTTTGGGTTTTGCTAGGGTCTCTCAGCTACAGATCTCATTACAGCCTTGGTTCAAGCATGGATAAAAGAGCTGAATTCCAGAGGTGAGGAGAGAGTGACAACCCTTGACATCAAGGCCGCATTTGATTGAGTATGGCATCCAAGAGGCCCTGGCAAAACTGGAATCAATGGGTATCAGGGGGCAAACATTCCGCTGGTTAGAGTCATACCTGGCACGAAGGAAGAAAATTGTGGTTTGGATGGTCAGTCATTGCAGCTCCAGGACATCTTTGCAGGAGTTCCCCAGAGTAATGTCCTAGGTCCAAAAATCTTCAGCTGCTTCATCAATGACCTTCCCTTTGTCATAAAGTCAAAATTGGAGATGTTTGCCAATGATTGCACAGTGTTCAGCATCATTCACGAATCCTCAGATACTGAAGCAGTCTGTGCTCAAATGTAACAAGATCCGGACAATATCCAGGCTTGGGCTGACAAGTGGCAAGTAACATTTGCGCTGCACAAATGCCAGATGATGACCATCACCAATAAGAGACACTCTAACCACCGCCTCTTGACATTCAATACATTACCATCACTGAATCCCCACTGTCGACATCCTTGGGGTTACCATTGACCAGATACTCAACTGGACTCACTACATAAACACAGTGGCTACAAGCGCAGAGCCTAAGGATACTGGTGGTGAGTAACTCACCTCCTGACACCCCAAAGTCTATCCACCATCTACAGGGCACAAGTCAGGAGTGTGATGGAATACTCCCATTTGCCTGGATGGGTGCAGCTCCAACGACACTCAAGAAGCTTGACAAAGCAACCCACTAGATTGGCACCACATCTACAAACAATCAATCCCTCCACAACCGGCGCTCAATAGCAGCAGTGTGTACTATCTACAAGATACGCTACAGAAATTCACCAAAGATCCTTAGACAGCACCTCCCAAATCCACGACCACTTCCACCCTGAAATATAAGTGCAGCAGGTGCTTGGGAACACCACCACCTGCAAGTTCCCCTCCAAGCCACTCACCTCCTTGACTTGGAAATATACCACCATTTTTTCATAGTCATTTTGTCAAAAGCCTGGAGTTCCCTCCCTGTCGGCATTGTGGGTCAACCCACAGTAAGTAGACTGCGGTGGTTTAAGAAGGCAGCTCACTACTACCTTCTTAAGGGCAAAGAGGGATGCACTATCAATGCTGGCCAGCCGTGACGCCCAAGTCCCACATATGAATAAAAATGAACTATCACCATCTTTGTAAGTACCTTGCCTCACATTTCTCCTTTAACCTTCACCCCCTCTCACCTAAACCTATGCTTCCTCATACTTGACATTTCGACCCTTGGAAAAAGTCTCCAAATATTCACCACAACGATGACTCTCATAAATTTATATACTTCTATCAGGTCATCCCTCAGCTTTTAATACTCTAGCAGAAACAATCCAAGTTTGTCCCACCTCTCCTTGTAGCTAATGTACTCCAACCCAGGCAACATCCTGGTAAATCTCTTTTAATCCTGTCCAAATATTCCACATCCTCCCTATAATGTGGCAACCAGAACTGCACGCAATACTCCAAGTGTGGCCAGATCAAAGTTTTAAGCAGCTGCAAAATCACTTGCTAACTTTCATATTCAGTGCCCCAACTGATAATGGCAAGTATGTCATATGTCTTATTCACCACCTTTTCCATTAGTGTTGCCACTGTCAGGGAACTATGGACTTGTACCCCAAGATCCCTCTGTGTATCAGTGCTCATAAGGGTTCTGCCATTAACTGTAAAATTCCCTCTTGCATTTAAAAGCATCACCCACTTAAGACCATAAGACATAGGAGTGGAAACAAGGCCATTCAGCCCATCACGTCCACTCCAGCATTTAATTATTGCTGATGGGTGTTTCAATTCCACCAACTGGCACTCACCCCGAGCCCTTATTTCCTTGCGAGATCAAGAATTTATCAATCTCTGCCTTGTAGAAACTCAACGTCCCGGCCTCCACTTTGCTCTGTGGCAATGAATTCCACAGGCTCACTGCTCGCTGGCTGAAGAAATGTCTCCTCATTTCTGTTCCCAATTGACCCCCTCTAATTTTAAGGCTATGCCCACTGGTCCTAGTCTCCTGGCCTAACAGAAACAACTTTCCAGTATCCACCCTTTCTAAGTCATAGATTATCTTGTAAGTTTCTATTAGATCTCCCCTCAACCTTCTAAACTCTAAAGAATACAATCATAGGATCCTCAGCCAATTATCAATTATCCTTACCATTCCAGAGATCACCCGTGTGAATCTCTGCTGGACACGCTGCAGTGCTAGTATGTCCTTCCTGAGGTGTGTGGCCCAAAATTGGACACAGTACTTTAAATGGGGCCTAACTAGAGCATTATAAAGTCTCAGAAGCACATTGCTGTTTTCATATTCCAATCCTCTTGAGATAAATGACAACATTACATTTGCTTTCTTAATCACGGACTCAACCTGCAAATAAACCTTTAGAGAATCCTGCACTAGCACTCCCAGATCCCTTTGTACTTAGGCTTTATGAATTTTCTCACTGTTTAAAAAATAGTCCATGCCTGTATTCTTTTTTCCAAAGTGTAAGACCTCGCACTTGCTCACATTTAATTTCATCAGCCATTTCCTGGACAACTCTCCTTAACAGTCTAGATCGTCTTGCAGCCTCCCCACCTCCTCAGTACTACCTGCCTGTCCGCCTAACTTCATATTATCAGCAAACTTCACCAGAATGTCCCTGTGCCTTCATCCAGATCATTAATATATAAAGTGAACAACTGTGGCCCCAACACTGAACCCTGAGGGACCCCAATTGTCACCAACTGCCAATCCGAAAAGAACCTTTTATCCCAACTCTCTGCCTTCTGTCAGACAGCTAATCCTCAATCCATGCCAGTAGCTCACCTTGAACACCATGGGCCCTCACCTTACTCATAGTCTCCCATGAGACGCCTTATCAAAGGCCTTTTGGAAGTCTAGATAGATGACATGCACCGGGTTTCCCTGGTCTAACCTACTTATTACTTCTTCAAAGAATTTTGACAGGTTTGTCAGCCACGACCTCCCCTTACTAAATCCATGCTAACTTGTTGTAATCCAACCCCGTGCTTCCAAGAATTTAGAAATTTCATTCTTAATGATGGATTCTAAAATTTTAACTACAACCGAGGTTAAGCTAATTGGCCTATAATTTTCCATCTTTTGTCTTGAACAAAGGGGTTACAACAGCGATTTTCCAATCATCTGGGACTTTCCCTGACTCTAGTGATTTTGGAAAGATCACAGTTATCATCTCCGCTATTTCCTCAGCCACCTCTCTCAGAACTCTAGGATGTAGCCCATCGGGGCCAGAAGAATTATCAATTTTTAGACCTTTTAGCTTTTCTAGCACTTTTTCTTTTGTAATAGCTACTATACTAACTCTGCCCCTGACTCTCCTTAATTGTTGAAGACTGACACAAAGTACTTATTAAGTTCTTCAGCTACTTCCTTATCTCCCAGCGCCCAGAACTAGCCTTGGTCTGATTAAACTCCATCTGCCATTTGCCTGCCCAATTTTCCAAGTAATCTATGTCCTGCTGTATGTTTTGACAATCTTTCTCACTTTCTACAGTTCCACTAATTTTCATGTCATCTACAAACTTAGTTAACAGACTATTGACATTTTAATCTAAATCATTTGTATAAATTGCAAACAACAGAGGTCCCAGCACTGTTTTTTGTGGAACACCACTGGTCACAACCTCCACTCAGAAAAGCACCCCTTCAAAATGACCCTCAGTTTTCTATGACCAGGTCAATTTTGTATTCAACTTGTCAACTCACCATGGATCCCATGTGACTTAATCTTCTAGAACAGCCTGCCATGAGGGACCTTGTCCAATACTTTAGTAAAGTCCATATAGACAATATCCACTGCTCTACTCTGATCATTCATCTTCATCACTTTCTCAAAAAACTTATTCAAATTTATGAGATGAGAGCTCCCCAGCACAAAACCATGCTGACTATTCTAAATAAGTCCATTCTTGTCCAAATATGAGTAAATCCCTGTTCTAAGAATCTTCTCCAATACTTTCCTTGCCACTGATGTAAGGTTCACTGGCCTGTAATTCCTGGATTATCTTTGTTGCCCTTTTTAAATAAAGGAACAACACTGTCTATTGTCCAGTTTTTTAGAAATTTGCCTATGGCAAAAGAGGATACAAACTGAATCTTCTTCCATGCCTTATTCAGTATCGTGGGATAGATCACATCAGGCCTTGGGGTCTTATCTAATTTAATCTTTTCAAGACACCCAACACACCTCCTCCTTAATATTAACTAACCCTAGAACTCAGGTATTGATTCTGACTCAATTACTGAGTGGGCTGTTCCATAAAATGCCTTCAATTCAGAATCTGTTGCAATTCTGTTAAAGAAAATATTAATCTCATTCTCTTTATCTTCATACCTTACATTTGCATTTTGAAAATTGTGCCTAATAACTGAATTTCCAAGTCATCTGCCTCTTAAATAGGCTGGTCTTCTTCCTGTCTAACTCCATGGATCTGAAATCTAGTCACAACATATCAGGAAATGATATTGGGTGCTCCTCTTGTAATATCTTAGTTTCTTTCACCTCTACCAGTTGTTGCACTACCCTTGGTAAAGTCAATATTTTTAAACCAGCCAGGTCATTTCCCAAGATAAAATCAATTCCTTCTATTGGGATTTGTATCACAACTCTAATTCAACTTCTCCATTTACTAAGCCACTTTTTTTTGTCTAACTCTGCATTTTGAAACTTGTTTGTAATTTTCATGTATACCATTTAAATTTTCTCCTTCATTAACTCCTCTTGAAGATAAATGGATCATCAGCCAGCATCAGTGACTGACTTGTTCCAGTGCTTACTGATTTACCTCTTTGATTAAAGCACATTGAAAATCTCATGTTTTAAGATATTCAGAACCTCCAATGGCCTGATTTTGAAATAAGCACAGACAATACTGAAGAAACTCAGAAGATTTGGTGGCATCTGTGGAGACAGAAACAGAATTAACATTTTGACTCTAATATGATTTTTCTTCTGAACTGAAAGAGGTTGAAAAATGGTGCATTTTATACTTTTGACAGAAGCAAAGAAGGAGCAAGAAAGCCTGTGTAAAAGACAAAGGGGTTGCGAATTTTTGTGGGGGTAGGGTTGTAAGGAAAATGGAGGAGAGATGTTAAAATATCACACTTTGAAGTTGTGGAATTCAATATTAAAGCTGTAAAGGGCCTCAGTGAAAAATGAAATGTTCCTTGAGCTTGCAACATGCTTAAAACACCAATAAGACCATAAGATATAGGAACGGAAGGAGGCCATTCAGCCCATCAAATCTTATCTGATAATCCTGAACTCTACTTTCTTGCCTTTTCCCCATAATCCTTAATTCTTTTACTGATTAAAATTCTGTCGATCTCAGCCTTGAGTATACTTAATGATCCAGCCTCCACAGGACTGTGTGGAAAAGAATGCCACAGATTCTCAATCCTCTGATGAAAAATTCCTTTTCATCTGTTGTTTAAAAGTACAACCCCTTATTCTGAGATTATGGTCCTAGACTCTCCCACAAGGAGAAATAATCTTTCCAGATCCACTGTGTCAAGTCCAATAACAATCTTGTATGTTTCAGTGAGATCTCATTCTATATTCCAACAAGGACAGGTCCAGTCTACCCTATCTCTTCTCATTATATAATCCCTCCATAGTTGGTGTAAGCAGAGTGACCTTCCTCTGGACTGCCTAAAAATCCAGAATATCTTTCCTTAGGTGAGGGGCTCAAAACTGTTTACGGTATTCCAGCTGATATCTGACTAATGCCTTGTATAGTGTTGCAACATCTCCCTATTTTTATAGTCCATTCCCTTTAAAATAAAAGGTAACATTTGTTATGAAGCCATCTTCACTTTAATATTGAGAATGTTTTCTAAATTTTGAAGAAAACTATAAGTGCAGGCTCAGCTACCCAAATAGAATGACTGGGAATGAGCTGTTCTAAATTAGGTACATGTAACAATTGGCTGTTAAATGGATAATTGAATTTTGGTTGCTGTTTTGAATTTGAATTTAACCAATTAGTTTAAATTGTGCTCAGGTTACTAAAACCCAATCAAGTTTGAATTTATTGTTTTGACAACATCAGACCAACGACAAGGAATGATGTTGTATTAAAAAAACGGGCATTTTGAAAATGGATCAGAGCAACTGACAGACAGCTAACTGCCCATCTAACATCTTGCTATCAAAGAAATTAGAAGACACTCTATCAAAGTATCTTTTTCTGTGAAACATAGTTGCAGTAAAAAGAAAGAAGATGACCCAGGGAGATTAGCAGACAGAAAATTGAAGACAGTAGAGAAGTTAGAGACTGTGCGGACTTGAGATTAAATTAATGTAATGTTTAATAAGTGTATTATTGGAACAGCATGTTAATAGGCTTGTGTTCAGTTAAGGGAATGAATTTTTGGTTTGTTAATGGTTTTGTTTAGTATTCACTATTAAAATTAGGAAAATTAATTGTTTTTTTCTTTAAATAATGGAATTAGGAGTTCTCGGTCACTCCATCACATTTCAACAGATTAAGAGGTGAAGCAAGCTTTTTTGGGTGTTTGGTTATAATTAACAGAAGGGTTTTATCCCTCACATTGTAATATAATGCATTTGCCCTCCCTATAACCCACTGAACTTCAATGCAAGCATTTTTTTTGTGATTTATGGATGAGGATTTCCAAATCCCTCTGTTCCATTATTTTCTACAGTCTTTCTCATTTAAATCATAATCAGCTCGTTTTCTTTCTGACAAAGTGCATTATCTCACATATTGTCACATTAAATTCCATCTGCCAAGATATTCCCCCCTCACTTAATCATCGATATTCTTCTGTAGATTCTTTGTGTCATCATTCTCACTGCTTACTTTCCTACATACTTTTGTGTCATCTGCAAACTTAGCATTGGTGCACCCTGTTTGTAGGAATTACCCTAAACTTTCAGTTGCTTGCCTCATCCCACTCACATTGATGATTCTTCTGTTGCTTTACATTGGTTCCATAATATTTAATTTCCAGTTCTTCGCCACTTCCTCTTCCCCATGTCTGGGTATCCCTTCACTTGTCCTTTCCCTGTCAGGATGGTCTGAAGGTTATCTATTTTATCCTTGAAAAGCAACCTGAGCAGTCTCGAACCACCATCACACTCCTGATGGTGATGAGGTCAGCGAGTGGACCTTATAGAATATGAGGTCCCTAATTGGGGCAATTAGTCTGGTCCTATCAGGGAGCCCTGGCTGACAAACATAAATTGAAGTGTCCAAGGTTCTGTTTATTCTGAGATCTGGCTCTGAGGAAGCTGGATCAGTATCAAGGACCTTCCATGTATAGGTGAAGGGTGACTTCATGATGGGATAACAGCCTTTCATTGGCGAGAGAGAAAAGCGTGCTCCTGAAGAGATTCGCTTGAAACAGTTGTCTTGAGCTGTGATAAGGATTTCTGGCTTCAGGTTATTATTTGGGAAGCTTGTTCATTTGATCCTGTTATAGAAAACTGGGCCCAATATATGGAAAGAATGAGTTCAGGGCAAATGAAAAGCAATGAGTAGTTCTCCTGATGGTTTGTGGACCTGCAGCTTTTTTGGTTATTAGGAATGTAACTTTCACTGAGGCGCCAGATACTAAAATCTTTCAAGAGTTGACAGATTTAGTTAAGGAATACTATGACCCCAAGTCTTCTCTAATTTGGTGATGTTATTGGTTTTACTCAACATTTCTAGAACTAGGGGTATTGGTATTGGAATATTTGACGAGGTTAAGATGACTGGCAGAGGCTTTGGTTTAACTCTTAATGAGATGATGCGAGGTCTTTTGGTGGGGGGGATTAGTGATGTAATCATGTAAAAGTGCCTACTGGCTGAAGCCCAACTGGACTTCAAACAGACACGAAAATGGGGCAACTGAGGCATACAAGTTCCATGGCATTCTCATGGAAATGGATGTCCTCACCAGTTTGACTGAGCTTGTGCACCTCCACTTGAGTGTAGGCAATTTTGTTTAAGATTTAGATTGAATTTTTTTGTCACGCACTCAAGTACAGAAGTACAAGAGTACAGTGAAAAGTGTATAATGTCACACAAGGCACCATCTTAGGTACCAAGGTACCTAGGTACAAAGTAGTAAGAGAAGCAGAGTTAAAACGTTAAGCATTATTTCATAGACTAAGTAGAAAAATAAATAAATAAAGTAATAGTTAACATTAAAGTCTTTCTTAATTAAACTAGGAAAATAAGGGAATAATTTAGAAGTTCAACAGCCTTTGAGTCCACTTATCTTGCTGTCCAGGAGACCTAAGCTGTCTGTTCTCAATGCCGCCACTAAATTGCACCGCCTCATTCAGGGCACATTCTGAATGGAGGGACTAGATCAGTCCATAGCAAAATGCCAAAACAAAGCCAAGCCTCAGCCAAATAGTTAAATTTTCTTCAGGATTGGGGCTGGCCAGCCATGTAGTTACTGCCAGTATGAAGTGTCAAGGCAGCGAAAAGAGTCCCATTAGATATGAATAGAGTAAGAGAACTCAGGCCAATTTCCAGAAGAGTGTACACACTGGAAAGTCCACCTACATCTGGTTTGGAATAGTTCAATTGCTCAGCAACATCAGAATCAAAACTAATCAAATAAATGTGAGCTTAAATGGTCACCCAGGTTTAATGGAGGTCAATATCAACACAACCATTTCAGTGATTGCAGAACCAGTCTACAAAATTTGCTCTGGCCTCCAACCCTGAAGTTTGCACAAAGCATCGGCTGTATTGAGAACTTGTATCAGGGAACTTTTACAGATTAATGCTCCGACTTCAGTTCCAGTCTCTTATGAGAAGCAGCTGGTTCAGTTATCACTATTTTTAGTACAAGGTTTGGTCCCAAACTTGATGGGATGACGAGTTAACAAGTTTGTGTTCCACCTGGTGGAAGATAAAGTAAGAGTGAACAAGGGTGCCCCAGCTCCCAAGACTGTGCTGAAACTTAGGTCTTTCCTTGGGCTGGTGAATTATTATGGAAAGTTCATACATAACCTGGCCACCAACCTGGCACATTTGCATCAACTCTTAAAAAAGGATCAGCCTCGGAAATGATTGTGTGTCCAAGCCATAGCTTTCAGGGAAGTGAAGAAACTGTTATCATCCCCCAAGGTGTTGGCCAACTATGATCCCAAGAAAGATCTGTTATTGACATGTGTAGCTTCCCCATATGACTTTGGGGTAGTATTAGCTCATAGATGGCCCAATGGAGAGGAATGGCCAAGAGCGTATGCATCCAAGATTTTGACTAATGCTCAATGTAAATACACCCCGATAGAAAAGAAACTGTTAGCAGTCATATTTGGAGTTAGGGCAATCCACCAATGCCTTTATGGACATAAATATGTAATAATATGTAATATTTAATAATAACAGACCACAAACCTCTGTTAAGTCTTCTTAAAGAGGATAAGGCAGTGCCATTCATATTATTGGAGCACATCGCTGAATTTGGCCTGAAACTAAATGCATATAGTTACAAGTTGGAACACCGTCCAGGAGGCCAAGAAGCAAATGCAGTCGTATTGAGCAGCATCACACTGGCAGATATACTGCTGATGGTACCACCACTAGAAGAGTCCGTAATGGTTTTAAATTTTCTGGACAAACATCCAGTCACAGCTGACAATTTCAGACTTAATACGCAGAAAGATCTTGTTGTGGCAAAACTGGCTGATACGAAAGCTACTAACTCGCAAATAGTGTGGGAGCA
Organism: Hemiscyllium ocellatum; assembly: GCF_020745735.1. Lineage (NCBI taxonomy): Eukaryota > Metazoa > Chordata > Chondrichthyes > Orectolobiformes > Hemiscylliidae > Hemiscyllium > Hemiscyllium ocellatum. The sequence goes on along the minus strand of NC_083412.1, from coordinate 21,842,772 downwards.
AAACCTGCCCAGCTGCTCAATGCCTTTCTGACTATTTCAGAACCTGCAGGTTCTCCCTCTCCGTCAAGTATTGAAGATACTTCAGAATTTGAAATGGACATGGTGGATGTTTCCACCTTACTATGGACCAGACCAGACCCTCTCAAAACATTTCAAGAAAGTAGCCCATTCCCTCACTTTGCTAGTTGTTTTAGGTAGGTGTGAAGTGGATATTCCAGGAGAGATGCTGCTGATCAAACCATTTAATTTTAAACAAAATAGAATTTATTTACAAGATTACCAAATGAACCATAAAAGAGAGTAGAATGCAGAATAACTTAACCTATGCAAAAACCCAGCAGACTATCCCCACTTAATGATTCTGTTCCAAATGCTTGCAATAATTCCCATAAACACCCCTTGGCAAAAAAGGTAAAATCAAACACAGGGTCTTACAGGAGAGATGTAAGAGAGAAAGTACCATCATGCACCTGCTTCTCTAGGTCTAGCAGCTTCAAAAGTGCCTGACTGCTATCAGTGAATAACCAGACCAGAGAAAAGCTGAGCTGGGAGAGCTGGTCACTCCCCTTTCATTGTACAAGTGTTTTTTAAAACTTAAAAGCCTCTTGTCTGAGGCAGTATCTGTTAGCTATAATCAAATTGGCCCTAAAACCCTTCAATCCCAGACTTTTTAGAGTCTGTCTTTTATGACCTCTCTGGAAAAAAAAGCCAAGGATAACATAACCATGCTAAAGGAACAGCATCATCACAACCACAAATCCTTTGCCATCTGAAGAAGAGAATGAATTTCTTTTGTGATGGTCTAGGTGCAAGAGGCGAGCAACTGCCTGTTGAATGCTGCCCATATCAGAGGCAGAGTTTGAGGAATCTGACCAGGAGCTAAAATGACCCAGGAAGATCGACAGAAAACAAGAACCGGCGTCTGTCCTTGGACTCAGAGGGGGAGAAATGTAGTGATTGTAACGAGGTGAGCCAATTGGATCTCATAGAATATGAATTCCCTAATTGATGCTGTTGACCTGGTCCAATCAGAGAGTGTTGACTCACAGATATAAACATGAGTGTCAGAGGTTCTGTTCACTCTCACAGCTGGCTCTGAGGGAGCTGGATCAGTGTCAAGGACTATCCACATGTAAATAAAGAGTTACCTGGTGTCGGGATACAGGCATCTGTGGAGCTATTTCACATCCTATTTGGCCCACTTCAATGGTGTGTACATGGTTGGGTTCAGTTATGCCTGGCCCTTTGTGGGAGTTATGGATTCCATATTCTAATCCGCCTCAGATCCCATCCCACAATTCTTTCTCTGATCCATTGATGACCTAATTGTGATGCTTCCTGCTCTCGATCGTATTCAGAAAAGAAAATAAATTTTGCTTCCAATTTCCATCCTTCTCTCACCTTCTACACATCCATTGCAGACTCTTTTCATCCCTTCTTTCACTGTTTCCATTTTTCGAATTGGCTGTCCACCAATGTCCGTTAGACCAGGGAAACCCAGTGGATATGGTCTATCTAGACTTCCAAAAGGTCTTTGATAAGGTGCCACACGGGAGACTGCTGAGCAAGGTGAGGGCCCATGGTGTTCGAGGTGAGCTACTGGTATGGATTAAGGATTGGCTGTCTGACAGAAGGCAGAGAGTTGGGATAAAAGATTCTTTTTCGGAATGGCAGCTGGTGACAAGCGGTGTCCCGCAGGGTTCAGTGTTGGGAGCGCAGCTGTACACGTTATATAATTAATGATCTGGATGAAGGGACTGGGAACATTCTAGTGAAGTTTGCCGATGATACGAAGTTAGGTGTACAGGCAGGTAGTACTGAGGAAGTGGGGAGACTGCAGAAGGATCTAGACAGTTTGGGAGAGTGGTACAGGAAATGGCTGATGGAATTCAACGTGAGCAAATTCGAGGTCTTGCACTTTGGAAAAAAGAATAAAAGCATAGACTATTTTCTAAATGGTGAGAAAATTCGTAAAGCCAAAGTACAAAGTGATTTGGGAGTGCTACTCGAGGATTCTCTAAAGGTAAACATGCAGGTTGAGTCCGTGATTAAGAAAGCGAATGCAATGTTGTCACTTATCTCAAGAGGGTTAGAATATAAAAGCACGTTGTGCTACTGAGACTTTAAAAAGCTCTGGTTAGGCCCCATTTGGAGTACTGTGTCCAGTTTTGGTCCCCACACCTCAGGAAGGACATACTGGCACTGGAACGTGTCCAGCAGAGATTCACATGGATGATCCCTGGAATGGTTGGTCTAACATACGAGGAACGGCTGAGGATCCTGGGATTGTATGCATTGGAGTTTAGAAGATTAAGGGGAGACTTAATAGAAACTTACAAGATAATACAGGGCTTGGAAAGGGTGGACATTAGGAAATTGTTTCCGTTAGGTGAGGAGACTAGGACCTGTGGACACAGCCTTGGAATTAGAGGAGGTCAATTCAGAACAGAAATGCGGAGACATTTCTTCAGACAGAGAGTGGTGGGCCTGTGGAATTCATTGCCACAGAGTGCAGTGGAGACTGGGACGCTAAATGTCTTCAAGGCAGAGATTGATAGATTCTTGATGTCACGAGGAATTAAGGGCTACGGGGAGAATGCAGGTAAGTGGAGTTGAAATGCCCATCAGCCATGATTGAATGGCGGAGTGGACTCGATGGGCCGAATGGCCTTACTTCCACTCCTATGTCTTATGGTCTTATGGTCTTAAATCCACCGATTCTGACAATTGCCTTAACTACACTCCTTCACATCCTGTTTCTGTGAGAACACCCCACTCCATTTTTCTCAATTTCTCCATCACTGTCACATTTATTCCATTGATGCCACCTTCCACTAAGGTGCCTCTGACATATCCCCTTCTTCCTCAACTGTGATTCTCCCACTGTAGTTGACTTTAGTCTTATCTTCCTGCACTTTATTGATCCCCTCGCTTCCAGAAATGGTGGGATTCCCCTTGTGTTCACTTTCCAATCCACTAGCATCTGAATTCACAGGATCAGCCTGTGCGATTTCTTCCACTTCCAGCAGGATGTCACCACCAAACACATCTGCCCTCCTTTCCCTTGTCAGAATTTTGCAGAGACCGTTCCTTCTGGTACACCCCAGTCCACTCCTCTAATATCTAATATTCTTCAGCCCCATCATGGCATCTTCCCATGCCATCGCAGAAAGTGTAACACTTGCCCTTTTACCTCTTTTCTCTGTCCAATATTTCAAGCACACCTTCAAAGTTAAGCAGTGATTTACTTTCAATGCAGTCTATATTCATTGCTCACACTATGGTCTCCTCTAAATTGACAAAACCAAAGCAGACGGAGTGACACCTTCACGCTGTTCCTAAGAGTGATTACAATCTATATGTTGCTTGTAATTTCAATGCATTCTCTTGCTCCCATACAAACATGTCTGTCCTACGCCTGCAACTGCGTTCCACCGAAGCCCAATGCCAGCTGGAAGAACAGCATCCTCACCTAGCCACTGTGCTCCATTTTGATTACCCCAACCTTGCCACGAAGTGTCATTGTTTATTAGTGTTGCTCTCAACAAAGCCAAGTTATTTTCTATTACCCACAGCTTTCAGTGACACCCATTTTGCATCAAGATCATTCGCTATTACCATTAGTACTCCCACTATCTTTAGCTCTGGGCACCCTCACTGACAGTTCCGCCTGCTCCTTCTACAGCTTTGACAACAAAAAAAAACATAATTTTCTCGTCCTGTTCAGTTCTGAAGAAGAGTCATTGGATCAAAATGTTAACTCTGGTTCTCTGTCCACAGATGCTACCAGACATGCTGAATTTCTCTCAACAATTTATATTTTTACCTGTACTTTCTCCTTTCTGATATCTTCCACCTTCCGAGGGTTCAAGCCAATAAGACCCACTAACTTAATAAAAGCACAACAGAGGTATGGTCACTGGAGTCGAAACATTAATTTTGTTTATCTCTCCTTCAGAAAGTGATTGGATCACTGGACTCAAAGCATTAAGTCTCTTTCTGATTGGACAGATGCTGCCAGACCTGCTGAATTCCTCTAGTAATTTCTATTTTTGTTGGTTTCAGATCTCCAGCGTCCACAATTTTTTTAAGAAGGTACAGACTTTAGGTTTTCACCAGGTTTTTTCAAGATTAAGCAGGATAAATGTAGATCAGATAGTCTTTGTCAGTACTGGACAAATGATTTGTGATAAAATTAGGAGCATTAGAAGAGCAAGTGTGATTTCTGAAGACTGTCCAGAAGCATCTGTGAAGTGCCAACCATCTTGAACATTATTGACAAACCCAAATCAAGGCCAAGCTCAAACAAGCATCTACATTGCCCAATCTTTCAAACAGGACCCGCTCTATCTTTGGCAGGGTGTGTGGATCCAGAATTTGACTGTTTAGACATCTCAGGATACAGGAATCTGGAGTGAAAGGAAGTCATTCACAGTTTTGAAGGATCTCTTAAGAAGGAAGCAGAAAATAAAGGTACAGTAGGAAGCATGATCTGGATATTTATTTATGGCTTAAGACAGTGGTTTTAATGAGCAATGGAGATGATCACCTTTGGAATTAGGCAGGAACAGACTGATTAATGGAAAGAGCAGATGGTTGACCAGTACATCTTAAATAGATATGTGAGGTCACCCATTATGGAATAATAAAACAAATCAAGGAATGGAAGCACATTGAACTGAACATTATTGTAATTACCTACATTGATTTTATTCAGCCCTCAGGGAGTCATGGATGATAAATTCTACAGAAACAAGCAAATATCTGCTGGTCAAGGAATTCTTTAATTATATCTAATGGAAAATAATTAATTCCGTTTTATAATATGCAGAGGAGCAATCAGTTCTGAGCACATACATTAGTGAAGAGCTCCACAAGCTCACATTTATCCTCTGTTTGCCAGTATGCATTTGTTTCCTCTCCTCTTTTCAGCTGGTGTCAACAAGTACAATGAAAGAAAAACAGAAATAACTGAAGAAACTCAGCAGGTCTGGCAGAATCTGTGGAGAGAAAACAGAGTAAGCATTTTGGATCCAGTGACCCTTCTCTGGAACTGACTGTAGATAGGAAAATGTTGGTACATGTGCTGAAGATATAAGGGAACGGAATAAACAATAGGTGGAGTTGGAATCCAGAGAGAGACAATGGCAGGTAGCAAACAAAGGAATGAATAATGGTGAACTCAGGAGAAAGAAAAGCTGTGAGTGGGGACCATTAGTGGGTGGAAATAGGTTAGCTGCGAGAAAGCCAGCCCGTGTGATGACAAGACTGAGTGTGTGGGGTGGGGGGAATTCATAGAAGAAGGTGCTCAGGCCAGAAAATTATTGAACTCAATATAGCGTCCTGAAGGCTGCAGTGTCGCCAAGTGTAAAATGAAATGCTGTTCTTCCAGCTTATGCTTCATTGGAGCACTGCAGCTGGCTCAAGACAGAAATGTTGCCTGGGGAACATGGTGGTGTTTTGAAATGTCTGGCAACCAGAAGCTTAGTATAATGTAGGTCTTCTGCAAATGGTCATCCAATCTACATTTTGTCTCCTCACGTAGAGGAAATCCTGTAGGAGCTACCCGACTGGAATTAAATTTTAGGATGCAGCAGAGTTTAGGAATGTGGCTGTTTATTCAAGCATCATCAGTATCATACAGGGAGAGGCACACGAGATAGTCCATGCAGGGCTGTGTTGAATGCACTCTATCCAAGTACAAGCAGATCTCATATTGTATATATTCCTTATCCCTCCCTGAAAGTGCAGCATACATCCCATCCTCATATATATTTTAGTCAATAGCACTGGGTTGTCCAACTCTGTTTGGATCCTTGGTATATTCTATATCAGCAATTTGCTTGCTGCTATGTGTTTAATTGCCAATTAATTAGATCAAGAACTTTTCAAATTCTTATTACAGGGAATACAAAGGAATATTGATTTTTGATCAGTACCAACAAAGTTGCGATTACAATGTTATAATTCCTTAGCTAACAAGTTGTGACTCAATGTATTCAATATCTGATGATCTCTGTCCCCCTACAGTGATAATGTTGGTGGTGGTGGTGGTGGTGGTGGTGGTGGTGGGGGTGGGGGTGGGGGTGGGGGGGGGGGGGGGTGCGGTGGAGAGACACTTCTACTGCCTGAAACTGGTTTAAACCTTTTCCTCTAATGCTTATATATATATGTCCATATATAACTACTTCAGAATCTATATCTATGATTATCTGAAGGATCTTAACTAAAAACTACTCTTAATATTGTAACAGATTGACTAAATAATTCAAGTGAAACAACTAATTAGTGTAAAATGTTCTTATCTATGGAAGCCACTGCAGCTGTACATTCTATCCCAGCTAGTAGCCTTGATTATACAGACCTGCTAGTGTTTCACTTGTGGAGATTACATTAATAAAATATTTCCCAAGCTCTCTAATTACTGTCAGCCATGTTCTGCAGAGCTAGAGGGGCAGCTGTTGGCCAGTATGTCCTTCCTGAGGTGTGGTGTCCAGAATTGGACACAGTATTCTAAATGGGCCTAACTAGAGCTTTATAAAGTCTTAGTAGCACCTCACTGCTTTTACATTCCAACCGCCTTGAGATAAATGACAATATTACATTTGCTTTCTTAACGACGAATTCAACCTACAAGTCAACCTTTAGAGAATCCTGGACTAACACTCCCAGATCCCTTTGTACTTTGGCTTTATGAATTTTCTCACCATTTAGAAAATAGTCCATGCCTGTATTCTTTTTTCCAAAGTGCAAGACCTCGCATTTGTTCATGTTGAATTTCGTAAGTCATTTCTTGGACCACTCTCCGAAACTGTATAAATCTTTCTGCAGCCTCCCCACCTCCTCAGAACTACCTTCCTGTCCGCCTAACTTCATATCATCAGTGAACTTCGCCAGAATGCCCCCAGTCCCCCCATCCAGATCGTTAATATATAAAGTGAACAACTGCGGCCCCAACACTGAACCCTGTGGGACACCACTTGTCAGTAGCCTGCATTCTGAAAAGAACCTTTTATTCCAACTCTCTGTCTTCAGTCAGACAGCCAATCCTCATTCCATGCCAGTAGCTCACCTCAAACACCATGAACCTTCACCTTACTCAGCAGCCTCCCATGAGGCACCTTATCAAAGGTCTTTTGGAAATCTAGGTAGATAACATGCATTGGTTTTCCCTGGTCTAACCTACTTGTTACCTCTTCAAAGAATTCTAACAGGTGTGTCAGGCACAACCTCCCCTTACTAAATCCATGCTAACTTGTTCTAATCCGACCCTGCACTTCCAAGAATTTAGAAATCTCATCCTTAATGATGGTTTCTAGAATTTTACCGATAACGAAGGTTAGGCTAATCAGCCTATAATTTTCCATCTTTTGTTCGATCTCCTGTTTAGTTACATTGTTGGGTTAGATTAGAGAGGATTAGCTTGTTCTCCATCAAGCAAATGACATTGAGAGGAGATCTACTAGAGATGATCAAGGTTATGATAGATTTAGAAAAGGTAGACAAGGAAAAACATTCACTGATGCCATAGAATCATACGGCGCAGAGGAGGCCCTTCAGCCCATTAAGTCTACACTGACACATGGGAAACACCTGGCCTCAGCCTAATCCCATTTACCAACATTTGGCCCATAACCTTGACATTTATGACATGTCAAGTGCTTATTCAGGTGCTTTTCTGAGGATGTAAGGATAGAGGGTTGCCTCTACCACCCTCCCAGGTCAAATATTCCAGACTGTCATCAATGGTTTTCTGCACATCCTCCCTAAATCTCCTGCCCCTCATTTCAAACCTGTACCCACTCATGATTGACCCTTCAACTAAGAAGAACAGCATCGCCTTATCCATTCTGTCCATGCCCCTCATAATCTTGTATGCCTCAATTATACCACCCCCTCAGCATTTTCTGCTCTAATGAAAACAACCCAAGCCTATACACCCTTTGCTCATAACTTAAATTTTCCATTCCAGGCAGTATCTCCTTCTCATTAATCTACTCCACATCCCCTTCAGCATAATCACAGTACACTCGTTGGGGCTCTAACTAAAATTCTATTAAACTCCAACATGATTTCTCTGTTTTTATAATCTGTGCCTCGGTTGAGAAAGGCCTTTATCACCACTCAACTAACATGCCATTCCGTCTTCAAAGATCTGTAGACAAACATGCCAAGGTCCCTTTGTTGCACAGAACCTCTTAATGTCATATCATTCATTGAATACTGTTTTGTCAAATTATTCTTTCCAAAGTGTATCACCTCATATTTTTCACGCTAAATTCCATTTGCACTTATCTGCCCATTTGACCATCCCATTTATATCTTCTTTTAGCCCAAGACGCTCAACCTCGCTGTTAACAACCCAACCAATCTTTGTGTCATCTGTAAATTTACTAATCCAATCCACCAAACAGTCATCGCTGTCATTTATGTAAATGATAAATGATAGGGGACCCAGCATAGATCCCTGCAGTACACCACTGGACATTGACTTAGAGTCACTGAAGCAGCCTTTTGTCATCACTGTCTGTCTCTTACCACTGAGCCAATTTTGAAGGTTAAGACTTAAAGTTTAGTTTTAGATTTAAGATTTGGGCAAGAGATTCAGCAGAGGAATTTGAACAAGAGCTTTTTTTTGTGCAGATAATGACCTGGAACTCACTACCTATGAGGGTGATGGAAGCAGAGATGATTAATGAATTGAAAGGGAGATTGGATAGGCACGAAATAAACTGTCAGGACTCAGAGGACCAAAACTGCTGAAGGCTCGACTAGCTTTTAATGACAACTGGGGATGCATAGGGGCCAGAATTGGAGGAACAAAATATTTAAGAGAACTCAAACAGTAGGTTTGAAGGGAAACACATACAGCAGAACATTCAATTAGTATTTCGAACGAAGCCACATAAAATGCTTGAATATTCTGGGTGGCATGGTGGCACAGTGGTTAGCAGTGCTGCCTCACAGAGCCAGAGATCCGGGTTCAATTCCCGCCTCAGGCAACTGACTGTGTGGAGTTTGCACATTCTCCCCATGTCTGCGTGGGTTTCCTCTGGGTACTCTGGTTTCCTCCCACAGTCCAAAAATGTGCAGGTTAGGTGAAGTGGCCATGCTAAATTGCCCGTAGTGTTAGGTGAAAGGGTAAATGGTTCTGGATGGGTTGCTCTTTGGCGGATCGGTGTGGACTTGTTGGGCCAAAGGGCCTGCTTACATACTGTAAGTAATCTAATCTAAAAAAACAGAACAATAAAGAAGCCGTATGTTCTCTAAAGGCAAAAGAGACTTGATCAATTCATCAACTTGAGTATTTTTCTATACTCAATAGAAAAAGATTTCATCAGAAGTTACTACTTTCTTTCAGATGACAACTGCTATGTTGGTACCTTAAAGTAAATTACTTAATGTTAGAAAATAATTACAATGTACACTTGCTGTTTGACCTTTGCATTTTGATCCAATGAGGAAATCCTGAATTCTCATCAATCTTAAATGGTAACAATTAGGGGATTCAAGATGGCGGCGACTCAGCAAGTCTGAGTCTACAGTGCTCCTCCCAAGACTTGGGCAATGTGGATCGCCCACCCCCACCACACTCACCAAATCATCTAAAATAGCTTTTATTTAATATAATTAGTTGTTTGGTAGTGTTGGTGTTAAATTTAAATAATCTAATCTCTTAGGAAAAATGACTAAAGGGAGGAGAGCCCACAGCTCTCAGCAAGCAGGAACCCCTCCCCCACCCTCTCCAGCTGCAGCTGAGGCATCCACAGCTGCCCCGGGGGACTAATCGACAATAACAAGCCTTGTGGAGATGATCACCAAGCTGGACGCGAAAATCGACGCATTTATCGAGGAGGCCTGAGATCGATGGGAATCACTCTCGGCCGAGCTGCAAAAGCATGGCCGAGACATCCAGGAACTCAAGCGCCGAGTAGGAGGGGCGGAGTTAAAGGCCGCAACCTCCGAGACTGCAGCTCAATCGGCCGCGGATCAGGTCCGGACTCTCGAACAGTGAGTCCGGACCTTAGAGAATTACATCGACAACCTCGATAATCGAGGTCGCCGAAAAAATATTCGTTTGCTGGGCCTTCCCGAACGGGAAGAGAAAGGCCAGCTCACAGCATTCCTGGAACAGTGGTTGCCACAATTTTTGGATCTGGAGGCTGGATCAGGCCAGGTGTGGGTAGAATGGGCCTACCGGGTCGCAATACGCAGGCCTGGCTCGAACCAGCGCCCACGCCCGGTCCTGTTCCGGCTGCAGAGCTATAGGGAGAGGCAGATACTCCTAGATGCCTCTAGATATCTTGGAAAAGATCCCAAAGCCATGATCTATAAAGGATCCAAGATCATGTTATTTCAGGACTTCTCCCCAGCTCTGGCTCGAAGGAGGAAGGCGTTCGATGAGGTGAAGAAGTGTTTAAGGGACTTAAATATTCAATACTCCTTATGCTACCCAGCGACGCTATGTTTTAACCACGAAGGATCCGGGTATAATTTCAGATCTCCAGAAAAGGCTAAGGAATTTTTGGACTCTCTTAAATAAATCGTAAGAGACAATGTATGTTGGCTTGCCTTTTCCCCACTCCGATTTATATCCCCCCTCCCTTTTTCTTTTTCTTATCTTACTGTTTATTATTATCTTGGGGGGGGGAGAGGGAATTATTTATTTGCTCTCCATTTAACGATTTTCTCCCCCCCTTAGGGTTCTTTTATTTTATTATTATACGTATGTATGTGTGTATGTACATATATGTGTACATGCATGTATGTGTATATATGTATATATATAAGCCGGGGGGTTTAGTTAATGTTGGTGGGGAGAGGTGGTTACCTTATTCTATTTTACTTTTGTCTCTAGGAGCGGGGTTATTTTCCCTTGCTATTTTATATTATTATATTTAATTATAATTTGTTGAAGTTGTAATCTTATAGTTATATATGTTTATACATGGTATTAATACTACCAAATGTACTCAGGTGTGGGTGGGGGGGGGGGGGGGGGGGGGGGGGTAGGGTGCTCACTGTTAACTCTAGCTCTGTGTTATATCTGAATTCTCCCCATCCTATTAAGGAGCGCCTGGGTCAAGGGTGGGGCACTGGTTGGGAGAGGATATGATGGACCGTTGGAAAAGAAGTGATACCCCCTGGGAACAAGGGGGATAATCCCCATTCAAATATGTTTTATTTTTTTTATTATTATTTAGAAATAGTTTCCTTTTTATTATACTGTTATGAGTGTATTAGAGAACCTTTATTTTTGTAAATTCTATATGGTCTATGCTCGGGATGTTTTAGATAGGGTTTCCCCTCCCGAGGGGTCTCGGATTTACCCGGATGATTATGGTTGATCAGTCGGTTAAGTGGTGCACCTGGAATGTCAAATAGGAAGAGATTATTTTCTGTTCTCTCTTTCCATATAAGGAAAATATTTTGGTAAACTGGGTGGCTGAAGGTTCCCCTGGATTTTCAAATTGGCACAGATTAATCATGGAATGTATTCCCCTTGACTTCCTTATAAATATGGTGCACCGAAAGACCGAATTATTTTATAAAATATGGCAGCCCTTTTACATAGATATTTTGGCTATCCTAACAAGGGCTTTTATTTAATTGAGATTACAGACATGGCTGGTCCGGGGCCCCTTGGGAGAGGAATCCCGCACGAATACGGGTTTTGTTATATATGATTTTAACACATTCCGAGCATGTATTTCAATATCCAACTTCTATGTTAACCGTTGGGGTTTTTTTTTCTCCCCCACTTTTTTTTTCTCTCATTTTCTCTTATTTGAAAGATGTAAGTGACTCAATTATACACTCTGGCTAATTATAGGTTAGATTAGTAGTTAATTGAGTTTTGTTTTTTCTCTCTCGGTATTTTTCTTTTGTTAAATTTTGATTATTGTATATTTAAGATTTATTTCTATATCAATGTTTGTACTTGAGAGTTTTGTTTATTTTTGTAAATTTGTTAAAATGTTAAATTTCTAATAAAAATATCTATTAAAAAATGGTAACAATTAGTCATTCACTTGAATGATATGAGGAAGTCAGGTTTGTTGCAACACATGGGAAAGTCTCTGAATATATTCTTGACAGTGCTTCTCAGCTTGTCGCTAAAGTCCTCTGCTGCAGTGTAAAAGAAAACTGCAACCAAAATGGATTAATCACGACACGGTATAGGTTTTCTGTAAACAAATGTTGCCACATGATTTGGTCAGGTAATCAGTTTGTAGAATATGATACCTTGGAAAAACTGTTAGAAATATAGCCATAACAATAATATCCTGCTAATAGCTTTTCTGTGAGAAATATTTTGTTTGGGATACTATGCTATTGAGGTCAGCAAGATCTTAACAACAAATATGCAACAGAACATGAAAATGAAGGAAGGAATAATGTAACCCGTGACCAGGGAAAATGAATTCATTCCATATATATTTGCTTGGTTTTGTTTATGGAATGAATTCATTTTCCCTGGCCAAATGCCACAAAGTTTACTGGATTATTCTGTTCAATTATTATGGGTTTTTAATTTATTTACCTCAATGTAAATATACTTGTTTAAAAAATGACGAGAAGAATTATCAACCCTTGATTCAATTTTTAGTCAATTCTCTTCAATTAGCATGATCTACTGCAATATCTGAGTGGTCAGCTAAGGGTACGAGTGAGAAAGCTCTCTCCTATAAGCTTTATTTAAGGCAAGGTTACATTATTATTTATGTGATTTATGCTGTAAATAAATTACAGCAGTGTTGTGTATTCCCTCTGCATTATGTTTCTATTGTTTAGTATTTGTTTTTACAGTGATTACATGGACTTGCTGATTCTCTGGAATATTTGATCAACCGGCACACTCCTTGTCCCATAGGTTTTGTTTAATAAAAGGTTTGCTGTACATGGGCATAGTCAATGACAGAACGTTTCTTCTGTTATCTCTGTCATTGTTGGAAACAAAATATTTGCTATTTTAAACATATTAATAATATATATTAAATGGTGGTTGTTCAGTCGAGAGACCTATGACCCGTGGTGTGTGCCAAAGATCGGTGAATGATCCACTGTTGTTCGTCATTTATATAAACGATTTGGATGAGAATATAGGAGGCATGGTTCGTAAGTTTGTGGATGACACCAACAGTGAAGAAGGTTATCCAAGAATACAACCAGATCTTGATCAACTGGGCCAGTGGGCCGAGGATGGCAAATGAAGTTTAATTCAGGTAAATGTGAGGTGTTGAATTTGAGTAAGATCATTCAGCACAGGACTTACAGAGTTAATGGTAAGGCCCTGGGGAATGTTGTTGAACAAAGGGACCTCGGGGTGCATATACGTAGTTACTTGAAAATGGCATCACAGGTAGACAGGGTGGTGAAAAAGGTATTTGTCACATTTGCCTTTATCGTTCAGAGATCGAAATGCAGGAATTGGGATGTCATGTTCTAGCTGTACAAGATGTTTGTAAGGCCATATTTGGAGTACTGTGTACAATTCTGATCACCCTTCAGAGCCAGGAAGAATGAAGTTTTCCCACATTAAAAGGGACTTAGCTCGGGAGTTGGGCCTCCATTTGCCGAGAGGTGCGAGGGAGGAGTGAAGGACTTCTGGGAAGTCATATATATTTGTGTAGTTGCGTTACCTGGGTAGTGTCTCCCACCCATCCTCCTCCTCTAACTGAAAAAAAGGACCTGTGTGCCAAATTGGTAAGAGAATGAGTTTTTATAAATTCCTTATTTTTTCAACAGTCTCTTTGGGAATTTAGAATAGTGGGAATGGAGGTTAGGGTAGTTGAATGTTCCTCCTGCAGAATTTGGGAGGTAAGGGTCACCACTAGTGTCCCTGCTGACTACATCTGCGGGAAGTGCACCCAACTCCAGCTCCTTGAAAACCGCGTTAGGGAACTAGAGCTGGAGCTGGATGAACTTCGGATCGTTTGGGAGGCAGAGGGGGTTATTGAGTGGGGTTACAGGGAGGTAGTCACTCCTAAGGTACAAGAAAAGGGCAAATGGGTTACAGTCAGGGGACGAAAAGGGAACCAGCAGGCAGTGCAGGGATCCCCTGTGGCCATTCCCCTCAACAATAAGTGTACTATTTTGGATACTGTTGGGGGGGACAACTTACCAGGGGAAAGCAGTGGGGTACAGGGCTCTGGCACAGAGTCTGTCCCTGCTGCTTAGAAGGGAAGGGGGAAGAGGAGCAGAGCAGTAGTCATTGGGGACTCCATAGTTTGGGGGACAGATAGGAGGTTTTGTGGGGACGAGAGAGACTCACGGTTGGTGTGTTGCCTCCCAGGTGCCAGAGTTTGTGATGTCTCTGATCGTGTTTTTGGGATCCTTAAGGAGGAGGGGGAGTAGCCCCATGTCGTGGTCCACATAGGCATCAGCGACATAGGTGGGAAGAAAGATGGGGATTTAAGGCAGAAATTCAGGGAGCTAGGATGGAAGCTTAGAGCTAGGACGAACAGAGTTGTTATCTCTGGTTTGTTGCCTGTGCCACATGATAGTGAGGCAAGGAATAGGGAGAGAGAGAAGTTGAACACGTGGCTACAGGGATGGTGCAGGAGGGAGGGTTTTGGATTACTGGATAATTTGGGTTCTTTCTGGGGTAGGTGGGACCTCTACAAGCAGGATGGACTTTATCTGAACCAGAAGGGTACCAATATCCTGGGGGGGATGTTTGCTAAGGCTATTGGGGTGGGTTTTAAACTAATCCAGTGGGGGATGGGAACCAAAATCGTAGTTAGAGTATAGAAAAGATTGAGAATAGGGAGGTCCGAAATCAAGTTTCAGGGACACAAGATGGCACCAGCAAGCAAGAAGTTGGTTTGAAGTGTGTCTACTTGAACACCAGGAGCATCCGGAATAAGGTGGGTGAACTTGCAGCATGGGTTGGTACCTGGGACTTGGATGTTGTGGCCATTTCAGAGACATGGTTAGAGCAGGGAGAGGAATAGTTGTTGCAGGTTCCAGGATTTAGATGTTTCAGGAGGAACAGAGAAGATGGTAAAGGAGGGGGAGGTGTAGCATTGTTGGTCAAAGGACAGTATTCCAGTTGCAGAAAGGATGTTTGGGGACTCGTCAACTGAGGTAGTATGGGCTGAGGTTAGAAACAGGAAAGGAGAATTCACCCTGTTGGAAGTTTTCTATAGGCCTCCAAATAGTTCCAGAGATGTAGAGGAAAGGATAGCAAAGATGATTCTCGATAGGAGTGAGAGAGACAGGGTAGTTGTCATGAGGGACTTCAACTTTCCAAATATTGACTGGGAACACTATAGTACGAGTTCTATAGATGGGTCAGTTTTTGTCCAGTGTGTGCCGGAGGGCTTCCTGACACAGTATGTAGACAGGCCAACAAGGGGCAAAGCCACATTAGATTTGGTGCTGGGTCATGAGCCCAGCCAGGTGTTAGACTTGGAAGTAGGTGAGCACTTTGGTGATAGCAACCACAATTCTGTTATGTTTACTTTAGTGATAGAAAGGGATAGGTGTATACCACTGGGCAAGAGTTACAGCTGGGGGAAAGGCAATTACAATGCGATTAGGCAAGATGTAGGAAGCATAGGATGAGGAAGGAAGCTGCAGGGGATGGGCACATTAGAAATGTGGAGCTTATTCAGGGAAAAGCTACTGTGTCCTAGATATGTATGTACCTGTCAGGCAGGGAGGAAGCTGTAGAGTGCGGGAGTCGTGGTTTACAAAGGAAGTGGAATCTCTGGTCAAGAGGAAGAAGACGGCTTATGTTAGGATGAGATGTGAAGGCTCAGTTAGGGTGCTTGAGGGCTACAAGGTAGCCAGGAAAGACCTAAAGAGAGAGCTCAGAAGAGCCAGGAGGGGACATGAGAAGTTGTTGGCGGATAGGACCATGGAAAACCCTAAGCCTTAGGGTTTAGATTAGATTACTTACAGTGTGGAAACAGGCCCTTCGGCCCAACAAGTCCACACCGACCCGCCGAAGCGCAACCCACCCATTCCCCTACCCCCTACCCCTACATTTACCCCTTACCTAACAATACGGGCAATTTAGCATGGCCAATTCACCTGACCCGCACATTTTTGGACTGTGGGAGGAAACCGGAGCACCCGGAGGAAACCCACGCAGACAGGGGGAGAACGTGCAAACTCCACACAGTTAGTCGCCTGAGTCGGGAATTGAACCCGGGTCTCAGGCGCTGTGAGGCAGCAGTGCTAACCACTGTGCCACCGTGCCGCCCACAAAGGAATTTAAGGTATTTAAGGAATAAAAGAATGACAAGAGTAAGATTAGGGCCAATCAAGGATAGTAGTGGGAAGTTGTGAGTGGAGTCAGAGGAGATAGGGGAAGCACTAAATGAATATTTTTTGACAGTATTCACTCTAGAAAACAACAATGTTGTTGAGGAGATTACTGAGATACAGGCTAATAGACTAGGTGTGATTGAGGTTCACAAGGAAGAGGTATTAGAAATCCTGCAGAGTTTGAAAATAGATATGTCCCCTGAGCCGGATGGGATTTATCCTAGGGTACTCTGGGAAGCCAGGAAGGAAATTGCCGAGCCTTTGGCATTGATCTTTAAATTGTTATTGTCTACAAGAATAGTGCCAGAAGAGTGGAGAATAGCAAATGTAGTTCCCCTGTTCAAGAAGGGAAGTAGAGACAATCCTGGTAATTATAGATCAGTGAGCCTTACTTCAGTTGTTGGTAAAGTGTTGGAAATGGTTATAAGAGATAGGATTTATAATCATCGAGAAAATAATAATTTGATTAGGGATCGTCAGCACGGTTTTGTGAAGGGTAGGTCATGCCTCACAAACCTTATTGAGTTCTTTGAGAAGGTGACCAAAGAGGTAGATGAGAGTAAACTGGTTGATGTGGTGTATATGGATTTCAGCAAGGAGTTCGATAAGGTTCCCCACAGTAGGCTATTGTACAAAATACGGAGGATTGGGATTGTGAAAGATATAGCAGTTTGGATCAGTAATTGGCTTACTGAAAGAAGACAGAGGGTGGTGGTTGATGGGAAATGTTCATCCTGGAGTCCAGTTACCAGTGGTGTACCGCAAGGGTCGGTGTTGGATCCACTGCTGTTTGTCATTTTTATAAACGACCTGGATGAGGGCGTAGATGGGTGGGTTATAAATTTGCAGACAACACTAAGGTCGGTGGAGTTGTGGATAGTGACGAAGGATGTTGTAGGTTATAGACAGACATAGATAAGCTGCAGAACTGGGTTTGAGAGGTGGCAAATGGAGTTTAATGCGGACAAGTGTGAGGTGATTCACTTTGGTCGGAGTAACCGGAATGCAAAGTACTGGGCTAATGGTAAGATTCTTGGTAGTGTAGATGAGCAGAGAGAAACGGTGTCCAGGTACTCAGATCCTTGAAAGTTGCCACCCAGGTTGACAGAGTTGTTAAGAAGGCATACAGTGTTTTAGCTTTTATTACTAGAGGGATCGAATTCCGGAACCATGAGGTTATGCTACAGCTATACAAAACTCTGGAGTATTGTGTACAGTTCTGGTCACCACATTATAAGAAGGATGTGGAAGCTTTGGTAAGGTGCAGAGGAGATTTACTAGGATGTTGCCTGGTATGGAGGGAAGGTCTTACGAGGAAAGGCTGAGAGACTTGAAGCTGTTTTCGTTAGAGAGAAGGAGATGAGATCCGCCCTCTGTCCCCTTAGAATGCTAGCAGCGAGTGTGTCTATCGATAGTTGTCAGAGTTAAAGTGCTTATTAAAAAGAGAAAGGATCCAATCAGTGAAGTGCGGTCAGCGCTGTATTAATTAATTTCAAAAAGCGTCCAGGCTCCGTAAGCCACGCTGTACCTTAACTCAGACCCAGAGTTTTTTCCCCACTAGCGCATCAGGCCCGACAAAATCCCCCATTCAGAAGAAAATTACTGCAGCACTGGACGTCTCGCGTGTCAGAGCCTTCGTTACCTCTGAAGACAGTCCATCAGGGCACCTTGTTACCTTCGAAGATTGTCCGTCAGAGCACCTCGTCACCTCTGAAAATTGGGCAGTACTGGACGTCTCGCGTGTCAGAGCCTTCGTTACCTCTGAAGACAGTCCATCGGGGCACCTTGTTACCTTCGAAAATTGGCCGTCAGAGCACTTTGTCACCTCTGAAAACTGCCCGTCAGAGCACTTTGTCACCTCTGAAAATTGGGCTGCCGGAACCACTTGTGACCTCTGGGAAGAACACACTTTAACTCAACTCAAAAACTGCGTCCAGGATCCGAAATCCACGCATTAACTTAACTCAAAAACGGCGTCCAGGATCCGAAATCCACGCGTAAAACTCAAACTCAAAAAGCTGCGTCCAGGATCCGAAATCCACGCATTAACTTAACTCAAAAACCGCGTCCAGGATCCGAAATCCACGCGTAAAATTCAAACTCAAAAAGCTGCGTCCAGGATCCGAAATCCACGCATTAACTTAACTCAAAAACCACGTCCAGGATCCGAAATCCACGCGTAAAACTCAAACTCAAAAAGCTGCGTCCAGGATCCGAAATCCACGCATTAACTTAACTCAAAAACCGCGTCCAGGATCTGAAATCCACGCGTAAAACTCAAACTCAAAAAACTGCGTCCAGGATCCGAAATCCACGCATTAACTTAACTCAAAAACCGCGTCCAGGATCCGAAATCCACGCGTAAAATTCAAACTCAAAAAGCTGCGTCCAGGATCCGAAATCCACGCATTAACTTAACTCAAAAACCGCGTCCAGGATCCGAAATCCACGCGTAAAATTCAAACTCAAAAAGCTGCGTCCAGGATCCGAAATCCACGCATTAACTTAACTCAAAAACCGCGCCCAGGATCCGAAATCCACGCGTTAACTTAACTCAAAAACCGCGTCCAGGATCCGAAATCCACGCGTAAAACTCAAACTCAAAAAGCTGCGTCCAGGATCCGAAATCCACGCAGTAAGTCGACTCAAAAAGCGCGCATTAACTTAAGGCTAGCCATGGATCAATTAGTCACTTCAGTACCGCGATAACAGGCAGGTATTAGTGAAGAAGTGAGAAAATAGCTTACCAGTATGGACTCTGCAACGTTGCTGCCAAACTGATTTAAAAGTACTGTTTGTGTTGGTGAGGATCAGGGAGCAGACAAAGACTGACTAACTGAAAAAATTTACCTACTGGAAGTCTTTGCTTTAACAGGCGCTTCCTCACCTTTTAAAAGTTCGGCCGAAAGTTTGTCTGCCCTCCGGTCTGCCAACGTGGCCAACTTGCGGTCGTCTCTTTCTCTTCCCACGTTCAGGCTCACCATCTGTTGAGACGTAAACCGTATGGTCTCGTCTCCACGTGTTCGTTGGAAGGAGAGATCAAACCGGCTAGAGTTTGGAGCAAAAACACCGTTTATTACAGAATCAAGACTGGCAAACTGTACAACGAATTCAAAAGCATGCAATTCGTTGGAGAAGGTGTTCTGTCTCTCCCTTCGGATCTGGTGCAGTTATACTTCGCGCTTCCTCGAGTTCCCGGTCAGGTTCCCCTTGTTCGGCTCTTTCATTGGTCGGTTCACCTGTCTGTGAAGGGATAAGTGTCTCTATTGGCTGCCCCGAGATACCTGTCCCACTCCTGCTGTGCCGAACAATGGGTAGACATCCTGGGTTCGGCAGTTTCCGATCTTGTATATTAAAAGTTTATTGTTGGAAGGGATTCCTCATTGCCATGCGTCTGGCTGTCTGGGCGTTCACAATAGTTCTCCATAGTTGAATATACAGATATTATCATTTAACATAGGACCCGAATGAGTTTGACGTCAGCGGAGGCATTAGCAAGTACTTTATCAATCAAGTGTAGTATCGGTGCGATTTACACTATCCGATAGTTACCGGTTTCCTTTATTAACAATGAGAGTGTAATAGGATGATCTGAAACTGACGGACATGTTCTAATCCCCCAGGAATGTGGCCCCAGGCAGACAGTCCTGCAGTGGCTGGGTTTACTTTACATGGCTGTGTTTTAGCTGGTATCTGACAGTGTCTGCTTTAATAATGGTGCTCCCCTCCCTAGCCCCAATGTAGGTACCCCGATAGCAGATTCTCCCCAACAGAGGGGAATGATTTAAAAGGGATCTGAGGCACAATCTTTTAACACAAGAGGGTGGTGAATATGTGGAACGAGCTGCCAGAGAAGTGGTAGAAGCGAGTAGAATTACAGCATTTAAGAGACATTTGGACCGGTACATGGATAGCAATAGTTTAGAGAGATATGGGCCAAACGCAGACAAATAGAACTAGTTACCTCTGGGTGCTCCAGTTTCCTCCCACAGTCCAAAAATGTGCAGGTTAGGTGAATTGGCCATGCTAAATTGCCCGTAGTGTTAGGTAAAAGGGGTAAATGTAGGGGAATGGGTGGGTTGTGCTTCGGCGGGTCGGCGTGGACTTGTTGGGCCGAAGGGCCTGTTTCCACACTGTAAGTAATCTAATCTAATCTAATTCAGTTTAGGAAACATGATTGGACTGAAGGGCCTGTTTCCATGTTGTAAGACTCTCTGACTCAGTATTAAATAAGAAGCACACTGTCCTACTAATAGCTTCTTCATCTTGTCACCTTAACCCTTTTAAGTTAATGAACAAGGGTGGTAGGATAAATGTCCAATCATGCTGGTTTAGAGACAGTGAAAATATCAAGATGAGTATCAATGGTGAAGTCAAGCTGGGTGTGGTTAGCATGTATGCAGATTCTGTCATGATGAAATCAGATCAAAGCATTGAAGTCCTGCGACATCCAGTCATGAATGTTGATAGAAAATAATACAATAATTTGAGAACATGCCTTAATGATCCTCTCCATCCTCAGTGGATATGCAACTCAATACATCAAAGGAAAGGTTGAGGCTGAAGCATTCAGCCAGAAGTGCCAAAGAGATGTTTCGTGCTAGTCTATTCAAGGTCCTTCAATTTGTAAATTTCCAGTTAACCTCTCGCTAATTTTATGTTGTCAAGAAACAACTGAGTATGCTGAATGAAGCAGAATCGTACTGATATCATATTATATCTGATGACAGGAGTCAGACAATGGTAGTTCAGAACAGGATCAATTCATTTCAAGAGGTGAACTAGAAGTGGCAAAGGCTACAATGTGGCAGTGGCAGGAAAACAATTTGAATAATTAAATACCAATTTGTGGCAAATGGAGGATGCTTCCAGGACAGTGGTAGACACGATTCCTTTTGAGGTTACCAGTGAGCAGATATTATAGAGTCATAGACATGTTCAAAACGGAAACAGACCCTTCGGTCCAACTCTTTCATGTTGATCAGATATCCTGAACCAATCTAGACCCATTTGCCAGCAGTTGGCCCATACCCCTCTAAACCCTTCCTATTCATATACCATCCAGATGCCTTTTAAATGTTGTAATTGTACCAGCCTCTACTACTTCCGCTGGCAGCTCATTCTATACACGCACTACCCTTGGCATGAACAAGTTGCCCATTAGATCCCTTTAAAATTTTTCCGCTCTCACCCTAAATCTATGCCTTTTAGTTCTGGACTTCCCCATCCCAGGAAAATACTCTGTCTATTTACTTTATCCATGCCCCTCATGATTTAATAAACCACTATAAGGTCACCCCTCAGTCTCTGATGCTCCAGGGAAAACAGCCCTAGTCTATTCAGCCTCTCCCTGCACCTCACACCTTCCAACCTGGCAACATCCTCATAAATCTTTGCTGAACCCTTTCAAGTTTTATAACATCCTTCCGATAGGAGGGAGATCAGAATTGCACACAGGATTCCAAAAGTGGCCTAACCAATATCTTGTACAGCCACAAATGATCTCCCAAGTCCTATACTCGATGCTCTGATCAATAAAGGTAAGCATACCAAATGCCTTCTTCACCAACCTATCTACCTATGACTCCACTTTCAAGGAGCTATGAACCTGTACTCCAAGGTCTCTTTGTTCATCTGCACTCCCCAGGACCTTACCATCATGTGTATATATCCTGCCTGATTTGCCTTTCCAAAATGCAGCCCCTCACATTTATCTAAATTCTCAGTGGTTAGCACTGCTGACTCACAGCACCAGGGACCTTGGACGACTGTCTGTGTGAAGTTTGCTCATTCTCCCTGTGTCTGCATGGGTTTCCTCCGGATGTTCCGGTTTCCACCCACAATCCAAAGATGTGCAGGTTAGGTGAATTGGCCATGCTAAATTGCCCATAATGTTCAGGGATGTGTAGGTTGGGTGCATCAGATAGGAGTAAGTGTAGAATGGGTCTGGGTGGGTTGCTGTTCGGAGGGTCGGTGTGGACCTTTTGGGCCAAATGGCCTATTTCCACCCTGTAGGGATTCTATGATAAATTAACTTCCATCTGTCTGAAGTTTGCATACTGATTGGTAGCTGGAAGTCTCCTGGTCCACCTGACTATACAACACCTGCTGCCACTGAACATCCATCCCCTACTGTAGCTCTATAAAGGAACCATTGGGTCAGTGGATCATTGTTTTGGCCACTTTTATAATTTTTGTGAGATATTTTCTTAATTCCAATAAATCCAGGGAACTCACTCAAGCTATGAATCATATACAATCCTTTCCATGAAACTATTGAAGGTTTCTCAGGAGTCTTTTCACAACAGTAATTAATAAATCTTTTAGTTTGTCTTTAGATGTGAAAAAGTATCCCTTTTTTAGCTGGTTGCTTTGTTTAAGATTGAGCTGAATGGTTGCTGCCACCATGTGGGATCAGGGATGAGTCCGTGATATTTTTAAGTGTGTAAGATGCTACTCTATAGGTCCAAAATATTCCAGACTTAGTGCTGAAGACTTGTGTTCTAAACCTACTCATTATATTAGCTAAGCTGGTCCAGCACAGCAACAAAACAGGCATATACACCACAATGTGGAAATTTGTCCAGGGATGAGGCCAATCCAGCCAAGTATTGTTCCAACAGTCTACTTCAGTCATCAGCAACATAATGAAAGGTGTCATTGGCAGAGTAATGGCAGTTAATTACCATAGACCTGTTCGGCGATGCTCATTTGGGTTGCCCTCAGTTCCCAACTTGATCCAAATATTGACAAAATACTGGAATTCCAGTGTGAGTTTAGAGTAACTGCCCTAGACATCAGGGTGGCATTAGAGTCATACCTAGCAAAAAGGAAGGTGACTGTAGCTATTGGAAGCCAATCATTTCAGCCCCAGGACACTACTTCAGGAGTGCCTCAGCCTGGTGCCCAATACTCTTGACTGCCTCATCGATGAGCTTTCCTCTGTTATAAAGTCAGAAAAAGAGCTGATTGCAGTTTTAAATTTAATTCATATGTGTTCAGATAAGCAGTTCTCTAATAGTTCAACAAGCTCACAAGCAACTTGTCAAGGGCTATTTAGGATGGGTACTAGATGCTGACCTTGCCAATGATGTTCACATCTTATGAATGAATAAGAGAGAACTGTTCCAGCTGATATACAGAAGAACTTTCAAGGAAATGAATGAAAAATAAAATTCAGACCAATATTTTCAAGTTATAAAAATGAGATTACATCCTCCAGACAGGAGAAAGCTGGTGTCATCCAGACATAGATTTGAGAATTTTAGGATAAGGAACCAAATATTCACAATTTGAAAATTTTGAAAATATGGCAGGATTGTTTTAGAACCTGTTTCATGGCTCATTTCCCATGAATAAGGACTGTATAAGACAAGATTTCTGGTCAAGTGTGTATGCTCATGGAAATATATTTCTGACCAATTCACTTATGCGTGTTGCTATTGTGAACTTAATTTCACCTGTTACAGAGATAAATCTCTAGTAAGGGGGCAGATACTTTCAGTGATGAATTTCAACAACTTTTATAATTTTTGTGAGATATTTTCTTAATTCCAATAAATCCAGGTAACTCACTCAAGCTGTGAATCATATACAATCCTTTCCATGAAACTATTGAAAGTTTCTCAGAAGTCTTTTCACAACAGTAATTGACAAATCTTTTAGTTTGTCTTTAGATGTGAAAATGGTCATGTTCACTATCTGGTGAGTTTGATGAGGTTCTGGTGAATACATAGTTGACTCCACACAGATCATTCTGCTACAAATGGAACATAAAACGACAGTGACATTTGAGTTTTGGATGATTTGCTGACTCAAGATTTTCCCTACTTGAGCTTCCTTTCTGTCTCTCTTGTTTGTTTGTTTTCAAAGCGTTTTTATTGACTGTGCTATACGTAGTAATCTTGTGTGAGATTCTGTAAGATCTTAGAATTGATTCAAAATTCCTAAGCAATGCCTTCAAAATATCCTTCCTTTGACTGTCCTGAGAGCACTAGGTGAAAGTGAAGACTGTGCAGATGCTGGAGATATTCAGAATCGAGAGTGTGGTGCTGGAAAAGTGTAGCTGGTCAGGCAGTATCCGAGGAGCAGGAGAATTGACATTTTGGGCAAAAGCCTTCATCAGGAATGCAGGAGAGCCTCAAGCTCTCTAGAGAGGTTTCATTTTGGTAAACAAGCATTAAGCACTTTGGCTACATGACCAATTTAGTTACAATTCTCTTACTATGGTTGATGAACAGGAATGTAGTGAATATAATTCATTCAAATTTCAGAAGGCATTGGTAAACGTTCTCTCACTGAGGCTTTTGTGGAAAATTAACTTACGCAGATCTAGAAGATATGTTTGTCCTGATACACCATTTTCCATTGAACTAATACACATTTTTATCAGTACTTTACACTCCTATTCATTTTCTGTTAATTGGAATCAGAGCCACTTTATCTTAAAACAGAAATAACAGAAGTAATTGTGCAGAATAAGTGAAGTTAAGTCCATAAAGTCTAAATTTTTAAAATTTAGAGTCAAACTGCCTTTTGTAAATCTTTCTCATGGGATGTGAACATTGCTGACAAAGCCAGCATATGTTCTCCATTCCTAATTGCCCTTGGAAAGGCGGTAGTGAGCAATCTTTTGAATGACTGTAGTCCATCCAATGTAGGCACACCAATGTCCTGTTAAAATATGAGCTGATGAAGGAATAGCGATAATTTGGTTCTAAGTCACAATGGTTTTGTGGCTTGGAGGAGAATTTACAAGTGGTGGTGTGCGACTTCCTTTGTCCTACTATGTGTAAAGGTTTGGAAAGAATTATTGTAAGGTTTTTGGTGAGTTGCAGCAGTGCAATTCTGTATATGGTGCACACAGCTGTTAGTCGGTACTGAAGACTACACTGGTTAACGTGACAGATGGGGTGCAAATGGTGTTGGAGTTGCGCAGATTCATGTAAGTGAAGATAATTGCATTAAACTTCTGGCTGGTACCTTGCAGGTGGTGGACAGGCTTTAAGAAATCAGGAGGTGAGTTACTTTGATCTGTCTTATCGCCATAGTATTTGTATGGCTGGTCTAGTTAGGTCAGAAATCACACGACATTAGGTTATAGTTCAACAGATTTATTTCAGTCACAAGCTTTCGGAGCATTCTCCTCTGTCAGGTAAAGTGAAGAGAAGCAGACAGGCATAGGATTTATAGGCAAACAGATAAAAAGGTCATATAAATGGTGCGAGTGGAGTGTCGACAGGTTGAATAATAAGTCTCTGGAGGTGATCAAAAATGTTAGATGGTGTGAGTAAAGTGTCAACAGCTGAAAACAAATGAAGGGATGACCTATAATCCAATTAATTGAGGCCAAGAGATAATTACAAAAAAAATAAAATTGAAGTAGTGCTGGAGACAACCAAATGGTTGGAATAACATGATAGGTATAAGAGTGACATGCCGAGGGTCTAACCAGTGGTAATAAGTATTCTAAACTCTACAAACTAAGGTAGAGAGATCATAACAAGTTATTCAAGGTGAAGATTTTAAAACAGGACAATAAGGAAGATTTTACAGATACAGAAGAGTGTGGTGGGGTTATATGTAGCACAGCATGAACCCAAGATCACGGTTGAGGCTGCCTTCTTGGTGTGGAACTTGGCTATCAGGTCTCAGTTTCTGCATTGTTGTCTGCGATTCTGCATTGTTATGTATCTCAAAAACTGACTGTGTGGAGTTTGCACATTCTCAGTGTGTCTGCTTGTGTGAACTCCAGATGTTCCAGTTTTGTCCCCACAATCCAAAGATGTGCACTTTGGGTGGTTGGGCCAAGGGAATTGCAAGGTTACAGGGATGGGGTTAGGTCTGGGTCTAGGTGGGATGCTGTTTGGAGGGTCGATGTGTGCTGATTGGCCTGCTTCCACACAGTAGGGCTTCTATGATTCTATGATATGTTAGAGTGTAGTGTCTGCATTATGATAGCCAAAGTGTGTATGGACTCAGTTGACTGAAATGTTCAAAGCGGTACTCTGTGGATGAAGACATGTCAACATCCTGTGATACCTCTGAACTGTAAACAGCCTGTTTTGAAGATCTGTCTCTGCATTGCATATTATTCACTGCTGCTCAGTTATTTATCTGTATATGTTTTATTCATTTTTGGAATATAAGCATCTCAGGTAAAGACACCAGTTGTCAGCTATCCCATATTGAGCTTCAGAGGATGGTAGTGAGTTGCCTTCTTGAACTGCTGCAATATGTTTGGTGCAGACAGACTGTCAGTGCGAAATTGATGGCCTGTTGATATGGCAGGTAAGAGGCCTGAACGATGCGTGCTATAGTGAGATTTGTGGCAGAATTAAATGAGAAGCCAGGCAAAGCCTATCTCAATGTTTGATGCATCTTGCTACATCTTCTATGCATTTTCCAAATGGCAAGATAAGTTTAAGGAGTGAGTCACTAAGTAAGGAGGATTACAGCTTGTTAAATGCTTTATTGATATCACAATTTACGTCACTAATATCTAGCTTCCTATTTTACCAAACGTACGGATTTGCATTGCGCCAGCAACTAGCATTGAAAGTCTGACGTGAGGACACTTTGTTATGCAGGGACAGGTACCCTGCTTATAAATTAGAACAGGCTGCATGTCAGGGCTGTTCACTTCTTCTTTTAATGCTTGCAGCAACCAAGCCTTGCCTTACCTGTTAGGGTGCTGGCACTTCAGCTGGAGGTAAAGACTAATGTTACACTGACATGCTATTTTGTACAGATACACAAACTACTTGTTTATCAGAGGGATCAGTCAGGGCAGGGGTGAACATCTTGCTGTAAGCACACTGAGAAGTTAATTTAACTTGTAAAACAGGGGGAAGTTACCTGCACAGTAAATATATTGCACACTTATTCAACCAGATAGATTTGTCAGAAATAAGTAGTGACTAGTCCTCAGTCTGAGCAGGAAGGTGACCACTGTCTGTTAGTACTACTACAGTGACATCATCAATAATGGACAGGGTCTGTACACTGTCTACGGGCTGGACCGTGGTCAGTCGAAGAATCAATCAGGGGATCTGTCTGACCACAGTCTGGAGAGTGGGCAAAGCCAGTCCTATAGTAATATCAAAAGCTTTCTGGGAAGCCAAATATCAACCATCAGGGAGCTGCAAAGGCAATACTAAAGGGTTTGATCATTCTTGCCTAGAGGCTGCTCATTAAAGTCAATATGTGGCAATTACGGTGCTGGAAGTCTGTCAGTTGATTGTCGAGGGGGCTGTAAGGTGAGCCTGTTAAAGAAGAGGGGAATCAGTACCAAAAGGGGTGGGGGAGTAAGACTTGTAGTAGGGAAAGGAGAGATGTGTAGAGGTGGGGACAAGGATGGTGAATAGGGGAAAATCAATGTGTATTGTGGGTTGGTACTACTATTGTGATACCATCAGTAATGGGCAGGGTCTGCATACTTGAGCAGTGAGGCATTTTGGGTATAGCTGAGAAATAAGAAGGATGCAGTTACATTGTTGGGGCTGTACCACGGTCCTCCCAACAATGAGAGTGAGGTAGAAGAACAAGTAGGTAAACAGTTTATGGAAAAATGTGGAAAGATGGTGGAAAGATGTGAAAAGGTGGTGATAGGAGATTTTAATTTTCCCAACATTGACTGGGATACACAAGTGTCAGAGGTCTGGATGGGGCAGAATTTGTAAGGAGCATCAAGGATGTTTTCTAGAACAGTACGTCAATAGTCCATTTAGGGAAGAGGCCATATTGGACCTGGTGTTTGGGAATGAGCCAGACCAGGTGGTAGAAGTTTCAGTGGGGATTTCTTTGGGAATAGTGACCACAGTTCAGCATGAGCTGGGAAAAATGGATTGGGGCAGCTATTTGAAGGGAAGTCCATATTTGATATGTCAGAAGTTTTCAAAGATAGGTTGAAGATAGTGCTGGATAGGCATATCCCTTTGAAATGAGGATAGGAAATGCAAGATTCGTGAACCATGGATGACAGGAGAAATTGTGTGACTAGCCAAGAAGAAACGTGAAGCGTACATAAGGTCTAGGCAGCTAAGAATAAAACAGATTTTGGAGGAATATTGGGAGAGTAGGACCAATCTTAAATGAGGAGTCAAGTGAGTTAAAAGGGGTCATGAAATAACTTTAGCGAGCAGAATTAAGGAGAATCCCAAGGCCTTTTATTCATGTATAAGACGCGAGAGGATAACTAGAGAAAGGGTTGGTCCACTAATGGATAAGGAAGGAAGGTTGTGTGTGAAACCTGAGAAAATGCGTGAAATTCTCAATGATTACTTTTGCATCAGTGTTCACTGAGGAGAGGAACATGATGAATGTTGAGATTAGAGATAGATGTTTGTTTACTCTGGATCACATTGACATAAGAAGGGAGGATGTGTTGGGTAGGCTCAAGGATATTAAGGTGGACAAATCCCCAGGACGGGATAGGATCTATCTCAGGTTGCTGAGGGAGGCAAGAGAGGAAATAGCTGGGGCCCTGACAGATATCTTTGTAACATCCTTAAATGCAGGTGAAGTGCCGGAGGTCTGGAGAGTTGTTAATGTTGTCCCCCTGTTCAAGAGGATAGTAGGGATATCCTAGGTAACTACAGATCAGTGAGCCTGATGTCAGTGGTGGGAAAGTTGCTGGAGAAGATACTGAGGGATAGGATCTATTTATATTTCGAAAAGAATGGGCTTATCAATGATAGGCGACATGGTTTTGTGCAGGGGAGATTGTGCCTTACCAACTTAATAAAGTTTTTTGAGAAGTGACCAAGTTGATACATGAAGTAAGGGCTGCCCATGTCATATACATGGACTTTAGTAAGGTGTTTGATAAGGTTCCCCGTGGTAAACTAATGGAGATAGTGAAGTCACATGGTGTGCAGGGTGTTCGAGCTAGATGGATAAAAATACTGATTGAGCAACAGGAGACAGAGAGTAGTAGTGAAGGGAGTTTCTCAAAATGGAGAAAGGTGACCAGTTGTTTTCCACAGCGATCAGTGCTGGGGCCACTGTTGGTTGTGATCTACATAAATGATCTGGAAGAGGGCATTGGTGGTCTGATCACCAATGGTGGGAGGAAGTGTAGTCTAGGTAGCTGTGGGAGTCAGTCGGTTTGTTGTCAAAGCTAAGGATACTGTTTAAAGAGCAGAAAACTTAACATCACAAGTATTTATTCTTCAACTTATACTACAAATATAAAACATTCATTTCTAAAGGTGCTTGATCTCATAGCTGTTTGACTGATCTCCACACTGTACAGAAATTGGCTGCTCATTTCCCTACATTTCTTGAGATATTGCATTAATTGTGAGTGCTTAAGATCATTTCTACACTCACAAAGGATTCTTTCTTTTTGCATGTTAATTGTGTTGATAATTCTCTAGCCAAATAAATATGTTCAGTTCTTATGTTTTCTTCATACAATATTCTCTTCAGCATTACTGTAAAAAAACTTTACATCTTGCACTCAGAGGACAATTCTGATGTACCATTTTGAGAGGAAAACCAACATTTATATTGTTTACGAGGAGAACTCTGAAATGGCACACAATTGAGCAATGTGGTACATGGTTCCCTGATTTAAGAACATCCAGTGTATGAATGCTGATCCTTATGTATACCATACAGTGGTGTAATTTTAAACATTTGTCATGAAAACATTTCCTATACTTATGCATGGTTAGATTATATTTTGCGAATTGCGTTCCGACCTTCATACAAATTGACTTGCCAATGGACTCAAGAATGGAACCCATTTGGAACCTGCAGACTGCCTGTATATAAATCAGTGCCTGTAGATACACCTTATACTGTATCCCAAAGTCGAGCAGATTGCATCAAACAGCATATACCTTTGGCTGTTTGCAGCAAAAAAGGTACTGACTGTATTTAACCACCTTGTACTTGCAAATCTCAGAACAAAGTGGCCAGTGTTAAATGTGATTCTGTATTTGGACTGTATTTGCTAATAAAATCCTAAATATATGAAGAATTATGATGTCAACTAATTTAGCATAGTCACTTGGGCTTGAAGTGTGGCATATATGTGTTTACTGGAAACTACATGTATTGATAAACAGGGCCCTGTTCTTTGCTGTCAGAAAGAAAACGTCCATACAATGTTCCTGTTTCATCTGAACAAAATAGATGACAGCCACTCTTGGTTTATTTCTTAGGGCAAGATCTTGAACAGTCAGAGGAGCCTGTTTAGTTTAAAATTTAGACAAGACCTGGCTATTAATTGTCGAACATTATTAACTGTTTTTTTTATGGCAATGTTACTGAAATCAGAATCCACTGCCAACCAATCACTCTCCTTTCACACAGGGCAAATGTTGGCTTTCCTCCTCAATTGGCATTCTTCCAAATTGTCCTGATGAGTGCAAGATGAAAGGTTTTGACAAAATGTATTTGTTTCCAGCAATAATCAAATTTCATACTACCAAATGACTATTCTCTTAATTCTTACACAAAGAAAGGACTAACACTTAGGCATAATGTAAACAGTTTTCAAAACTTTTCTGTGCAGCCCACCAAAGCGCTAATTTCTTATGAATATGAGGCTTGATTATTGGCTGTTACTCATCACAAATTATTTACTACCTCATATCTGCAAACACATTGGACAATTGAAGTCAATGGATTTCTAAAGCTCAGGCTGAGCCACAACTGGAGTAGTGCATGCAATTTTGTTCACCACACTTCCGAAAGAATGTTACAAAAGAATTCCTACAACGTGGAAGCATGGCATTCAATCCATTAAGTCCACACAAACCTTCTGAAGAACCTCCCACCCAGATCATCCCCCCACACTATTTCCCTAAACCCTGCATTTCCTGTGGTTAATCCACTTAGCTTGCACATCTTTGCGTTGTAGTAGGAAACCAGACAGCCCAGATGAAACCCAGGCAGAGACATGGAGAGAATGTGCAAATTTCACACAGACAGTCACCTGAGGGTGGAATCAAACTCAAGTCCCTGGTGCTGGGAGCTACCATGCCACCCTTGAGATATAGAAGAGGTTTGCCAGAATAGTTCCAGGGTTGAGGGAGTTTCTAACAGTTTTCTTCAAAGGAAAGGGGGTTATGGGGAGATATGATTGAGGTTTATAAATTGTGGGGTGTGCTTCGATAAATTAAATAATGAAAAATATTAATTTAGAATGCAAGAATGACATGACATGGATATAAGATTTTGAGCAAGAGATTCAGAGTGATTATGAAGAGGAACATTTTTAATGCAGTAAATAGTAATGACCTATAACATTTGCTTATGGGGATGATTAAAGCACATATGATAAATTATTTCAAAAGGAAACTG
This sequence comes from Hemiscyllium ocellatum, assembly GCF_020745735.1. NCBI lineage: Eukaryota > Metazoa > Chordata > Chondrichthyes > Orectolobiformes > Hemiscylliidae > Hemiscyllium > Hemiscyllium ocellatum. The sequence goes on along the minus strand of NC_083412.1, from coordinate 21,811,179 downwards.
GATTGCCATTTGAGGGAAACCAAGTTCCAGAACTATGAGGATAAAGCAAGAAAATGAAACTGACTGGATTTCTCCCAGTACTATGAGCTAGTGAGGGTAGGAATAGAAGGATGGAGCAGATGAATGCATGGCTGAGGAGCTGGTGTATGGGAGACGAATTCACATTTTTGAATCATTGGAATCTCTTCTGGGTAAAAGTGACCTGTACTAGAAGGATGGATTGCACCTGACTTAGAAGGGAACTAATATACTGGCAGGGAGATTTGCTAGAGCTGTTTGGGAGGATTTAAACGAGTGAGGTTGGGAGTGGAGTGGAGAGGAGGTGGCGACCCATGGAGATAGTGAGGAAAGAGTGAGGAAACTGTACCGAGATTGGTACAGTTGAAAAAAGAAACAAGTCAAACAGTCAGGGCAGGCAGGGACAAAGCAGAGAACAAGGTAGGACTAATAAATTAAACTGCATTTATTTCAATGCAAGAGGCCTAACAGGGAAGGTAGATGAACTCATGAATAGTTGGGAACATGGCACTGGGATATCATAGCAATTACTGAAATGTGGACTGGACAGGACTGGCAGCTTAATGTTCCAGGATACAAATGCTACAGGAGTGACAGAAAGGGAGGCAAGAAGGGAGGGGAAGTAACGTTTTTGACAAGGGATAGCATTACAGTTGTACTGGGGGAGGATATTCCCAGAATACATCCAGGGAAGTTACTTGGGTGGAACTGAGAAATATGAAAGGGATGACCACCTTATTGGGATTATATAATAGACCCCCAAATACTCAGAGGGAAATTGAGAAGCAAATTTGTAAGCAGATCTCAGTTATCTATAAAAATAATAGGGTGGTTTTGGTAGGGGATTTTAACTTTCCAAACATAGACTGGGACTGCCATAGTGTTAGGGTTTAGATGGAGAGGAAATTATTAAGAAAATTTTCTGATTCAGTATGTGGATACCTACTAGAGAAGGTGCAAAACTTGACCTGCTCTTGGGAAATAAGGCAGTGCAGGTGACTGAGGTGTCAGTGGAGGAGCACTTTGGGGCCAGCGACCATAATTCTATTTGTTTAGTGAGGGATAGACCAGATCTAAAAGTTGAAATTCTAAATTGGAGAAAGACCAATTTTAACGGTATTAGGCAAGACATTTCGAAAGCTGATTGGGGGCCAGATATTCACAAGTAATGGGACGGCTGGAAAATGGGAAGCCTTCAGAAATGAGATAACTAGAGTCCAGAGACAGTATATTCCAGCTCGAGTGAAATGAAAGGCTAGAAGATATAGTGAATGCTGGATGACTAGAGAAATTGAGCGTTTGGTTAAGAAAAAGGCGGAAGCATATATCAGGTATAGACAGGATAGATTGAGTGAATCTTTAGAAGAGTATAAAGGCAGAATGAGTATACTTAAGAGGGAAATCAGGAGGGCAAAAAGGGGATATGAGATAGCTTTGGCAAATAGGGTTAAGGAGAAATACATTAAGGACAAAAGGGTACCTAGGGAGAGAATAGGGCCCTCAAAGATCAGCAAGGTGGCCTTTGTGTAGAGCCGCAGAAAAGGGGGTGATATTAAATGAGTATTTTATATCAGTCTTTACTGTGGTAAAGGACATGGAAGATATAGAATGTAGAGAAATGGATGGTCCATATTACAGAGGAGGAAGTGCTTGATGTCTTGAAACATATAAAAGTGGATAAATCCCCAGGACCTGATCAGGTGTACCCTAGAACTTTGTGGGAAGCTAGAGAAGTGATTGCTGGGCCTCTTGCTAAGATATTTGTATCATCAATATTCACAGGTGAGGTGCTTGAAGACTAGAGGTTGGCTAACGTGGTACCACTATTTAAGAAAGGTGGTAAGGACAAGCCAAGTAAGTACGGACTGACAATAGACAATAGACAATAGGTGCAGGAGTAGGCCATTCAGCCCTTCGAGCCTGCACCGCTATTCAGCATAATCATGGCTGATCATTCCTAGTCAGTATCTGCTTCCTGCCTTATCTTCATAACCCTTGATTCCACTATCTTTGAGAGCTCTATCCAACTCTTTCTTAAATGAATCCAGAGACTGGGCCTCCACTGCCCTCTGGGGCAGAGCATTCCACACAGCCACCACTCTCTGGGTGAAGAAGTTTCTCCTCATCTCTGTCCTAAATGGTCTACCCTGTATTTTTAAGCTGTGTCCTCTGGTTCGGCACTCACCCATCAGCGGAGACATGTTTCCTGCTGCCAGAGTGTCCAATCCTTTCATAATCTTATATGTCTCAATCAGATCCCCTCTCAGTCTTCTAAACTCAAAGGTATACAAGCCCAGTCGCTTCAGTCTTTCAGTAAGAAAAGCTCTCCATTCCAGGAATTGACGTCGTGAACCTACGCTGCACTCCCTCAATAGCCAGAATGTCTTTCCTCAAATTTGGAGACCAGAACTGCACACAGTACTCCAGGTGTGGTCTCACTAGGGCTCTGTATAGCTGCAGAAGAACCTCTTTGCTTCTGTACTCAATTCCTCTTGTTATGAAGGCCTTCTTCACTACCTGCTGTACCTGCATGCTTACCTTCATTGACTGGTGTACAAGAACACCCAGATCTCTCTGTACTGCCCCTTTACCTAAATTAATTCCATTGAGGTAGTAATCTGCCTTCCTGTTCTTGCCACCAAAGTGGATAACCATACATTTATCCACATTAAACTGCATCTGCCATGCATCTGCCCACTCACCTAACTTGTCCAGGTCACCCTGTAATCTCCTAACATCCTCATCACATTTCACCCTGCCACCCAGCTTTGTATCATCAGCAAATTTGCTAATGTTATTGCTGATACCATCTTCTATATCATTAACATAAATTGTAAAAAGCTGCGGTCCCAGCACGGATCCCTGCGGCACCCCACTGGTCACTGCCTGCCATTCCGAAATGGAGCCGTTTATCACTACCCTTTGTTTCCTATCAGCCAACCAATTTTCAATCCAAGCTAGTACTTTGCCCCCAGTACCATGTGCCCTAAGTTTATTCACTAACCTCCTGTGTGGGACTTTAATCAAAAGCTTTCTGAAAGTCCAGGTACACTATATCTACTGGATCTTCCTCGTCCATCTTCAGAGTTACATCCTCAAAAAATCCAAGAAGATTAGTCAAGCATGATTTCCCTTTCATAAATCCATGCTGACTCTGTCCTATCCTGTTACTACTATCCAGATGTGCCGTAATTTCATCCTTTATAATAGACTCCAGCATCTTTCCCACCACTGAGGTCAGACTAACTGGTCTATAATTTCCTGCTTTCCCTCTCCCACCTTTCTTAAAAAGTGGTATAACATTAGCCACCCTCCAATCCTCAGGAACCGACCCTGAATCTATCGAACTCTGGAAAATAATCACCAATGCATCCACGATTTCCCGAGCCACCTCCTTTAGTACCCTGGGATGTAGACCATCAGGCCCCAGAGACTTATCAACCTTCAGACCTAACAGTCTCTCCAACACCAAATCCTGGTAAATATAGATTCCCTTAAGTTCAGGTCCTTCAGCCATTGTTACCTCAGGGAGATTGCTTGTGTCTTCCCCAGTGAACACAGTTCTGAAGTACCCATTTAATTCTTCTGCGATTTCTTTGTTCCCCGTAATATATTCCCCTGTTTCTGTCTTCAAGGGCCCAATTTTAGTCTTGACCATTTTTTTGCCTTGCACATACTTAAAAAAGCTTTTACTGTCCTCCTTTATATTATTGGCCAGTTTACCTTCGTACCTCATTTTTCCTCCGCGTATTTCCTTCTTAGTAATCCTCTGTTGTTCTTTAAAAGCTTCTCAGTCCTCTGTTTTCCCACTTATCTTTGCTATGTTATACTTTTTCTCTTTTAACTTTATATGTTTCTTAACTTCCCTCGCCAGCCACGGCCGCCCATGCCTCCTCCTGGGATCTTTCTTCCTTTTAGGAATGAACTGATCCTGCAACTTCTGCATTATACACAGAAATATCCGCCATTGTTCCTCCACAGTCATCCTTGCTAAGGTATTGCACCATTGAACTTTGGCCAGCTCCTCCCTCATAGCTCCATAGTTCCCTTTGTTCAATAGAAGTACTGTCACTTCCGACTGTACCCTCTCCCTCTCAAATTGCAGATTGAAGCTTAATGTATTATGGTCACTACTTCCCAATGGCTCCTTCACTTCGAGGTCTCTGACCAATTCTGGTTCGTTACACAATACTAGATCCAGAATTGCCTTCTCCCTGGTCGGCTCCAGCACCAGCTACTCTAAGAATCCATCTCTGAGGCACTCCACAAAGTCTCTTTCTTGAGGTCCAATACCATCCTGATTCTCCCAGTCTACCTGCATGTTAAAATCCCCCATAACAACTGTAGTAACATCTTTACCACAGGCCAATTTCAGCTCCTGATTCAACTTACATCCGACATCCAGACTACTGTTTGGGGGCATGTAGATGACTCCCAAGAGGGTCTTTTTACCCTTAGTATTTCGCAGCTCTATCCACACTGACTCTACATCCCCTGACTCTAGGTCCCCCCGCGCAAGGGACTGAATATCTCCCTTACCAACAAGCCCTCTGCCCGTCAGTCTGTCCTTACAATAGCACATGTAGCCTTGAATATTCATTTCCCAGGCCCTGTCCACTTGAAGCCATGTCTCAGTTATCCCCACAATATCGTATTTGCCAATTTCTAAAAGAGCCTCAAGCTCATCCATCTTATGTCTAATGCTTCGTGCGTTCATATACAGTATTTTTAATTTGTTACTGCTCTCACCCTTCCCATCAACCCCTATTTCACTCAACCTTACAGCATGATCCCTTTCCGAGTTTTCTGCCTCATTGATACAGTTGTCTTTCTTGACTTCTCTTGTTCTAACTTTCCCTTCAATTTCCTTTTTATACATCCAGTTTGTCCCCTCCCCCCCGCTACTTAGTTTAAATGTAGCGGTGTTGCAGTAGAAAACCTGTAGAAAAACAGTAGTAGACTGGTGAGCCCGATGTCGCTGGTGGGCAAGTTGTTGTTTGGAATCCTGAGGGACAGGATGTACATGTATTTAGAAAGGCATGATTGATTAGGGATAGTCAGCATGGCTTTGTGCATGGGAAATCATGTCTCACAAACTTGGTTGAGTTTTTTGAAGAAGTAACAAAGAGGTTTGATGAGGGCAGAGTGTTAGACATGATCTATATGGACTTCAGTAAGGTATTCAATAAGGTTCCCCATGGAAGACTGGTTAGCAAGGTTAGATCCCAAGGAATACAGGGAGAACTAGCCATTTGGATGCAGAACTGGCTCAAAGGTAGAAGACAGAGGATGGTGGTGGAGGGATGGTTTTCCAACTGGAGGCCTATGACCAATGGAGTGTCACAAAGATCGGTGTTGGGTTCACTACCTTTCATCATTTATATAAAAGATTTGGATATGAGCACAGGAAATATAGTTAATAAGTTTGCAGATGACCCCAAAATTAGAGGTGTAGTGGATAGCGAAGAAGGTTACCTCAGATTACAACAGGATCTTGATCAGATGGACTAATGGGCTGAGAAGTGGCAGATGGAGTTTATTTAGATAAATGCGAGATGCTGCATTTTGGAAAAGCAAATCTTAGCAGGACTTATACATTGAATGGTAAGGTCCTAGGGAGTGTTGCTGAACAAAGAGACCTTGGAGTGCAGGTTCATAGCTCCTTGACAGTAGAGTCACCGATAGATAAGATAATGAAGAAGGCGTTTGGTATACTTTCTTTTATTGGTCAGAGTATTGAGTACAGGCATTGGGAGGTCATGTTGTGACAGTACAGGACATTGGTTAGGCCACTTTTGGAATATTGCATGCAATCCTGCTCTCCTTCAAATCAGAAGGATGTGTGAAACTTGAAAGGGTTCAAAAAAAATTTTCAAGGACGTTGCCAGGGTTGGAGGATTTGAACTATAAGGAGAGGTTGAATAGGCTGGGGGTGTTTTCCCTGGACCGTCGGAGGCTGAAGGGTGACCTTATAGAGGTTTATAAAATTGGGGACAATATTTCATCATCACTAACACTCAACACTGGAGCCTCCCCCCCACCTTGAGGTGCATGCTCAGCCCCCTACTGTATACCCATGACTGCGTCGCCATATACCACACTAATGCCATTTACAAGTTCACGGATGACACCACCATAGTCGGTCGAATCTCAGATGGCGATGAAACAGACTACAGACGAGAGGTGGAAGACCTGGAAAAATGGTGTACTGAGAACAACCTAGCTCTGAATGCCAGCAAAACCAAGGAACTCATTATTGACTTTCGGCGGGATGACACCCTACATATTAACAGCACAGAGGTGGAATGAGTGGAAAGTGTCAAGCTCCTGGGAGTGGTCATCCAGAACAAGCTTTCTTGGACTCTTCATGCGGATGCACCAGTTACAAAGGCCCAACAACGTCTCTTCTTCCTCAGGCAGCTGAGGAAATTTGGCATGATGGCGAATACCCTTGCTAATTTTTATAGGTGGACCATCGAGAGCATTCTGTCTGGATGCATCACTACCTGGTATGGCAACTGTACCATTCAAGACTGGAGACGGTTTCAGAGAGTTGTGAACTCGGCCTGGACAATCACAAAGGCCATTCTCCCATCTATAGAATCCATCTACCACGCCAGCTGCGAAGGAAAGACCGCCAGCATTCTTAAAGATCTATCCCACCCTGGCAATGTTTTTCTACAACCTGTACCCTCGGGGAGAAGGTGCAGAAGCCTGAACACACGCATTGGCTGGTTTTGTAAGTTTCTACCCTACTGTTGTTAGAACATTGAATGGACTCACAAACTCTTAATATTTGCCTGTTTCTGTGGTTTTGTTTTTGCCGCTGTTAACCTATTATTTACTATCTATGCTACCTAACTCTGTGATCTGGCTGTATTGCCTGCAAGGCAAAGCTTTTCACTGTGCCTCAGTACACGTGACAATAAATTCAATTCAATTCAATTCATAAAATCATGAGAGGCATGGATTGGGTAAATAGACAAAGTATTTCCCCAGTGGTGGCAGAATCCAGAACGAGAGGGCATAGGTTTAAGGTGAGAGGGGAAAGATATAAAAGGGACCTAAGGGACAACTTTTCACGCAGAGGGTGGTGCATGTGTGGAATGGGCTGCCAGAGGAAGTGGTGGAAACTGGTACAATTGCGACATTTAAAAGGCATCTGGATGGGTATATGAATAGGAAGGGTTTGGAAGGATATGGGCTTGGTGCTGGCAGGGGGGACTAGATTGGGGTGGGATATCTGGTCGGCTTGGAGGAGTTGGATCTAATGGTCTGTACCCACGCTGTACATCTCTATGACACTTTGACCGGGCAGGTCCACAGAAAGTGCATTTTTCCACAGTTCAAATGTTTGAATCTGGTTCTCATGCTGTATAATATTCTCACAAAGATATTGGAATTTCAAATATAGATAGATAAGTATCCTTTTAAAAAGACTGAAAGAGTGTAATCTACTGGAAAAGGAAACACTGAATTATCACCTTCAGCAAGCTCTTTTCTTTTCCTGTTCTGAGTGGAAAATGGCGCAGCTAAAATATGTGCCTATATCTGTTCATACAGCTAGTTTTTCAGAAACAAGTTGCTTGCTGTCGCCAAACGCTGTAGCTTGAAGGAATCCACTCCACATCAAATACAATCATCAAGGAGACTATGCTGCTTTTACTGCCTGTCATAGCTATATTAGGGGAATTTTCGCTTGATAATGAACCTCTTTGATCACACTATGAAAACAGGTTTCATACCCATCAGGTCCTGGAGTGCACCTCAAACCAAGAGCTTCTGAATTAGCAGCCAAGATACTACCTGCTGCGCCACAAGACTTCCTGAGCATAGTCAGTATGCTCAGAAGTCAAGTCATTGGTATGTTCTGAAAGGCTGTGAATCTTGTTGATGACTTACCAGCAATAGGAGAAATTTTACTGAGATAACAAGATGGGGCTTAGTAAACGACAAACTCTGGGGACTAATAAGTGACAAATTCACAGTTGTGGAAATAGAAAACAAATGTATGAAGATCAGATAAATTATTCAGCTTTGAATGGAAAATAATTCAAATATGATGTTATGATCAATAACAACTTAGAATTTTATAGTGCCTTTAATGTAATGAAAACACAAATTGCATTACCAAATGAAGTTTGACACCAACTCAAATAAGAAGATATTAGTGCAGATGATTGAAAACGTTGTAAAAGAAGTGGATTTTAAGGAATGACAATAAAGAAGAAAAAAGAGCTAGTGAGATAGAGGGGTTTCGGGAGAAAACTCAGCTGTTAGGACCTGAACAGCTGAATACCCAGCGATGGTGGAGTGATTCAAATTAGACATGCATAGAAGGCCAGGTTTGAAGGAATTCAGATGTCTCACAGGATTCTTGAGCTGGCTATTCCAGTTGCAGGTTTAAAAGGAAACACAAAGCAACCGAATCTGCAATTGTTTCAACGCGGAATTACTTATAATGTTCGAACAACATCGTGTAAGAAAAAGCCTCATTACTCTTAAAAGACAAAAAGGACTCAATTGATCTTTCAGCCTGGAATCATACTCGCAGGAAAACGTTGTACGGAGTAACTTGCTTGCAGACCACAACTGCCATGGCAATAAAATCAAAATTAATTATTTGTTAGAAAGTAGTTTTAACGTCACTTTTTGGATTCTGCAATAGGAGAAATACCGAAAACCATCGATCATAAATGATAATTATTAGATTTACAAATGTAATCACGTTTGATTAATCGGCAGAGGAGATGCCTTTGAATATGTTCTGCACTGTGCTTGTCAGCTTATCCCTAAAGTTTTCTGATGCGAAGTAATATAAAAACGGGTCCAAACAGGGATTGATCGCTGCAATACATAGGGTAACCACTGAACCTGTATGAACTACACAAGGAGTTCGGTATGTATTTTTGTTGCTTGTCTTTAGGCTAATGTACACAGTTCGTAGAATGTGATAAGGCAGAAAATTGATTAGAAATATAAATATTATTATAATAATTACGACTACAGCTTTTCTGCGGGAGCTAAATTGCTGCTGATGCGTTATCTTTGAAGTTAACAAAGACTTAACAACAGATATGTAGCATACAATGATAATAAAGAACGGAATAATACAACCCACGATCACGGAAAACAAATTCATGGGATATATTTGAGTAGTCGCATTGCTGAATTCAAAGCATTGTTCACTTGTCATATTGTAATTGCTAATTTGCAAAGGGCTGGATACTGCTCCCACAAACACCCAGACTGCAACACACATGATTCGCACAGTTCCAACATTTCTATACTTCAAACCTTTAATTGGATGCACTACGGCGAAGTACCGCAAAACACTCATCAGAGTCAAAAAATAGATGCTGCAGTACATGTTGAGGTACAGAGCATAAGTCAGCAACATGCAGAAAGCATTTGAAAGCTCCCATTTCCTGTCATTCCAATAATAGTGAACCCGCCAGGGTAAAGTGCAGACAAAGAGCAGATCCGATATTGCCAGATTTACCATAACGATGCTGAATGCCGTCTTCTTCTTGTATAGCTTCAGGAATACGTATAAACAGAAGACATTTTGAATAAATCCAAAAATAAATATGGTGATATACGTTGGTACAAAGATGCCAGCTTTGAATTTGTCGATGTACGAACATGACTCCTCTTCAAAGTTGCTGGTGTTATTCATTCTCTGCTTGGTGAAAATCGGAGCACTCGGACGTTTCTGCAGAAGGAAACCATTACTGTTAGCGATGGCAAATGGATGAGTGTTTAAACATGTTTATATGTTGCCTTGATTTAATGATGCAAATTATATTTATTTCACAAAAGCAAATCCCAAAGCCAAGTGATAGTCCCCTGTGTTGAAAGTGACTCCTATAGTCTGCTATCTAGATAGCAACATTGTTGGCATCATTCCAATTATACAGCGAAACATACCTCTACCAATATTGGACTATTCTTCTCTTCTGGTTCTTATTGTCTTCTAACTCAGTTGTCAGTTTTGTAATCTTTGTGCACTGGCTTGGGCTTAAGCCAGTATAGCCTTCCTCAAGTAAGGAGACCAGAACTGCGCACAATACTCCAGGTGTGGCCTCACCAACACCTTGTACAATTGCAGCAGAACCTTCCCGTTCTTCAATTCAATCCCTTTAGCAATGAAAGCCAATATTCTGTTTGCCTTCCTGATTCTCTGTTGGATCTGCAAGCCAACTTTTAGTGATTCATATACCTCTGCACAATAGCATGCTGCAGTCTTTCACCCTTTAAATAATACTCTGACCTACTATTTTTACTTCCAAAGTAGATAACCTCACATTTACCAATATTGTACACCACCTGCCAGACCCTGCCCCATTCAACTTACCTAAATTTCTCTGCAGACCCTCCACATCCTCTGTATAGTTTGCCTTTCCACTCAGTTTAGTGTCATCAGCAAACTTGGATACAATCTCATCTTCCAAATGATTTAAATATATCATGCGGGCCCAACACTGACTCCTTTGGCACCCTGCTCACCATAAATGTCCGACCAGAGAAAGACCCATTTATCCCAAGTCTCTGCTTTCTAGTGGTTAACCAGACCTCTACCCATGCTAGGAGAAAGTGAGGACTGCAGATGCTGGAGATCAGAGCCGAAAATGTGTTGCTGGAAAAGCGCAGCAGGTCGGGCAGCATCCAAAGAGCAGGAGAATCGACGTTTCGGGCATGAGCCCTTCTTCAGGGCCCTTCCTGAAGAATGGCTCAGGCCCGAAACGTCGATTCTCCTGCTCTTTGGATGCTGCCCGACCTGCTGCGCTTTTCCAGCAACACATTTTCAGCTCTACCTATGCTAGTACATTCCTGCAATTCCATGCATTCTTATCTTATGGAGGAGTCTTTTGTGCCACACCTTATTGAACACCTTCTGGAAATCCACGTATACAATAGCCACCTGCTTCCACCACCCCCCACCATCCAGTGCACTTGTTACATCCTCTAATGACTCCAATACGTTTGTCAAACACGACCTCCCTTTCCTGACTTCATGCTGCGTCTGCCTGATGGAACTCTTTCCATCCAGATGTCTCACTATTTCTTCTTTAATGATAGCCTCCAGCATTTTCCCCACTACAGGTGTTAAGCTAACTGGCCTACGGTTACCTGCCTTTTTCCTGCACCCTTTTTTAAACAGCAGCGTGACATTCCCTGTCTTCCGGTCTGCTGGGACCTGCCCGGAGTACAGTGAATTTTGGTAAATTACCATACATGTTCATGTATGGCGTATATAATTTGTAAGTGTCGTTGTGCTCCTCTGGCTTTGGCCTTGCACCTGTCCCCAGCTCAAAATATTCTTTCCCTATGATCTTACATTACAGTAAATCTCCACTCCCGGAGCAACTTCTTTGTAACCTTCGAGGGTGGGTTATAACAGCCAAGAATCAGACCGTGAGCGATGACATTCAAGTTCAAGCAATCCTGCTCCAATGGGGACCCACTTCCGTGGTTCAACATTTAGCTTCGTGCGAATAATCGTTGCCCTCGAGTCACTGCGATCATTTCAGCATACGGGTTGACTTTTAAAGCATTTAAAAACTTTTAAAACTGGTACCTGATGAAGGAGCAGCGCTGTGAAAGCTAGTACTTCCAAATAAACCTGTTGGACTGATGTGTGATTTTTAACTTTGTCCACCCCAGTCCAACACCGGCACCTCGGCTTTATGAAGACAGAGAGCTTCTCAATATCATTTCACAACGGAAGCTGAGACTATTAACTACACAGTGTGAGTAAATACATGACAGGGCTGGTTTGTTGTTATTGGCACTATACCATTGTACTGGGCGGTAACTTGAGCCTGTAGCTGACCAATCATGAGACGCTCATGCGTCTCAAATTCTCATCAGTTTACTTCCATATTTTCTCCCTTAACTGATCCCTCCTACTTTATGGTGAAAATTGAAACGAGAGAGACAGGTTTGCTGAGGTACATCCCAAAAGTAGAAATTCAGATCCGATGTGTAATGTTAATGTTAGGTAAACATATCAACGGTGAATAACAAAACTATCTGACACCGCAAAGATCACAACAACTGCTTTACACACACAATTTTGTTGTCAGAATTTTGTTAATACCACGTCTTACTCGCTTTAAGTAGGAAAGAGAAAGGCCCAGAGAGTAAAAGGTCCTACGCATTCTCAGGTTTTACTAAATTAAACAACCCGAGAATGTTGTCTCACGGCATTTTACGAGTTTACTGCAAACCGCACATATACTCAAATCAATTATAATATGCTTCGACAGTCCCTTAGAGATAAATCAACATTATTCATTTGCTCTGGTGGTGCTGACTCGAATTAACCATGGAACAACATCCTCGATTTGGCGTTTAACTCTGTTGGTTGAAGTTAGCAAATACCAATGTTGCAAACCCAGTTTCAGCCTCAATAATTGCCTCGCGTTTCGTCAATAATAGCTGCAAATGTGTTGCTGGTCAAAGCACAGCAGGCATCTCAGGAATAGAGAATTCGACGTTTCGAGCATAAGCCCTTCATCAGGATTCCTGATGAAGGGCTTATGCTCGAAACGTCGAATTCTCTATTCCTGAGATGCTGCCTGGCCTGCTGTGCTTTGACCAGCAACACATTTGCAGCTGTGATCTCCAGCATCTGCAGACCTCATTTTTTACTCGAAGATTTCGTCAATAATAACTCATGTTTTTTCCAACTTCACAAGCTGAAGGCATCTGTGAACTGCACGTTACGTCTTTGAAACACATAAGACTTGTGTTCAATGAACCCGAATCTTTAATTGTAATCAAGACCTCATGTTGAACAAAAACCGAAAGAATTCCGGATGCTGTAAATTGGAAACAAAAACAGAAATTGCTGGAAAAGCTCAGCAGGTGTGGCAGCATCTGACAGAGAAATCAATGTTAACGTTTCGGGTCCGGTGACCCTTCCTCAGAACAGTTCTAAGGAAAGGTCACCGGACCCGAAACGTTAACTCTGATTTCTCTGCACAGATGCTGCCAGACCTGCTGAGCTTTTCCAGCAATTTCCGGTTTTGTTTAAAAACTAATCTTGAATGTTTACCAAATTTTCTTTAGCTAAACAAAGAAAACGAACTTCGATCTCACCTGCTTTTCAAAAAAAAACTGGCCTTCAAACTGCTGTGTCCAATATGGTATTGCAGAGAATCACTTAAAATTTATCATAGAAACGACTTCTTGACTCTCTTCAACTCAATCGGCAGCCTAAGACTGGATAATATTAGACCTTTTGCTAGGAATGTAATAACTTGGACGCTTTCTAGGTGGCATAGTAAAAACCTGTTCACAGGCTTGCCTGTCAACAGAAGAGAAAGAAAGGTCTTAGTCTGCAGGCAGGGGCATGCTGGGCTGAATAGCTTCATTCTATGTGTTAAATTTTACATGATTTCCGCGATTTTTATGTGTTATAAGTAAATGGGTTCAAACGAACATAAGCAAGGAACAAGAGTAGATTACTCTGCACTTAGACCCTGCTCCACGATTCAATAACATCATTGGTGATCCGATTTGAACCTCAATTCTACATTCCTACATATCCCTAATAATTTTTCATACTCTTGATAATGAAGAATATATCGACGGCTGCCTTAAGAATATTAAAGTATTATGTAAAGCAGTAAGAGGTGGTTAATACAAATTTAAGGTCTGTACATCTCACATCACTTGGGCAAAAAATATTTATTGCAATCCTGGAGATTTTATTCTTGATATATATTTCACCAAATTCTTCTCGCCTCTATTGTAATACTTTAGGCTACATTTTCTCCAGCAAGACATTGTAAGAGTTGTGACGGACAGCTGACTTTGAGATCAGTCCTTGGAGAGGATTGGAGACAGGTCTGCTCTGATTGTAACTCCTGTTATTTAGGGGAAGTCATTCCACTTCCTTCTGGTTCCACAAGGTGGTGTTGTTCACAATTTTGTTTCATGGAACCAAAAGTGCTCCTGCTAAACTGCGTGGTTCCAAAGCAGTTTGGAAGATCATAGAATCCTTTGGAGGGCACCCCATCCCTGCTTTCCTGCATTTCCCATGGGTAATTCATCTAGTCTGCATATCCCCAGACACTATGGGCAATCTACTGGACCCACACATGTTTGGACTGTGGGAGGAAACCGGAGCACATTAAAGAAACCCATGCAGACATATGTAGAATGTGCAAACTTTACACAGGCAGCCGCCCAAGACTGGAATTGAACCTGAGTCCCTGGCACTGTGAAGTAGCAGTGATAACTACTGAGCCATCATGCCATCCCTTGTTAATTAACCTGTGCACTTGGAAAAATAAACTGGGCACACACAATGAAATTTTAAATGGTTCAGACACTGTTTGATGATGCTGTTCCTTTAACAAGGTTATGTTGTCCTTTTTTTTGAGAGGTCGTAAAAGACACAGACCCCAAAACGTTAAAGTTGAAAGTTTTAGGGCCAATTTCACTATAGCTAACAGATTATGCCTTGGACAAAAGGCTTTTAAGTTAAAAAAGAACACTTGTCCATTGAAAGGGAAGTGGCCGGTTCTCCCAGCTCAGGTTAAGTCAGGTTTGGTTTGGTTTTAGCACAGTAAAGTTGAAAAAAACTGCTGGACCCCAAAGAAGCAGGTCCATGCTGATCTGTGTCTGACTTCTCTTCTGTAAGACTCTGGGTTTGATTTTAGCTTTTGTGCCGAGAAGTATTGGATTATTGCAATTATTGGGAACAGATCATTAAGTTGGGATGATCTGTTGGGTTTTCAAATCGGTTAAGTTATTCAGTATTCAATGCTGTTTTGTTTGTGTTTCATTTGGTAATCTTGTAAATAAATTCAGTTTGGTTTAAAACTACGTCCACCTACATCCCTTCTGGAATATCCACGGTACATCTGCTTAAAACAACCAGCAAAGTTAGGGTCTGGGCTACTTTCTTGAAATGTGTTGAGGGGTCTGGCCTGGTCCATAACTGATTGTGGGCTTATCCTTGATTTGTTCTGCAGTTCTGATTTAGGATTTGGATTGTTGAACTCGAAGACAACAAGTGGTAGGTGTTAGTGTCTTTTGTTCAGGGTTTGTTTGGTTTAAACAGTACTTGGGATTGCAATGGCTCTCTCAGTCACAAAGAGTTTTTTGGGGAGGTGGAAAATATGACTTTGGGGGTTTTACAAATGGTAATGAAGTCCAAGCTGCTGGTATCAGCAGACAAACAAGAATTAGAGCTGCCTCCTTCCATGACGTAAAGAGATATAATTGCAGCAATAGCTCACCATTCAGTTTTGTTGGAAATGCCATCAGGATCTTGAGAGATGGCTAAAATTCAATTGAAAATGAAGCAGCTTGAATTAGAGGCAAAAAACAAGGAATTGCAATTAAAAGCAGAGGAAAGAGAAAAAGAACAGATAGTTTTAGCAGAACCAAAAGGCAAAGAGAGAGAAAGAGAGAAGAGAGAGAGGAAGTTTGAACTTCAGAAATTGGCACTTAAACAGGAAAGTTGGCTTGAAAGGATGGAGATGAAAGCTGAAGGTAAGCTTCTTGAGGAAAAGAGTCAGGATGAGCAAACCCATGGTTGCCAAAGGCCTGGTGAGAAACTGTTTAAATCGGCAGCACGGTGGCACAGTGGTTAGCACTGCTGCCTCACAGCGCCAGGGACCTGGGTTCGATTCCCGGCTCAGGTGACTGACTGTGTGGAGTTTGCACGTTCTCCCCGTGTCTGCGTGGGTTTCCTCCGGGTGCTCCGGTTTCCTCCCACAGTCCAAAGATGTGCGGGTCAGGTGAATTGGCCATGCTAAATTGCCCGTAGTGTTAGGTAAGGGGTATATGTAGGGGTATGGGTGGGTTGCGCTTCGGCGGGTCGGTGTGGACTTGTTGGGCTGAAGGGCCTGTTTCCACACTGTAAGTAATCTAATCTAATCTATTTTCAAGTATTCCCTAAACTTGATGAGAAGGATGTGGAAGTCTTTTTCATCTCATTTGAAAATGTGGCTGAACAAATGCAGTTGCCAATGACTGTGTGGGTTTTGTTTATCCAAAGCTAGTGAGATATTCACATTACTCTCAGAGGAGGTATCTTGGGCATGTGAGGGGGTGAAGAAAGCCACCTTAAATTCATGTGTCAAAGGCCAACAGACAAAGTTTCAAGAATCTAAGAAGGGGCGCTGTTCAACCCTACATTGAGTTTGAAAGGATCAAACAAAAAGTAATTTTGATAGGTGGACAAGGGCATTAAAAATAGAGCAAACCCATGACATTCTTAGAGAGATGATCATTTTGGAGGAGTTCAAAAATTCACTTCCTGAAGTAGTGAGAACTCATGTGGAAGAGCAGAGAGTTAAACGGCAAGGTTAGCAGCTGAAATGGCTTATAATTATGAGTTGGTGCATAAATCAAAGTTTGGCTTCCAGAATCAATTTCAATCCATGCAGGATTGAAACTGAGGAGAAGAAAAATCCTTGGAAAGGGAAAGGTTGATCTCGGTGAAGATCATAAGGATAATTTACCATAGTAAAATGGCAACCCTTGAAGGAGGGACAGAGAAGTCAAAAAGTTCTGGTCTTTTCACTGCAATAAAATAGGCCACATGAAATCACACTATTGGTGGGCTAGGAAAAGCATTGGGAAGCCAGATGTAGGAAAACAGGAGAAGGACAGTGGAGGCTAGAAAGCTGCACCAGAATATACAAACTAGTCAGATGCTGGTTAAGGAGTAAGTGCCAGATCTTTTTAAACCATATACCTGCGAAGGTAAAGTTCATTCACATAAGCCAGGAGTAGCAGGTAAAGATGTCACAATATTATGACACACAGGATCTTCTCAATCGGTGATGTTGAAAGATGAGGAGATATGTACCTCTGAAGGACTATTGCTAGAAAAGGTAATAGTAATGAGAATTCACAGTGAGACAAGAAGCATGCAATCATGTAAAGTGAGGTTAGAGTGTTCAGTGAAGAGTGGAGAAGTCGTGGTGGGAGTACTGGACAAACTCTCAGCTCTGGGAATACAGTTTGTCCTTGTTAATGATATAGCTGGTTCACAGATAGGAGTGCTGCCTACTGTGGTTGAAAAGCCAGTGGAAATTCAGGCAACTGAACTTTTGCAGGCTTCATATCATGGGAATTTTGCTGACTGTGACAAGGAGTGCACAAAGTCACCGGTTGAAACAAGAGAGATCACAGAGTACAGATAAGAAAGTTGAAGTGGAATTAGCAGAGACCCTGTTTGATCAGATGGTTGAGACAATCCAGGAACAGACTGATAACAAAGCAGGCATTTTTAGTTCAGATAAATTAACTGAGTTACAGCAGAAAGATGATAATTTACAGCAATTGTATCAAAAGGCATACACAGGAAAATAATCTGAATGTATCCCTGAATGTTGTTATCTTGAAGATGTTGTCTTGGTAAGGAAATGGAGACCATCACATATTGAGGTAGATGAGAAATGGGCAGAAGTTCATCAAGTTGTATTGTCAGTGGGTTATAGAACAGAGGTGTTGTGAGTGGCACACGAGCTCCCTCTAGGGGTCATTTAGGAGTGAGAAAAACTCAAGCTAAAATACAAAAACATTTTTAGTGGCCTGGACTGCGCAAGGATGTAATTGAATTTTGCCAGACATGTCAGACAGGTCAGGTAATTGGAAAATGACAGGTAGTAACAAAACTTGCACTTTTAGTACCTATTCCTATATTTGAGGAACCTTTTATAAAAGTCTTGATTGATTGAGTGGATATCAGTGTTTGTTAACAATAATGGATGTATCCACTAGATTTCCAGAGGCTGTCCCATTTTGCAATATCGCAGCTAAAATGATTGTAGGGGAGTTACTCAAATTTTTCACTAGATTCAGACTACCGACAGAGATAAATCAGATCAAGGGTCAAACCTCACATTAAAATTATTCAAGGAAGTTATAGATAGCTTAAGAATAAACCAATTAAAATCTGCTGCGTACCATCAAGAGTTGCAGGGAGTACTAGAAAGGTGGCATCAGACATTAAAAACTGTGTTGAGGGCTTATAGTCAAGACTATCCAGATGATTGGGATAAGAGAATTCTTTTTGTTCTGTTTGCGATCAGGGATGCACCAAATGAATCAACCAAATTCAGTTCATTCGAATTAATGGTTGGGCATGAATTGAGAGGACTGCTAAAATTGATTGAGGAGAAATTGGAAAGTCAGAATTCAGAATTGGATGATGTGTCAAATTTTCAGGAACGATTAAATGGAACGGGGGAGTTGACTAGACAGCATTTAAAAGTCTCACAGCATACAATGAAACAGGAAGCAGACAAGAAATCTGATCGCAATTTTGCTATCAAAGATAAGGTGTTAGTGTTACTTCCTTGTTTAAAAACAAGGTTTAGGGGAACTTATCAAGTTGAAAAGAAATTAATCAACATGAACTACTTGATAAGGACTCCAAACAGAAAGAAATCTCAGAGTGTGTCATGTGAAAATGCTCAAAAGGTATCTTCACATGGAGTAAAGCAAGAGGAGGCTGTGTTATTGGTTACATCACAGAGGGAAGAACCAAGTTCAGAGGATTCTAAATTGGACATTCTTCAAATTAAATTGGACAATGAGGAAGTTGTCAAAAATTGGGATAAATTATTGAATTATCTTCCAGAGGAAAATCAAAATGACCTGAAAGAGATATTACTATCACATGGAGAGGTATGTGGAAGTAAGCTGGGAAATACTAACCTAATTACACATGACATAAATGTAGGTGATGCTGTTCTGATTAAGCATCATCCTTATAGATATAACCTCTAAAGTTGGCACAGGTTCAAAAGGAGATTGAATGATGCTCCAAGGGGACATAATCGAAGTGAGTTACAGTGACTGGACCTCACCCATAGTAATGGTGCCAAAACTAGATTGTACCCAATGGCTATGTGTCGACTATTGCAAAGTCAGTGAAGTTACAATGACTGATGCATATCTGATTTCACGTTTGGAAGACTGTATTGAAAAGGTGAGACAAGCAATTTATATTTCTAAGTTGGACTTGCTTAAAGGATACTGGCAGGTACTTTGACAAAAAGAGCGAGGGCATTTTTGGCTTTTGTAACATCAAATAGACTGTATCAATTTAAAGTCATGCCATTTGGTATGAAAAATGCACCAGCCACGTTTCAGAGACTAGACAATAAGGTCATTGCCAGATTACCCAACAGTGTTGTATATATAAATAATCAGGTGATTTTTAGTCACATATGGAATGAACATTTTACAACATTTACCAGACTGGATCGAATGCTTCAGGATGCATGCTTGGTGATAAACCTGGCTAAAAGTGAATTTGCGAAAGCCCAAGTCATGTTCCTGGGCCGTGTTATTGGACATGGACAAACGGCCCAACAGGGTGCAAAAACAAAGGTAATAGGGGAGTTTCCCCATACCACCAATAAAAAGAGCAGTGCCATGGTTCCTGGGATTGAGTTGATTTTATCAAAAATTCGTACCAAACGTAAGCAGTGTGGCTGCTTGACTCAATGAATTGCTAAGGAAAGGCAATAAGTTTCAATGGTCAGCTGACTGTCAGAAGGCATTTGACAGCCTGAAAGCTGTGTTAACCACTGCCACAGTATTAGCCACACCATTCAAGGTTGCTATTGATGCAAGTGATGTGGATGTCGGTGCTATGCTCTTACAAGATGATGATGAGAAGATAGAAAGACCTATTGGGTATATCTCCAAGAAATTTAACATTCATCAGCAGAAATATTCAACAATTGAGAAGGAGACTTTGAACTTGGTGTTGACATTATAACATTTCAATGTTTATGTTACCAGTAACATATCTGAGACAATCATATACATTGATCATAACCCATTGAAGTTTGAGGAGAAATTTCAAGACAAAAATGGCAAACTGTTTAGATGAAGTTTGTTGTTATAGCCATTCCATTTGAAAATTGTGATTGTGGCAGGACAAGAAAACACAATTGCCAATGCATTGTCGAGACTTGAATAAGAAACGGAAGCGTTCGTTGGCCAGAGTAAAACAGACTGAAACAAAATGTCGTAGTGCATGTTTGCATGATTATTGTCAATGTATAAGTGTGGTGTGGAGTACTAACAATTAAAGGTTAAGGGGTTTTAAAATGAAGCCATGTTTGGATGTTGATAGTTTTTTTTTAAAGGGGTGGAGGT
This sequence comes from Hemiscyllium ocellatum, assembly GCF_020745735.1. Lineage (NCBI taxonomy): Eukaryota > Metazoa > Chordata > Chondrichthyes > Orectolobiformes > Hemiscylliidae > Hemiscyllium > Hemiscyllium ocellatum. The sequence continues at coordinate 21,791,013 of NC_083412.1, read as the reverse complement.
GCGACAATGTTAAAGTTATGTCGTCCTTGGTTTTATTTCTCAGAGGTTCTAAAAAGGCGCAGAGTCCGAAAGTCTAAGTTGAAGGATTTTAGGGCCAACTTAATAGAGACTGCCTCAGGCAAAAGGCTTTTATGTTAAAAAAGAGCACTTGTGTAATGAAAGGGGAGTGGCCAGTTCTCCCAGCTCAGCTCTTCTCTGGTTTGGTTTGGTTTTAGCACAGTAGAGTTGAAAAAGCTGCCGGACCCCAAAGAAGCGGATCCATGCTGATCTGTGTCTGGTTTCTCTCCTCTAAGAACCAGGGTTTGATTTTACCTTTTGTGCCAAGGGGTATTTATAGGGGTTGTTGCAAGTATTGGGAACAGCATCATTAAGTTGGGATGATCTGTTGGGTTTTCAGAAAGGTTAAATTATTCAGTATTCTGTTCTTTTTGTTTGTGTTTCATTTGGTAACCTTGCAAATAAATTCTATTTTGTTTAAAACTACATGGTTTGACCAACTGAACCCCTCCTGGAATATCCACATTACACCTGCTTAAAACAACTAGCAAAGTTAGGGTCTAAGCTCCTTTCTTGAAAAGTTTTGAGTGGGTCTGGCCTGGTCTATAATAGCAGGCCCAGCTTTAGTTCAACTAAGACAGTTATGAATTGATAGATTGATTTTTTTGTTGTCACCAGTACCAAGATACAGTGAAATGTGTTGTTTTGTGTGCTATGCAGGCAAATTGTACCATACAAAGTGCTTCAGGATAGCAGAACAGAGTGCTGAATACAGTGTTACAGCCACATAGAAGGTGCAGAGAGAGAGAGAGAGAGAGAGAAAAGGAGAGAGATATCAGAATTAACATTTGATAGGTCCATTCAAAAGTCTGATAACAGCAGAGAAGAAGCTGTACTTGAATTTATTTGTACATGTATTCAAACTTTTATATCTTTTGCCTGACAGAAGAGGGTAGAAGAGAGTATAACTGGGGTGGGAGAGGTCTTTAATTATGTTGGTTGCTTTCCCGAGGCAGTGGAAAGTATAGATGGAGTCAATGAATGGAAGGCTGGTCTATGTGACGAATTGGATTGTGTTCATGATTCTGTCCAGTTTCTTGCAGTCTTGGGTAAAGCAGGTGCCAAACCATGTGATAATGCATCCAGGTAGGGCTGCTTTCTATAAAGAATGATAAAAGTCCTTGGGGACATGTCCAATTTTCCTACCCTCCTGAGGAAAAAGAGACTGTTTGTGCTTTCTTGATGGTTGTGAATATGGGTGGACCAGAACAGGTTGGAGGCTAGCACTACAATCAGATCACACTGCAGGGAGGTGGTCACTTTAAGTCCAGTGCTTGTTCTTTCTAGAGTCTGGGGTCCAGTGTCTTTGCAGTTCAGGAATTGAGCCACATTCGCTCCTACAGATCAAGTGAAACAAGTCTGGAAATTACAGGCAGGTCAGGTAGGGTGCTGTGGAAAAATCAGTCAAGGGAATGGGGCATGTTAAGTCAGGGTTGTTTTCCATGTATAGATTGGGTTCAGTCAGTTGGGAGATTGGTCAATGAGGTTCAGAGGGCATATGAGCACTCCATGTCACCTGGACCATAATGTGCAACTCAAGTCTGGGGATGGCTTGATTGTACTTGGTCACTGAGGGAGTGACAACAGTGATAGGTGAAAATTGGAAATAGTAGGGTGGGATCTCATAGTAAGTAGAGAAGGATTGGAAGCTCTGGAAGGGAGTGGGGTCTCAAACAAGTCACAATACCTTGTATATCAGCAAAATATTGAATGATTGTAGATTTAAAGAAGGGAATGCGACCTTGTCCTTCTGAGTGCAGATCCTGCTGCATGCAATTTGATCTCCTTGGGAAGTCTCCATGCTGCATTGTGTGAGGACGTAACATGAGGCTTCATTTTGATGGATATAGGGCCCATATGTTCCTTCAAGAAAGTTGTGTTATCTTTCTAGCATTCTGAACAAATTGTCTGCTCATGTATTTGACATGAAAATCAGTATGGTTGAGTCCTTATGGCATGGTTGGTTCAATTCCAAAAACACCAAAGAAGGAAATGGCAATTCAACTTGCATCAGCCAGTTCAGCAAGATTAGGATCTCCCAGGTCTGCTACTCAGTCTCCACAGGGAAAAATAGCAGGTCAAGATACACTGAGGAGGAGAAGAATGATGAAACCTCTTATCTACAGGTGTCACTATCATTGTCTTCAATTTTGAAAGAATGTGTAGATTAAGGAAGATACAGGCCCTCATCACTGAACTGTGTTATCTGCTGGTGGAGAATCCACACTTCAGAATGATTGGGTGGTAATCCCTTCTTGAACTGTTTCAGTGTAATCTGGAAACTAGGGTGACAAAAGGGACATGTTCTGGGGACACACCCTGGGCCGATGAAATGAGAGTTCAATGGCAATCTTGTGGGAATGAAGATTAGAATGAGAAAATTGACCAGGATAGCCATCGAAAAGAGCATGACAGAGATTAAGAAGCCAAAGATAACCTCATTGCAACATTGCAAGAATAAGTTGGGTTTGGACACTATATAATTGTTTAACATTCTATTGTTAATTTGGGAATCAGTTCCTGCTGTGTGCTAAGGAAATGTGAATGTCTTTATTTTTGGAGTTCTTAATATTTTGTGTTTCTGAATAAATTTCTAATGATTAAAGTGAATGTATACTTGATATCTTCAGCTCATTCCACCTTCAGGATCCTACTGACTATCTGAAAAAGCAGCAGTGACACAGGCCATTAACATCACATTATGCTAAGGTTAGATAGTTCTTATGGCTTCTGTCAGCATATCGTATCTGAGTGAAGTGCAGGGAAATTTCTCATGGTAGTTAACAGGTAGAGGAATCTGAAGGGATCTCCTTTTGACCTTTCCATCATTGATATTCTTCAACGTTTCAGAATGTGCATAGACTGCTTAATTGCTCTGAAATGTTTGAATAATCGTCAGGATGGTACTGAACTTGTAAGACGTTTGAATATTCACCAGGACTGCAAAGAACTTGAGCATTCAGTCGGATACTGTTGAACCTACCCATTGTATACCTCTCAGCCTTGAATAGAAGCTTGCTTTCTTGAAGAGTTGATACATAGAATGAACCTCTCCCGCCAGAGATTCATGAAATTATCGCTAATTTCATACTATCATTCCCAAGATAGGTTTAGTCCAGGCCCTAGCACAAGGCATTTTGTCTTGGTATTGTCCACAGCAAAATCCAACGCATTGTTAAATTATGGCAGTTATGACTGCAGCCAATCTATGATGTCTGAGGCTACTGCAGTCAAGGAGTTAATTGCTTGTGAGAGATGAGCAATGCTTGGCCATTGTAAATACTTTCATCCTTGGGATTTCTCATTGGGTGCTCATTTCTCATGCATGGATGCAACTTACCCATCCAGGTCTGACAGTGAAAATTACACGTGGACAGACATTTTATCAGTGCAAATGAAAATATATTTACAAACCTGAAAGAGTATTTACAATGTTTCATCAATATCACTTAAGTATCTTCCATAAGTTTCTCTTCCATTGCCTCCCATTACATCTAAGTGCTGTTTGGACCTCCACAATTGGGCTGGAGGGATCCTTTTCTGTGGTTGACCCTGTTAATCTCAAATTTGAGTGGCTATCAGCTGGTGTCTTTGGACCTTGAGGGCCCAAACCTGCTAAGAGTGCTCTGACCAGATGCAGGCTCACCCAGCTGGCCTTGAACACCACTTGAATCACAGGCTGCAGGTGTAAAGAGACTGTGTATCTCGAGAGTGTCCTGAAGATAAGCTTCTGTGATTGGTTCCTCCTAACTGGACATACTGGTACCACCCTCTCCCCCTGATAAGAATGTGCCCTCTCCTGAGGCCAAGGCCTCCAACTCCTCTCATTTTGCCAATAATGCTATGCACCAATGGATAAAAGCATTGGAGAGCATGCCCATATACATATCAAGCAGGCACTGAATATGCTGGTTCTAACTCTCCATGATGGTCATCAATACATTTATAGAGACAGCCAGACTTGCATGTCAGAATCAGCACTCATTCAGTTCCTAGTTTAGGGGCTTCACCCATTCAATTGTGAGTTGAAGGGCTTCACCCATTCAACTGTGAGATGGGAGCCTTCACCTTTGGGTGACTTAGACTTGGTCATGTCTTTCTTTCAATGGGGAGTGTGGTAAGTTTTTTGTACCAGTCCTACTCACGTTCATTACCACAGCTCTTTTTCTAGTAAGCCATTGACTGCATTAGTGCTGTTGCCTGCTCTCATTCAATCTGGAAAAGGTTTTTTAAAAAACATTTCTTCTAATTTCCAAAACGTCTGTCATCTTCACACACTGCATTTCTTGACTTCTGTCTCCATTTCTGAGGCTATATTATCCACTAATATTCACTACAAGTCCACTGTCACCAAAATCTACCTTAAGTACACTTCTTTACACTCTGCTTCTTGCAAGGGCTCTATTCCATTTTCTCAATTTTTCTGCTTCTGTCAAATCAATTCTGGTGCTGCTGCCTTCCACAAGGTCTGTTCAAACTTCCTTTCCCTCAACTGGGAATTCTTCTCCCATTGTGCTATTGACAGGGCTCTCAACTGTGTTTGATTTATTTCTCACACATCTGGTCTTGCTACATCCCTTTCCTCCCAGAACCATGAGCGGGTTCCCTATGTCCTCACTTTCCATCTCACATCTCCATGTTTAAAGTACAATCCACCATACACCACCAGTGGTGGTACCATTTCTGATAGCACCTACATGGTGCCATCACCAAACACACCCTTCCCTCCCATCAGCATTCCAAAGGGACCGATCCCCCTGCCACCAACCTAACACAACCTTCCCTTCGAACAACACATTCTCTTCCCACAACACCTTCCCATACAATCCCAGGTGATATAACATCTACCTGCTTCTTTAGCTCCTCTCTTCTTACTGTCCTTGGTCACACATACTCCTTCCAAGTGAAGCAGTGATTTACTTGTGCTTCTTTCAATCCAGATTAGTGCATTCACTACTCACAATGCAACTTCTTCACACAGAAGAGACCAAATTAAGTGACTGTTTTGTGGAACACTTTCAATTATTCCATGAGCGTGACCATGACTTTACAATTGTGGGCTGTTCTATCCTGCAGCATCACATCTTAGAATGGCAACTGCTCTGCCCAAGACAGCAAGAAATTACAGAAAGTTGTGAATGCAGCTCAATCCATCATGAAAACCAGCCTTCCTTTCATTGACTCTGTCTATGACTGTAGTGATTTTAACAAGGGCAGCCAGGTGAACCTCATAGAATTTGAGTTCCCTGATTGAAGCTGTTAATCTGGTCCAATCAGGAAAGCCCTGGCTGACAGATATAAACAGGAGATCCAGCATCTCATTAATTTAGGAGACTGACTCTATGCTGGCTGGTGTTACAGTCAGTATGTTACTGTTAGTTTCTGCTTTTCTTCTGGAAGGGGAAACTGGATTCCTGAAGTGGCTGAATTATTTAGCCAATTTGTTAACTGGCATTCTTTTTAGTGAGGACTGATTGTTAAACTCCTGATGCACATAATGTGTTTCAGGTGTAACACAGTTCTTATTAGGGGATTGTTGTTTCACTGGCTGGTTACAGCCTGTGTGTTACTCTTTTCATTTTTTGAGAAAAGGACAATGTTAAATTTATGGTAGGGCTTAGCCCTTGGACTCTAGTTTTTGCTTTTTGTATGTGTATCACTTTTTTCTATTGGTGGTTGGACTGAGCCTTTGTGGAAGATATATATTCTACCAGAGGAGCTGTTCCTGTGGGGAGGCCTAGCCCTGGGACTGGGCCTCTGAAGATTGAACACCTGAGTGCTGGGAAGTGAGCAGTTGCTGTATCCTGGAGTTTGGGAGAGCACCTTTCCCCTGACTGGACCAAACTGCTGTGAGTGAACTGCACCTGTACAATGTATTGTTCCTGTGAGTGGGCCTGGTTTTCCAAGGCTGGGCTAGGACTCTATGGAGACTGAACACCTGTGGGATGTGCATTGCTGCTTTCAGGAGTGGGCTCTGCCCTTGGTTGCGGATTCTGTTTTTAGAAATAGATTCTGCTCCAAACTGCAGAGTCCATTTCTGACCATGCACATTGTATACTGGAATGGACTCTTTCTGGCAATGGATTTTATATCTTGAAGACTCTATGTATGGATTTGAACTGTGCACCAGAAAGGACTTTTAATTTGTGTGTATGTATGTGTTTCCTGTATCCATCACCTGTACTGTCTTGTGTGTCCCTGGGTCTGGCTGGCCTTGTCGTGAGTTGGGAGGCTCATGCGTCACCCTGAAAGCTGTCACCCTGAGAGCTGGAAGGTGGGTAGGGGTGGGCTGCCTTAGAGTGGTTGAAAGGTGGGAGGGGTGGGGGCTTGCTGGGTCTGTATTGTCTGTGCTTCTGTATGTAACTGTATTGTTTAATATACAAATGTCATTGTCACTGTCTTGTTAAATGTGGAACTGGGATTTGAGGGTTGTCCTCATCTCCCTGTAAAATGGTCAAATGATAGGGTTTGGGGCCTAGCTTTGCTCCTCTCCCTTGTAAAATTGCTGTCTCTTGTACAGCTGTGAATGTTTATTGTAAACTGTTTTGTAATTTGTTTAATAAAATAAAAAACAGGAGATGGAGTCTCCTCAGTTTAGGGGACTCACTCTATGCTGGCTGGTATTAGTCAGTATGTTACTGTTAGTTTCTGCTTGCTTTTTTTTGGAGGGGCAAAACCTGATTCCTGAACTGGCTGAATTATTGAGCCAGTTTGTTAACTGACATTCCTTTTAGTGAGGGCTGATTGTTAAACTCCTGATGCACAATGTGTTTCAGGTGTAACTCAGTTCTCATTAGAGGATTGTTGTTTCACTGGCTGGTTACAGCCTGTTACGCTGTCCTCTTTCTCAGAAAAATGTTAATTTTTATGGTAGGGCTTAGCCCTTGGACTCTAGTTTTCTTTGTTTTTTGTATGTATTTTCACTTTTTTTATTGGTGATTGGACTCTTCCCTGTGGAAGACATACATTTGACCAGAGGAGCTGTTCCTGTGGGGAGGCCTGGGACTGGGCCTCTGAAGATTGAACACCTGAGTGCTGGGAGGTGAGCAGTTGCTGTATCCTGGAGTTTGGGAGAAGACCTTTCCCTCAGGAGTGGACCAAACCCCTGAGTTAACTGCACCTGTACAATGTACTGTTCCTGTGAGTGGGCCTGGTTTTCCAAGGCTGGGCCAGGACTCTATGGAGACTGAAAACCTGTGTGCTGTGGGGTGTGCATTTCCTGCCTTCAGGAGTGGACTCTGCCCTTAGTTGCGGACTCCATTTTTAGGAATGGACTCTGCAATTTGGAGCGGACTCTATTTCCAACCATCCACATTGTATACTGGAGTGGACTCTTCCTGGCAATGGATTCTATATCTTGAAGACTCTGTATGGATTTGGACTCTGTACCAGAAAGGACTCTTTGTTTTTTTAATATTGTGGTGTTTCCGCATTTATCACCTGCACTGTCTTGTGTCCCTGGGTCTGGCAGGCCAACTTGTGAGCTGGGAGGCTCATGTGTCGTCCTGAAAGCTGTCACCCTGAGAGCTTGAAGGTTGGTAGGCTGTCCTGATGCCAGTCACCTCGAGAGCCAGATGGTGAGTAGGCTGTTCTGAGCGCTGTCGTCCCGATAAGGGGTAATCGGGATGGGCTGTCCTGTCCTAGAGGTGGTTGGAAGGTGTCAGAGCAGCAGAGAGCCAGAAGGTGCATAAGGGTGGGCTGAGATCCAGAAGGCTTGTGGGCTACACTACACGCTATCGTCCTGGGGAAGGGGACGGGCTGCCCTAGAGGTGGTTGACCAGTGTGCCAGGATAGCCCATGGGTCAGGTGCATTGGGGTGGGTGAGAGCCCAATGGTACGTAGGGGCAGACAGAGCCAGAAGGTGGGTAGCTGTCCTCAGCACTGTCACCCCAGGCAGGTACTGGGGTGGGCTGCCCCAGAAGTGGTCAAAAGGTGAGGGTGGACTGAACTGCAAGGTGGGTAGGGGCAGGCTGCCTTAGTGGTGGGAGGGGTGGGGGCTTGCTGGGTCTGTATTGTCTGCACTTCTGTATGTAACCGTATTGTTTAATGTACAAATGTCATTGTCACTGTCTTGTTAAATGTGGAACTGGGATTTGAGGGTTGTCCTCATCTCCCTGTAAAATGGTCAAACGATAGGGTTTGGGGCCTAGCTTTGCTGCTCCTCTCCCTTGTAAAATTGCTGTCTCTTGTACAGCTGTGAATGTTTATTTGTAAACTGTTTTGTAATTTGTTTAATAAAATAAAAAGGAGATCCAGCATCTCATTAATTTAGGAGACTGACTCTATGCTGGCTGGTGTTAGTCTGTTACTGTTTCTGCTCCCCTCTTTTTTGGAGTGGTGAAAAACCTGATTCTTGAGCTGGCTGAATTATTTAGCCAGTTTGTTAATTGGCATTCCTTTTAGTGTGGACTGATGGTTAAACTCCTGATGTACACAATGTGTTTCAGGTGTAACTCAGTTCTCATTAGGGGATTGTTGTTTCACTGGCTGGTTACAGCCTATGTTGTACTGTCCTCTTTCTCATAAGAGTAAAAAGAGAAGTTAATTTTATGGTAGGGTTTAGCCCTTGGACTCTAGTTTACTTTGCTTTTTGTATGTGTCTTTACTACTTTAGTGGTGATTGGACCGAGCCTTTGTAGAAGACAGCTCCTCTGGTAGAATGTTCCTGTGGGGAGGCCTAGCCCTGGGACTGGGCCTCTGAAGATTGAACACCTGAGAGTGCTGGGAGGTGAGCAGTTGCTGTATTCTGGAGTTTGGGAGATCCACTTTCCCTCAGGAGTGGACCAAACCCCTGAGTTAACTGCACCTGTACAATGTATTGTTCCTGTGAGTGGGCCTGGTTTTCCAAGGCTGGGCCAGGACTCTAGTCTGAACACCTGTGCTGTGGGGTGTGCATCTGCTACCTTCAGGAGTAGACTCTGCCCTTGGTTGTGGACTGTTTTTAGTAACGGACTCTGCAGCTTGGAGCAGACTCTATTTCCAACGATGCACATCGTATACTGGAGTGGACTCTTCCTGGCAATGGATTCTATATCTTGAAGACCATGTATGGATTTGGACTCTGTACCGGAAAGGACTCTGGCTTTTTTTTTGTGGAACTAACTAATGTGGTGTCACACTGTCTTGTGTCCCTGGGCCTGGCAGGCCTTGTTGTTGTGAGGTGGGAGGCTCCTGCATCACCCTGAAAGCTGTCACCCTGAGAGCTGGAAGGTGGGTAGGCCATCCTGTGAACCTGAAGGTTGGTAGGCTGTCCTGAAAGCCAGAGGGTAGGTAAGTCACCCTGATGCCAGTCACCCTGAGAGCCAGATGGTGAGTAGGCTGTTCTGAGCACTGTCATCCTGATGAGGCATAAGCGGGATGGGCTGTCCTAGAGATGGTCGAAAGGTGTCAGAGCAGCCAAGAGCCAGAAGGTGCGTAGGGGTGGGCTGAGATCCAGAAGGCTTGTGGGCTACCCTAAACACTGTTGTCCCAGGGAAGGGGATGGGCTGCCTGAGGTGGTCAACCAGTGTGCCAGGATAGCCCACTGGTCAGGTGCAACAGGGTGGGTGAGACCAATGGTACGTAGGGGCAGACTGAGCCAGAAGGTGGGTAGCTGTCCTCAGCACTGTCACCCCAGGCAGGTACTAGGGCAGGCTACCCTAGAGGTGGTCAAAAGGTCAGGGCAGACAGAACTGGAAGGTGGGTAGGGGTGGGCTGCCTTAGTGGTCAGAAGGTGGGAGGGCTGGGGGGACTTGCTGGGTCTGTATTGTCTGCACTTCTATATGTAACTGCATTGTTTAATGTACAAATGTCATTGTCACTGTCTTATGTGGAACTGGGATTTGAGGTTTGTCCTCGTCTCCCTGTAAACTGGTTGAACAGTAGGGTTTGGGGCTGAGCTTTGCTGCTCCTCTCCCTTGTAAAATTGCTGTCTCTTGTACAGCTGTAAATGTTTTTTTGTAAATGGTTTTGTAATTTGTTTAAAATTATTATAAACAGGAGATCCAGCATCTCCTCCATTTTAGGGGACTGACTGGTGGTGTTAGTCTATGTTACGGAGTTTCTGCTCCCTTTTGTGAGGGGGAAACCTGATTCCTGAACTGGCTGAATTATTTAGCCAGTTAGTTAACTAACTTTTTTAGTGAGAACTGATTGTTTCAGGTGTAAATCAGTTCTCATTATGGGGTTATTGTTTTTGGTTACAGCTGGTGTAACTTTAACTTTTGAGAAAAAGAACAATTTTATGGTAGAGCTTAGCCCTTAGACTCTAGTTTTCTTTTGCCTTTCGTATGTATCTTCACTTTATTGGTGGTTGGACTGAGCCTTTGGAAGACCTACACTTTACTAGAGGAGCTGTTCCAGAGGAAAAACCTAGCCCTGGGACTGGGCCTCTGAAAATTGAATACCTGTATGTGTGCTGGGAGGTGAGCAGTTGCTGTATCCTGGAGTTTGGGAGTAGACCAAACCCCTGAGTTAACGACCTGGCTCTCCAAAGCTGGACCAGGACTCCATTGCAACTGAACACCTGTGCTGTGGGGATATGCACTTGCTGCCTCCAGGAGTGGACTCTGCCCTTGGTTGCAGACTGTTTTTAGCAACAGACTCTGCAGTTTGGAGTGGACTCTATTTCTGACATTGCACATTGTATACTGGAGTGGATTCCCCCTGGAAATGGATTCCATATCTTGAAGGCTGTATATAGATTTGGACTGTTCCAAAAAAACAGGCCTTTCTGGCACAAACTGTAGTGTGATGTTTCTTGGGTCTATCACCCACACTGTCTTGCATGTCCCTGGGTCTGGCAGGTCTTGCTGGGAGGCTCATGAGTCATCCTGAGAGCCAGAGGGTGGGCAGGCCATCCTACCAACCTGAAGGTTGGTGGCTGTCCTGAAAGCTGGAGGGTAGGTAGGCCACACTGATGCCAGTCACCCCATGAGCCAGATGGTGGGTAGGCCATTCTGTACTGTCATCCCGATTTAAGGGGTCATCAGGCTGGGCTGTCCTAGAGGTGGTCAAAAGGTGTCAGAGCAGCCAAGAGCCATAACATCTATAGGGGTGGGCTGAGATCCTGAAGACTTGAGCTACCCTACACACTCCCTCCCCAGGGAGGGGATGGGCTGGCCTAGAGATGGCCAAAAGGTGTGCCAGGATAGCCCACTGGTCAGAGGTGCAAGGGGTGGGTGAGAGCCCAATGGTGTGTAGAAGTAGACTGAGCCAGAAGCAATCCTCAGTTCTGTCACCCTGGGCAGGTACCAGGGCAGGCTCCCCCAGAGGTGGTCGAAAGGTGTGAGGGTGGTTAGTGAAGCCAGGTGGTGGGTAGGCTGTCCTGACTGCTGTCACCCAGGTGATTACCAGGGCAGGCTGTTCTAGAGATGGTTGAAAGGTCAGGGCAGCTTGAGAACTGGAAGGGGCACAGGGTAGATCAAGAGCTGGGAGGGATAGGGGCTTGGTCTGTACTGTATGCACTTTTTATGTAACTGGATTGTCCTTTGTACAAATGTCATTGCCACTGTCTTATGTGAAACATGTGAACTGCACCTGTACAATGGGTCTGGTTTTCCAAGGCTGGGCCAGGACTCCATGGAGACTGAACACTAGTGTGCATTTGCTGTCTCCAGGAACCAAAGGCAGAGCCCATTGTGGACCCAGTTTTTTAGCAGTGGACTCCATTTCAAACAATGCCCCTTGTAAACTAGAATGGACTCTTCCTGGGCATGGACTCAATATTTTGAAGATTCTATATTGTTGGACTGTCTACTAGAAATACCTTTTTTTTCCATAATAGACCCAAATAGTATGGTATAGCACCTGCACTCTGTCCCTGGGTTGGACAGGCCTTGCTGTGAGCTGGGAGGCTCATGGGTCATCCTGAAAGCACTCACCCTGAGAGCCAGAGGGTGGGTAGGCTACCCTGCTGCCAGTTGCTCAGAGCCAGAAGGTGGGTAGGCCAGTCTCAGGACAACAGCACTCAAAGGGGTGATTTTGGGGTGGAAGCTAGAAGTGGGGTAGGCTGTCCTGACTGCTGTCACCCTGGGTGTGTATGTGGGCAGGCCTAGAGGTGGCTGAAAGGTGTGCCAGCCTGGACAGAACTGGAAGGGTATGGGGTAGACTCTGCACCAGAAGGTGCATAGGCATGGGCTGCCTTAGAGTGGCCAGAAGGTGGGAGGGATGGGGACTTGCTGGGTCTATATTGTCTGCATTTTCCTGTGTAACAGGATTGTCTCATGTACAAATGACATTGAGGTCTTTTCATTATTGAAACTGAAACTGGGAATTGGGGTTTGTCCTCATTTCCCCTGTAAACTGGTTGAATGGCAGGGTTTGGGGCCTGGCTTTGCTGTTGCTCTCCTGTGTAAAATTGCTGTTGTATACAGTAGTAAATGTTAACTGTTATGCACTTGTTTATTCATTTGTAATTGTTTAATTTTATTAAAGTCTTCTGCACTTGATGTTTCTTCAGTGTCCTACACCTGCACACCCACACAATGTGGGTGCTGGGGAGAAATGAGCATTACTATTTGGCTGTGGTGTGGGGGTTTAACAAAGGACCAGGAAAAAAAAACGCAGTGTCAGAGGTTCAGTTTGCCCTGAGAATGAGCTGAGGAAGCTTTCCATGTGTAAATAAAAGGTGACTTGATGACAGAATATCATCCTGGGTGGAATTATTTCATAGCCCTCTTCCATCAAGATGAAAATGCATACCAACAGACATCAAAACAGCTTCTCCTTCACTGTCAGACTTGAGAATGGGCCTTTCATATTAGAGTTGATCTTTCTCTCCTATGCCACTGTTCTGCAGTCTGTTCTATTACCTGGATGTAAGGTCTGGTTAGCATACAATACTTTTCACTGTATTGCAGAACATGTGTTACTATTATTAACCCAAATCAAACATTTCTACCTATCTTTAGTTTCAAGGTACTTATTACCTTTCGTGTTTCTCTCTCCACAGATGCTGTTTGTGTTGAGTTTCTCCAATGCTTCCTGCTTTGAAATTTTACCAGCAGCCTCCATTAGATTTTGCTTTCATCACCTTTTATCTCCTTGGGCATTAGGGGAAACTATAATATTCAAATGTAGAGTGTTTAAAACATTTGATCAATTGTATTAGCAATTTTTATATTTATTATATATAAATAAAAAAATCACAATCATTTTGTTTCAACTGACATTTCAATTCACTACAGAATTGCAACAGAGTGGTTCTAGGGCTGAGAGAATTTCACACGTTTAGATTGGAGAAGCTGGAATTGTTCTCTTTGGAGGGATGAATTAGATTTAGATTACTTAGTGTGGAAACAGGCCCTTCGGCCCAACAAGTCCACACCAACCCGCCAAAGCCATAAGTCTGAGGGTTAAGGTTATGGGGTTAATGCTGCTGGACTGCTTCCTCAGTTTATCATTGGGGAATTGGATATGAAGTGAATGAAGGCCCATGGCACATAAGTTGGTATTAAATTGGCCTGGGGGCTACAAAGGCTCATGGGACAGAGTGGGAGGCCTAGTTTTGCATGGAAGGCAATGAGGGTCCATAGGGTTTGAGTAGAGGAGCATATAGCTTATGGGCAGCTGTGGGGGTCTTAAGCCAGCACACCTCAGCACCAACAGACCTTGTGGCAGCCTTTGAATTCCTTTCCAGGTTGGGCGGCCCAATCCCTTTATGTATTTGACTCCTTTCCCTAACTAACATTTCAAGATCAGGGACACTTTCTCCCAACTCAAGAACAAAAAATTGGCCCTTTATTTGAGGGGTTGTAGTGGCAAAATGGGTTAGTGGGAGTGCTTATACAGGAAGCATCTTAAAAGGTATTGCAGATGAGTGTGCATTAGAGTGTTATGAATCTCTGACGCACATCTCTTTCTATTGCAAAGCACACTGCAATGAAACAGGAAGCTGTAAATACAGCAATATTCTTACTTGATTGGTGTAAGTAATGGTACTCCATTATTAAGGAAGAGCATTGAGTTATGGTCTTACAGCACGGATGGTGACCCAAAATGGTCCGTGCCAACCAAAATGTCTGTCCACGCTAACCCCATTTCCCTGCACTTGGCTCACATAGTTTTTAAGGAGAAAGTGAGGACTGCAGATACGGAGATCAGAGTCGAGAGTGTGGTGCTAGAAATGCACAGCAGGTCAGGCAGTATCCAAGGAGCAGAAGAATCATTCCTGATGAAGGATTCATGCCTGAAATGTTGATTCTCCTGCTCCTTGGATGCTGCCTGACCTGCTGTGCTTTTCCAGCTCCACACTCTTGACCCATATCCTTCTAAACCTTTCCTACCTATGTATTTGTCCAAATACCTTTTAAATGCTATTAAAATACTCGCGTCAACCACTTCCACTGGCAACTCATTCCATATGCATACCATCCTCTGTATAAAAATGTTGCCCCTCAGGTTCCTGTTTATCCTTTCACCTCTAACCTTAAACTGATGCCCTCTAGTCATCTATGTTCCAACCCTGGGAAAAAAGACTGAGTGCATTCACCCTATCCATGCCTCTCATGATCTTATACACTTTGATAAGAATCCACCTCTCGGTCTCCTACGTGGTAAAGAAAAAAGTCCTAGCTTATCCAACCTCTCCCTATGATTCAGACCATTGAGTCCTGGCAACATCCTTGTAAATTCCTTCTGCATTTTTTCCAGTTTAGTAACATCCTTCCTAAAGCAAGATGACCAAAACCGAACACAATACCTCAAGTGCAGCCTCACCAATATTCTGTACAACTGCAAAGTAACTTCCCAACTTCCATACTCATTGCCCTGACTGATGAAGGCCAGTGTGCTAAAAGCCTTCTTCACTGCCCTGTCTACCTGTGACTCCACTTTTAGAGAAGTGTGCACCTGAACTTCAAGGTCCCTCTGTTCCACTCCACTCCTTAAGGCCTACCATTCACTGTGAAACTCCTGCCTTGATTTGACTTTCCAAAATGCAAGATCTCACACTTATCTGTATTAAACTCCATTTGCCATTTCTTAGCCCACTTTCCCAGCTGATCAAGGTCCTGCTACAATTCCTGATAACCTTCCTCACTGGCCACAATACCTCCTATTTTAGTGTCATCTGCAAACTTACTAATCCAACTGTACATTCTCATCCAAATCTTGATATAGATAACAAACAACAATAGGCCAAACTCTGAACCCTGAGGCCCACCACTAGATGCTGGCTTCCACTCCAACAAGCATCCTTCCACTATTACCCTCGATTTTCTACCATCAAGCCAATTGTGTATCTAATTTATCAACTCCCTCTGGATTCCATGCAATCTAATCTTCCAGAACAACCTACCATGTGGAAACTTATCAAAGGCTTTAATGAAATCCATATAGATTACGTCTATCACCCCATCCTCATCAACCTCCTGGTCACCTTGTCAAAGAACTCTAACAAATTTGTGAGGCATGATCTCCCACACACAAATCCACGCTGACTACTCCTAATCAAGCCCTGTCTTTCCAAATGTATATATATCTTATCTGTCAGAATCTTCTCAAGTAATGTACCTATCACAGATGTGAACCTTACTGGTCTATAGTTCCCAGATTTTTCTTTGCAGCCTTTCTTGAACAAGGGCATAATATTCGCTACGCTCCAGTCTTCCAGGACCCCATGTACGGCTAATGATAATGTAAAAATATCAGCCAGGCCCTCCGCACTTTCTTCTCTAGCCTTTTGCATTGAATATATCTGGATACATCTGGTCTGGGCCAGGAGATTTATCCACCTTCATAAATTCTAATATATTCAACACCTCCTCTACTGTGGTATGGACTGTCCCCAAGATATGGCAACTAATTTCCCAAGTCCCCAAGTCTTCATGTCTTTCATTTACAGTAAACACAGAGGAGAAATATTCATTGAGGACCTTGCCCATCTCCTGCGGTTCAACACATACATGTCCACTTTGGTCCTTGAGGGGTCCTATTCTCTCTTTCATTATTATTTTTCATTTAATATAATTAACTAACTTCTTTGGATTCACCCTAATCTTCTAAGCCAAGGCTACTTCATGCCTCCTTTTCACCCTCCTGATTTCCTTCTTCAATAAACTCCTGTATTCCCTGTATATTTCAAAGGAATTCCCTTGATCCCAGCTGCCTGTACCTCGGTCATATCTCTTTCTTTTTCAGGTCAAAGCTTCAATATCTGTTGGCAGCCAAGGTTCCCTATTCCTGTTAACCTTGCCTTTCACGCTCACAGGAACATATAGACCTTGAACTCCAGCTATTTCACTTCTAAAGACCTCCGTCTTGCCGGAGATCCCTTTGCCTGTAAAAAAAAAACTACTCCAATCAACCCCTGCAAGCTCCTTTCCAATTCTATCAAAATTCACCTTGCCCCAATTTAGAACCTGAACCTGTGGACCAGTTTTGTCCCTCTTCCTTTTAAATTTTATAGAACTATGGTCACTGATCGCAAAGTGCTCCCCCACTGTTACCTAAATCACTCATCCTGAACTATTTCCCCAAGTAGGACCTCTATATACTGCTTGAAGAAACTTTCCACAATATACTTAACAAATTCCACCCCATCTAAACCCTTAATGATATGGCAGTCCCAATCAATGTTTGAAAAATTTAAATCCCCTATTATGACAACCCTATTGCTCCTGCAAGTCTCCCCAATCTCCCTGCATATTTGTTCCCCTAATTCCTGGTGACTATTTGGGGGCCGATTGTACAAACCCAATAATGTCACCATCCCTTCTTATTTCTTAGCTCCACTGACAAAGTCTCACTAGATGATTCTTCAGTTACTTCATCTCTGAATACTGCTGTGATACTCACCTTAATCAAAAATGCAACTCCCCTTCCCTCTTTCCACCACCTCTGTCCCACCTAAAGCACCTGTACCCTGGCACATTAAGCTTCCAGTCTTGTCCCTCCCTTAGCCATGTTTCTGTAATGGCTATAAGATCCCAGTCCCACGTACCTAGCCACACTCTGAATACATCAGCCTTACCTGTCAGCCCTCTTGCATTGAAATAAATACAATTTAATCCAACTGGCATTCCCAGCTCCCTGTTGTGTTCCAGCCTGACCTGTCTTTTCACTTCATTATTTCTGATTTCTGTATCTCCTTCTAGCCTCGCACTTGTCTCCCTGCCGTTGAGGATCCCACCCCATTCCAATCTAGTTTAAATCCTCCCTTGTAACACTAGCAAACCTGGCTGCCAAGATGTTGGTCCCCCTCTAGTTCAGATGCAACCCATTCCTCTTGAACAGTTCACCTCTGCTCCAGAAAAGATCCCAATGATCTAAAAATCTGAATCCCTGCTCACTGCACCAATTCTTTAGCTATACATTAATTTGCCATATCCTCCTGTTCTTACCTTCACTAGCACATGGAAGTAATCTGGAGATTACCACCAATGAGATCCTGGTTTTTAACTTTTTCTAGCTCTCTGTAATCACTCCACATGACCTCATTCCAATTTCTACCCATATCATTTGTGCCAACATCGACAATGACTTCTGGCTGCTCACCATCCCCCTTGAGAATGTTCTGCAGCTGTTCTGAGAAACCCTGGACCCTGGCACATACCATCCTGGATTCTCATTTGCAGCCACAGAATCTCCAGCAGTCTCCTATCACTAAGATCCTGTTTAACTTTAATCTCTCCCGCTGTTCCCCAGAGCCAGTAGTAGTGCCACCAACCTGGCTACTGCTGCTTCCCCCTGAACAGTCAGACACTCCTCCCCCTGCCAATAGCATCCAAAACAGTGTACTTGTTTTGAGGAGATTGGCCACAGGGGATTCTCTGCCTACTCACTTGCCTTTCCTGGTGGTAACCTAGCTACTCTCTGCCTGCACCTGAGGTGTGACCACCTCACTAACACTCTTATGTACGAAACACTCAGCATATTGAATGATCCTGAGTACGTCCAGCTCCTGGTTCCCTGATACAGTCTCCCAAGAGCTGCAGCTGGGTGCACTTCCTGCCGGTAGAGTCATCAGGTATAATGGAAGTCTCCCTGAGCTCTCACATCCTGCAGGAGGAAAATGCAACTCAAATCAGAATCAAGTTTGAAGACCCACAGTTTTCTGGCCATATCTGAGCTACCTCCAGATTTCAGAGCACCTGCATCACCAAAGGCTACTACCATAATAGAATTATGTCACAGACCTTTACAAAACAATGGAGAACCACTTGCAATCTTTGTACATAATTTCCGTAGTTCAGAGTGATACATCATAGAAGGAAGACCTTCTTTCTAGTGTGACTGGGCCTGTTGATTGCAAAAGCTATCAAGTTTGTTCCACTCCACTGCACTTTCTCTATAGCCCTGCAAATATTTCTTTTTTAACCATATATTTACTTTCCCTTTGAAAGTTCATGCTGAGTATGGATCCAACACCACTTCTGTCAGTGCATTGCAGATCATAATAACTTTACTTACCAAAAAGGGTTTGTTAGTCAATTACTTTAATTCTGCATCCTCCTGTTATCAATTGTTCTGCTAGTTTCTTCTCATTTATTCTTTTAAAATAGAGAGTTGCCAGAATACCATCAAGTCTTTCTTTACTTTTCTGTAATCTAAGGAGAACAATCCCAGCCTCCATCTTCTCTCAGCATAATTGATGGACCCCATTATATGGCTAAGGTTAAATTAAACAATGTATATGATAAAGGGAAGAAACAACTCAAATTTCTGAAGCAAAAATTGTTGATTTTTCCTTATTTTCAAGTGTTTTTAATGATTGAAAACATTACATACTTAATATAAATGTTTAAAAACTTATTATTGCAGTAAATGTTATAGCATAGACATTTCTCTATTTTACGTACTTTTACACAAAATGTGCAGCCAATGAAAAAAAACCTTTACATGATAAAGTACAGAAGTCAATTTTATAAGATAAAATATATCACTGCGTATTTAATATATTTGAGCAATACCAGCAGTGACTGGGACAGGATAGGTCTAATATGGAACCAATGGGACAATGGAATATAGTGCATTGTTCTGAACCAGGCAACAGCAAAACATTCCAGTATACAAAGAAGATCAGTGGTGAATGCGTCATTACAATATTATGAGATATAGATTTATGCCTGCTATTCCCATCTGACGTGTTCCTGACTCTGTTAAAATTAACAGAGAACACAAAACTTTAAATAGTTCATTTCCTGATTGTATGATAAAACACTTTGGTGTGCAGCTGCACAGCACCATTGGGAGATGTCAGGAATCAGATTCCTTGCCTGTGTGTGGTCTAGTACAAAGGGTGGAAATAAAAATACTCAAGATTGTGACAGTGGTCAATAGAGTAACTGATTTAGTGATGCCAAGTCAATTATAACAACTTGCACAAAAACAGCACTATTCATAAAAACTAACAAGACTTACACAAATGCTACATGTTGGAGAGAAGCAGAAAAAAAATGAAAGAGAGGAGAATTCCCTGAAGGTGCATATGAGTGAGGCAGAATTAATGAGAGTCCTTCAGAACTCTCAGAATTCTGCTTTATACCTAGTGAAGTATCTTTGCAGTGTATTTTTACAGATATAGGAAATGCAGTTGCAAAGCAAGGTTTCAGCAACAGGAAGATAAGTGATAAGATAACCTGTTCTAGTGAAGTCAGTTCAGGGTTAAATATGACCATGATGCTGTTAAAACTCTTCAGCTCATCTTCAATGTAATGGATATTTACATAGAGATGAGGAGTAAGACAATGCTTCGATTTAATAACTCAAATAAAAGATTGCACCTGCTGTACTGCAGCATGACCTCATATCAACTTTGATTATGTCTTTAAACCTTTGGAGTAGGTCTTGAACCTGAATCCGTCTCACTCAGAGACTTAACCAAAGATGAAACTTGGGCTATGATGTGGGAAAAATGTACAATGATGTCCATTGAAATGTGTTGGGAAATCTTCATTTAATTATATGCGAGACCATGTGATAACCAAACAAGACAACAAGTAATTACAATCACCTGGATGAAAACATAAGTAGGCACTTACAAAGTAAAAGGAAAGTTGAGCAGTCTGATTGAAAACTCCTTATCATAATCATTACTACGACTTTGATTCTCCACCAATCCTTATCTCATCTGAAGGTGTGTGAAAATCATGATGCTAAAGAAAAACATTACTTCCATTTTCTGTTGCAACTCTGTAATGAATTGAAACATCATTTGAAACAAATGATTTCATTATGTGATATATATATAATTGCTAATACAATTCATCAAATGTTTTAACACTCTACATTTGAATATATATATTGTTTCCCCTACTGCCTACTGGAGTCAGACTTGCTTCCCAGCCTCTTCCAAAATTGCCCAACAACTTCTGATATGATTAAATGTAAAACCTGATAATAAAACAAAGAAATACAAAAGCTGGAAATTTGAAACAGAAATTGCTGGAGAAACTCAGCAGGTCTAGCAGCATCCATGGAGAGAAAACTGAGTTAATATTCTGAGTTCAGTGACTCTTCTTCAGAACTCATTATTGCTATGTTACTTAAATCTGTAAGTTGCACTTATCATCCTATAAATTTACAAACACATATTTTACATAGGAAGTTACTGGATTTATAAAAATCCAGTAAGGCCAAAACTACTGCATTGTGTCCAGTTATGGTGAGTACACATTTAGAAGGAATATGAAGATCCTTCACAGGGTGCAAAGATGATTTGCCAAATTGGTTATGGAATTGAGAGTTCTTAACCATAAGGCCAGATTGTAAACTGAAGTTAGGACTAAAGTTGCTTGAAGATACAACTGAAAATTAAACACCATGTTAGGGGAAGTGAAGGGGTTGTGTTGGAATCTTAAAATTGAAGTGTTAAAATTTAAACAAAGCCTGCCAGCTGTCACTCACTAGTGCATTCTCTTGGGCAAAGCCTTTTCCACTCAGAGTCCACCTACCAATCAATCAACATTGTCTCCTCAGATGACATAAATGTGTTTTTTCTTTACTCTGCTATTTTTGAGAATTGTCCTGATGAGTCCAAGATGAAACACTTTGACAAAACGTGTCTTTTTCCAGCAATACGCATATTCTGTACCACCAAATGACTATTTAACTTTATGTTTCGATCAGCAGAATGGTTGGACTAGTGAAAGAGTTTGCACTTTTCCAACCTCGGTTATAACAAACCACAAATGTTAGTAAGAAGGCAAGGCAAGTGTTAGAATTCAGTCAGCATTTGTATATACATGCTCAGGATATGGACCTCACCATTATTTTTATTTTGCACAGTTTTGTGTGAGAAATTGCCGCTTCTTTATCTAGAAACTTGACCACCCCAATCTGAAAGATTATTTCTTTTCCTTTTACTCTACTGTATCCTCTGCACATATACTTTTCAGATTACATATCTCTATGCCACATCCCGTGTTTAGCATCCTGTTTTTGTATTGTCTTGACCCTATGGTTTTCTAACATGACTTTATTGTCTGTATAATTATTTTGACCTTGCAACTCAAAAGTCTCAGTAAATACTTCATTAAAGTCTTTAATTACCTAGGTATGTTGTATGCATTCTGAAAGTCTCTTAAACAAGTGCATTTCGAAAAGCATTAGTTATAATATCAGTTCAGACAATTACACAAAACCAGTTATAAAAGTACTGTTTATTTGTAAGAAGGTTGATCCATGAAAGCATTACAATTTCAGTTACAGTAAAAGAAAATCACTTGTTGGCAGTTAGCAGTGAAACAGGCCTAGAACTCCGTATACATTGTAGCATTGAACTTTTCTTCTGCCACTTCCACCTTCGTGCTTACTTTTTCAATCACGACCCACCCTCTGAAGACCTATTCTCTGACCTCCAACATACTCCATACTCTTAGACACCCCATGCTAGCCTCTTACCCTTCCTTGACCTCTTTATCTCCAACTGCCGCTGTGACATTGACTGCCTCAGCCTGTCAACACCTTTCATTCTTAACCCAACCTCACCATCAAATCAGCAAAGGGGTTGCACTGGTAGAATGGTGCACTGACCTCTACCTCACTGGAGCCACACGCTAGCTCACTGACATCTTCCTACCTTCCCCTCGACCATGACACCACCTCTCATCAGCAACCCATCATCTCCCCAACCATTCACAACCTCATCACCTCAGGGGATCATCCATCCACAAAGTCTAACCTCATAGTTCCCCAGCCCTGCAGCACTGAGTTCTGCCTCTTACCCAAAATCCACAAACCTCACTGCCCCAGTTGACCTATTGTCTCTGCCTGCTCCTGCTCCACTGAACTCATCTCCACATATTTTGACTCCGTCCTGTCCCCCTTGGTCCAGGAACTCCCCATATACGTTTGGGACACCACCCTCACGCTCCATCTCTTCCATGACTTTCGATTCCCCGGTCCCCAACACCTCAGCTTCACCATGGACATCCAGCCCCTATACATGTCCATTCCCCATGGAGAAGGCTCACAAGCTCTCCGTTTCTGCCTCTCCCGCCAATCTAGCCAGTCCCCCTCCACCGACATACTCATTCAATTGGCAGAACTGGTCCTCACCCTCAACAACTCCTTCGAATCCTCCTACTTCCAAGAGACCAGCGGGGTAGCCATGGGCACTTGCATGGGGCCCAGCTATGCCTGCCTATTGTAGGGTATGAGGAACAGTCCATCTTCCGCAGTTACGCTGGCACCACCCCTCACATTTTCCACTGGTACATTGATAACTGTATCAGCACCACCTCATGCTCCCATGAGGATTTTAAACAGTTCATCAACTTCAGCAAATCATTTCACTCTCACCTTAAGTTCACATGGAACACCTCCGACACCTCCATCCCCTTCCTGGAACTCTCCATCTTCATCTTCGGCGACTGACTCAACAAAGACATCTATTTCATGCCCACGACTCCCACAAGTACCTTGACGGTAGCTCCTTCTATTAACCCCCCCCCCTCCCCCCCCACCACCTGCAAATATGTGAAGCCCATTCTCAATTGCTCTGCTTCTGTCGTATCTGCTCCTAGGAGGAGCAATTCCACTCCAGGACATCCCGGATGTCCTCCTATTTCACAATTTCCCCTCACACATGATCAACAATGCCCTCCAGCACATCTTCTTCACTTCCCACACCTCTGCCTCAAACCCCAACCTCTAAACACAAGGGAAAGAACTCCTTTGGTCCTTATCTTCTTCCCCACTAATCTCTTTACAATGCATTATCCTTCACTATTTCTGCCACCTACAGTCGGACCCCACCATCAGACATATATTTCCCTCCCCACCCCTATCTGTATTCCCCAGAGACCATTCTCTCCATGACTCCCTTGTTATGTCCATGCTTCCCATCAACCCACCCTACACACTTGACACCTTCCCTTGCTGCCACACGATGTGTAAAACCTACACCCTCACCTCCCCCCTCACCTCCATCAAAGACCCCAAAGGATCTTCTCACATTCTGCAGAAATGTTCAGGCACATCCACCCACCTCATCCACTGCATCCATTACTCTTGATGTGGTCTCCTCTACGTCGGAAAGACAGGACACCAATTTGCACAGTGTTTCAGTGAACATCTCTTGGACACATGCACCAAACAACCCCAGCACCCTGTGGCCAACCACTTCCACTCCCCCTCCCACTCCACCAAGGAAATGGAAGTCCTGAGCCATTCCAACTGCCAGATCAAAGCTACCTGCCAACTGGAGGATGAATACCTCATCTTCTGCCTTGGGACCCTTCAACCACATGGCATCAACATCGACTGCACTAGTTTCCAAATCTTCCCTCCCCTCACCTTATCCCAGATCTAACCCTCCAATCTGGCACTGGCCTCTTGACCTGTCCTACTGTCCATCTTCTTTCCCACCTATCCGCTCCATTCTCCTCTCTGACCTATCAGAATTACCTCCTACTTGATTCCACCTATTGCCTTCCCATCTACCTTCCCCCCACCCCCACTGCCGCTCCTCTCTATATGTCTCAGCCCCCTTCCCCCTCCACATTCCTGATGAAGGGCTTATACCTGAAATGAAAACTCTCCTGCTCCTTGGATGGTGCCTGACCTGTTGTGCTTTTTCCGATGCCACAGTTTATTAACTCCAAGTTCTCCAGCATCTGCAGTCCTCACTTTCTGCTATAAATTGAATAGCGTATTATAAATAATCAAGCTTGATTGTATTTAGTTGCTTTATAATTTGTATATTTGTTCTAACTGTCTTTTTAAATACAACTTGGGACCAGAAGTGTTTTGTTAAAAACGTACTAAGCCAATTTCAAAAAGTGATTGTGGGACAGCATTGAGGGTGGCCCTGATGCTAAACTGAGTGCCAGGTTTTATAAGTCCCTCTTTGAATCATAGGCCGCAGAATGGACTTTATGATTCTTAGCATATGAGTTGATGAACAGAATGGCCTCCTTGTGTGTTGTATATAACTTTATAACACCGCAGATTATTATCCAGTTAAGCTTTGAAAATCACAACTGAATCTGTCTTTGTCACATTCTCAAGCCATGCAGTCCAGATTGTAAACAAACTCTGCATATGAACATTTTTTATCAAGCCTTCACTGGTTCTTTTGCTAATCACCTTAAATCAATGGCTTCTCATGATCCTTCAATCTAAAGGAACAGTTCCTCCCTATCTATGTTGTCCAGACCCCTCATGATTTTGGCCATCTCTATTAGATCTCCTCTTGAGAGCTTCCCTTCTTAAAAGAGAACAACCTGAGCTTCATCAGTCTATCCATGTAAATATAATGTCTCATCACTGGAACCATTCTTGTGCATCTTTTAGTGATCTTCTGCAATGCCCTCACCTCCTTCCTTAAATATTGCACCCAGATCTGAGTGCAGTAATCTGGATGAACCTGAACTAGTGTTTATGCAGAATTAACATCCCTTCCTTGCCTTTGTACCTTATGCCTTTACAAAGTGCAGGATCTCATATGCTCTATTAATTGCTTATACAACTTGCCCTACCATTTTCAATAATCTGTGCACATATACTGCAAGCCCTCTGCTTCTGCACTACTTTCAAATTGTACACTTTATTTTGTATTGTCTTTCCTTATTCCACCATCTGTCACTGTTCTCTTTAAGTCTTTACTGTCCAGTATTTCCAAATTTGTGTCATCTGCACATTTTAAACTGTTCCTGGCACATCTAAGTTTAGGTCATTACTACAAGAAAGTTGCTGGTCCTGATGTTAGATCCCTAGGGAACCTTGTTATACTCTTCCTCAGGTATGAAAATTAACCATTCTCTACTACTGTTTCCTATGTGAAGACTGATCAGGCAGTATCCGAGGAGCAGGAGAGTCGATTTTTCAAGCATGAGCTCTTTTCAGGAGTGTATGAAGAGCTTATGCTCGAAACGTTGATTCTCCTGCTTCTCAGATGCTGCCTGACCTGCTGTGCTTTTCCAGCACCATACTTTTTGATTCTGATCTCCAGCATCTGCAGTCCTCACTTTCTTTGTGTTTCCTATGTGAAGCCAACTTCAAAACCATCCTGCTACTCTCCCATATGTTTCATAGGCTTTAAATTTGCTGACAATGAATGTTATTAACCTTGATTTCAAGAAGGCCTTTGACAAGATATTGCACAGAAGGCTACTAAGTAAGATAAGGGCCCATGGTGTCAGAGGCAAGGTACTAGCATGGATAGAAGTGTGGCTGTTTGGCAGAAAGCAGAGAGTAGGGATAAAAGGGTCATTCTCAGGATGGCAACCGGTGTCAAGTGGTTGGGACCACAACATTTCCCCAAGGCTCAGTGTTGGGACCACAACTTTTCACTTTATACATTAAGGATCTTGATGAAGGAACTGAGGGCATTCTGGCTAGATTTGCAGACGATACAAAGATAGGTAGAGGGACAGGTAGCACTAAGGAGGCAGGGAGGGTACAGAAGGATTTGGACAGGTTAGGAGAGTGGGTAAAGAAGTGGTGGAAGGAGTACAGCATGGGAAAGTGAGAGTTCATGCACTTTGGTAGGAAGAATAGAAGCATGAACTGTTTTCTAAATAGGGAGAAAATTCAGAAGTCTGAAGTGCCAAGAGACTTGGGAGTTCTAGCCCTGGATTCTCTCAAGGTCAACTTGCAGGTTGAGTCAGTAGTTGGAAGGCAAATGCAATGATGGTAATTATTTTAAAGGACTATAAAAAGCAAGAATGTACTTCTGAGATTCTACAAGGCTCTGGTCAGTCCACATTTGGAATATTGTGTGCAGTTTTGGGCCCCATACCTCAAGAAGGATGTCTCAGATCCTGGAGCATGTTCAGACGAAGTTCACAAGAATGATCCCAGGATTGAAAAACTTAACACAATAAGGAATGTTTGAGGACTCTGGGTTTATATCCAATTGAGTTTAGCAAAATGAGAGGAGATCTAATTGAAACATACAGAAAACTGAATGGCCTGGACACAGCAGATGTTGGTAAGATGTTTCCATTGGTAGGAAAGACCAGGGCCTGAGGGCACAACTCTAGAGTACAGGGAAGACCTTTTAGAATGAAGATCAAGAGAAATGTCTTCAGCCAGAGAGTGGTGAATCCATGGAATTATTTGCCACAGAAGGCTGTGGAGTCCAGGTCATTGAGTATATTTAAACCTGAGATAGATAGGTTTTTGAGTATCAAGGGGATCAAAGGTTACGGGGAGAAAGCAGGAGAATAGGATGAGGAATTTATTAGCCATAATTGAATGATGGAGCAGACTTGATAGGCTGAATGGCCTAATTTCTGCTCCTATATCTTATGGTCTAACTCCTGCTACTTTGACTAGGTTTAATTCAGCTGCTTTGCAATGATGGGAAAAGACGTCCTAGTGGTATCATAGCTAGACTATTAATCCAGAAACTCAGCTAATGTTCCCGTGACCCAGGTTTGAATCATGCCATGGCAGATGATAAAGTTTCAATTCAATTTTTTTTAAAATCTAGAATTAAGAGCCTACAGATGACCATGAAACCTTTGTCCATCTGGTTCACTAATGCCCTTCAGGGAGTGCATAAGATAAGGCTGAAGCATTCAGAACAGTCTTCAGCCAGAAGCTCTGAGCAGATGATCCATTTCTGCCTCTTTCAGTGATCACCAGCAACTTTAACCAATTTGATTCATTCCACGCAATATCAAGAAACAACTAGAGATACTTCAGATGTAATGGACCCTGACAACATTCCAAACATATTGCTGAAGACTTGAGCTCCAGACCTTGCTGCACCTGTTGTGGAAGAATTACTCAATGTTCTATAAAATAATTACCAGGAGACGCAGAAAATCCTTCAGGAAATTAAACTTTAATCTTGTAAAAGCAAAGCAATGGGAGCCAGCAAAATGTCTTATCTGTCTCCACCCCCCTCCCAAAAAACTCTTTTATTCTTCTACAACTTATACAGTTGTTCTTTCCGTGCTTATCAGATAACTTTAGCATAGCCAAATATGCTGGTTTGCTTTGCCTTTTTAAAATAATCATCATCTGCCACATAGGTTAAGTGTGATGGAGGAAACCAATCATATTACAACGCCATCATCTTCAGCACTAGCTCATCTCTCAGTGATTTAACTAACCTATCACAATGCACTACCATCATCTGTTACTAGAGCCCTGTAATGTGATCCCAGGCATGCAATGCACACTAAGTTAACTACATTACTGCCATAA
Organism: Hemiscyllium ocellatum; assembly: GCF_020745735.1. Classification (NCBI taxonomy): domain Eukaryota; kingdom Metazoa; phylum Chordata; class Chondrichthyes; order Orectolobiformes; family Hemiscylliidae; genus Hemiscyllium; species Hemiscyllium ocellatum. The sequence goes on along the minus strand of NC_083412.1, from coordinate 21,763,374 downwards.
TAACTTCTTTACACTGTTAGCCAAGCTCTTCCAGTAAAGTTGCAACACTGGCATTTACCCAACAATGTAAAAGATTGCCCAAGGCTAAATTCCAGAGATGAAATGAAAAGGACAGCCCTTGACATCAGGGTTGCATTTGACTAAGTGGCATCAGGGAACCCTAGCAAATTGGGAATTGGGGCAAACTCTCCACTGGTCAACACTGCTGGATCAGAAGATGGTTGTGGTTGTTGGACATCTCAGCTCTAGGTCACCTCTGCAGGAGTCTTCCGGTTGCTCTCCTATGATCAACGGAACACCCATGGGATCACCAATCTCGGGACTCATAGCAGAGGCAGTTATGGAAAGGTTAGAACATACAGCCCTACCACAAATCCAACCCAAACTCTGGATCAGATACGTCGATGACACCTTTGTAATCATCAAAAACACAGAAATAGAAAAAACACACCGAATCATCAACGCCACACTCACAGGAATACGATTCACGAGAGAAGAGGAAAAGGATAGCCAACTCCCATTCCTAGACGTGTTAGTAGAGAGAACACCCAACGGAGAATTCACCACAAGGCTACACAGGAAACCAACACACACAGACCAAGTCCTAAACTATGAAAGTAACCACCCCAACACACACAAACGAAGCTGCATCAGGACACTATTCAAAAGAGCCACAACACACTGCAGTACACCAGAACTGCGAAAAGAGGAAGAGGAACACCTATACAAGGTATTCGCCAAAAACGGATACCCACGCAACTTTATCACCAGATGCCTAAGAGATAGACCACGGAACGAGGACATGCCACAACCAAAAGGACTAGCCACACTACCATACATCAGGAGCGTCTCAGAACTGACAGCCAGACTACTGCGACCCTTAGGACTCATAACAGCACACAAGCCAACTTCCACACTCAGACAACAACTCACTAGAACAAAGGACCCAATAGCCAGCACAAGCCAAACTAACGTAGTTTACAAAATACCATGCAAGGACTGCACAAAACACTATATAGGACAAACAGGAAGACAGCTAACAATCCGCATCCATGAACATCAGCTAGCCACAAAACAACACGACCAGCTATCCCTAGTAGCCATACACTCAGACAACCAGGAACATGAATTTGACTGGGAAAACACTACCATCATAGGACAAGCCAGACAGAGAACAGCCAGGGAATTCCTAGAGGCATGGCATTCATCCACAAACTCCATTAACAGGCACATGGACCTGGACCCCATATACAAACCACTACAGCTGAAACTGACACCCGGAAGCGGCAAGAACATCCATCAACAGACACATCGACCTGGACCCCACATACAAACTACTACAGCTGAAACTGACACCCGGAAGCGGCAAGAACAAACCACTATAAATACCGGAAGAAACATCAAAGCAGCGCTTCACAGGAGGCTCCAAGAGCACTGATGATGTTCCCTAGCCAGGGAACGAAACGTTTGCAGCAAAAACTTCCAGCTCGGCGAACAGAACCACAACAACGGACACCCGAGCTACAAATCTTCAACCAGACTTTATATTGTGGTGAGTAGCTCACCTTCTGACTCCTCAAAACCTGTCCATCATTTACAAGGCACAAATCAAGAATGTGATGGAATACTGCCCACTTGCTTAGATGAGTGCAGGTCCAATGATATTCAAGACACTTTACACCCTTTAGGGTGTAAAGGGCTTATGCCCAAAATGTCAATTTGCCTGCTCCTTGGATGTTGCCTGACCTGCTGTGCTTTTCCACCACCACATCTTGACCCTCTAGGGCAAAGAGGCCTGTATGATTGGCACCGCATCCACCAATTGATGCTCAGTAGCAGCACTGTGTACTATCTACCAAATGCACTACAGAAATTCACTAAAGATCCTTAACCATCAGCTTCCAAACCCAGGCAAGTACTCCTTGTGATATTCCCCTGTCTGCAGATTGAGAAGGTATAGCAAACAGGTCTGAATGAGTCTCTTCTTCCACCACATTAACTGAAATATTAGCCAGGCCTCTAACTCACATCAACCTGACAGACAGACTTGAAAGAAACAGACATCAAATTATTCACTAGGAAGTCGTTGAGCTGCACAGTGAAGGAATATTTTTAAGAATTACAAAGAAGACAGCTACAAAGACTCTTTGACTGTATTATGTGGTGGAAAGGACAGAAAAAAGATCCATCACAGATTCATTGAATAAGTCTAATTTCACTGAACAGAGCAATCTTCTTGGAAGTTGGTATGCAGATCTAACATCAGATCTTTCTTGTGAAGGAAATCATGCTGAATGGGCATCAGGGGTTAGATTTTAAATTAAAAGGTTGGACTTCTGCAAGCATAAATTTCTGGATTATTGCCTGGACACTGACATTGTTTCTGGGACAGAAAGCAGTACAGATGGACTCACAAACTGAAAGGGGACCTATGTCCCAGTGAAAAGAAATAATTGATGAGATGGCAAATGGTTTAAGTGTATAAGTAGACAGGGACACAAGAGGGATCTATAAGAAATGCAAGCTGCCTAAATAAACAAAACAAGGGAGAACAACCTAGGAATGAGGGATGGTGATGATAAGAGAAGAAATATAGCTGTAGAATGGGAGTTCTGAATAATAGTTAACCATAAGTTGTGAGAAAACCTGAATCAGTAAAAAGTTCTGGGCAGGAATGTACACAGCACTTAATAAAATGTGAGAGCTAAAGCTTGAAGAAGTAACAAAGAGACTGAACAATGCTAAAGCAGGAGATGTAAATTTTTTCTGGATTTTCTAAAAGCAGTGTAGAAGTTACATAGAAACAAAGAAGATAGGTACAGGCAGAGGCCATTCGATCCTTCAGGCCTGCTCTACCATTCATCATGATCATGGTTGCATCGTCAAGGGCAATTAGTTTAATTCTGCTTTCTCCCCCTAACCTTTGTTTCCATTTGCCCCAAGTGCTGTATCTAGCAGCCCCTTGAATACATTAAATATTTTGGCATCAACTACTTCCTATGGCAATGAATTCTACTTGCTTACCACTCTTTGGGTGAAGAAATTTCTCCTCATCTCCGTTCTAAATGGTCCACCCCAAATCCAAAGACTGTGACCCCTGATTCTGAATGCACCCACCATCAGGAACATTCTCCCTGCGTCTACCATGTCTAGTCCTGTGAGAATTTTATAAGTCTCTTATAAAATTGAGATCCCCCTCAATTGTCTGAACTGTAGTGAAAACAATCCTAACCTAGCCAATCTCTCATCATATGTCAATCCTGCCATCCCTGGAATCAGCCTGGTTAACCTTCACTGCACTCCCTCGAGAGCAAGAGCATCCTTCCTCAGAAAAGGAGACTATACACAAAACTATACACAATATTCTGGGTGCGGCTTTATAACTGGCCCTGTATAACTGTAACAATACACCCCTGGTCCTCTCACAAGGAAGGCCAATGTACTATTTGCCTTTTTTCCATCTGCTACATCTGCATGCTTACCTTCAGCAGTTGGTGCACAAGAGCACCCAGGTCCTGCTGCACTCTCCCCTCTCCCAATTTACCGCCATTCAGGGAGTAGTCAGCTTCTTGTTTTCCTCGCATTTATCCAAATTATACTGATCTGGCATTGATTTTCCCACTCACCCAATCTGTCCAGGTCATGCTGAAGCATCTCTGCATCCTCATGGACATTTCCTATGGGCAAGCCCTACGCATACACTGGATCTGCTCAGATGAGGAGGAACATGACCGGCCCCTGGAAGTACTCAGGGATGCCCTCATAAGTAGGGGGTACGATGCTCAACTCATCGACCGCCAGTTCCAACTTGTTACAGCAAGGAACTGTAACGATCTCCTCAGGAGACAGACAGGTGCTGAAACTGACAGGGTACCCTTCATTGTTCAGTACTTCCCAGGAGCCGAAAAACTACACCATGTTCTTCGCGTTCTGCAACACATTATCAATGAGGATGAGCACATCACCAAGACCTTCCGCACTCCTCCACTGCTCACCTTTAAACAACTGGCAAACCTCAAACAGATCATTGTTCGTAGCAAATTGCCCGGCTTTCAGGACAACTCCATACAACCCTTAACGTTAGGTATTGCAAGACATGTCAGAGTGTGGACATGGATACCATCATTATAAATGGGGATTCCTCCCACCATGTAAGTGGTAGGTACTCATGCGACTCAGCCAATGTTGTCTATCTCATATGCTGAAGGCAAGGATGCCCTGAGGCATGGTACATTGGTGAAACTGAGCAGAGGCAATGACAACAGATGAATGGACACCGCACAACAATCAACAGACAGGAATGTTCCCTCCCATTTGGAGAACACTTCGGCGGTCCAGAACTTTCAACCTCGGACCAGCGGGTAACCATCCTCCAAGGCGGACTTTGGGACAGGCAGCAGCTAAATGTGGCCGAGCAGAGGCCGATGGCTAAGTTCGGTACCCATTGCACTATAAACACACATACACACACTGACATGCACACAGACACACACACACACTCCTGCAGACACAGACAGTCCCAAACTCTCACATGCACCCTACATAGACTTAGACCCCCTTCCACTCACACACATGCAGATAACTCTCTCTCACAGACACTCACAACCCCCCACCCCAGACACACACACACACACACACACACACACACACACACGCATTCCTATACATACACACAGACACGCGTATACATAGACACACAAACAGACACTCACACACATTCCTGCAGACACACACACTCCCTAATTCACACATGCACCCTCTCACAGACTTAGACCCCTTTACACTCACACACACACAGACATATACACTTTCTCTCACAGACACTCACAACCCCGACCCCACACACACATACATGCATACACTCCTACAGATACACCCATTCCCACACTCACACAGGCACCCTCTCACAGACTTAGACCCCTTTACACCACACACAAACACACACACATTTATACTTGCATAGATGCATTGTACTTTGCTCAAAAACTACATGAATCCATGTAAGATTCTGTTAACTCAGTTTTTAGATTACAATCAGTATAAACATTATGGCACAGACAACAGAACACAGGGGGCTAACACCTTCAACATCTTATCTGACCTGACACCAATTGTTACAGTTAACCTGAGAATGTAACTTTTAAAAAAGTTTTGTGATTTACATATGAAAGAAGTGAAACTATCATGGTCATTCTAACAGATGAGAGACTTAACAAACAATCAAAGTATTTTTCAATGTATAATTTCAGTTACATCACAGTGTAAACTTTTGCTATAAATTCTGTGTCTCACAATTGTGTACTCCACCACCACCTAATGAAGGAGCAGCACTCCAAAAGCTAGTGCTTCCAATTAAACCTGTTGGACTATAACCTGGTGTTGTGAGATTTTTAACTTTGTACACCCCAGTCCAACACCAGCGTCTCCAAATCATGCATCTTCATCAGTTGCTAGATAATAGTCTCATGAATAAGTTCAGAAAATGTAGAACCAGTGGACAAGTGGCAGAATGGAGTGGTAGCTTCAAGATATCTGTTGTTGAGAAGTGAAAGTACTTTGAGTGGAATTAGCATTTTCATGGCTCTTTCACAATCATCGCTATCATGGCCCAGCCTCATCATACTGTAACCATCCTGTTGGAGAACACTTTGGTCCAGATCAATGCTGCATTGTCGGCCAAGAATGAGGTGTCTGTCATTAAGGTGGCAGATATATTGGCATTCAGTGCACACATGATGGTGACCAAAGTTTATATGGACTCAGTTGATTAGAGAGTTCGATGTCCACAGTTTTGGCTACTCTATACATAGAAGAACATATTATCTAATACTGTATGACATCAACCCATGCATGCTTAAAATGGTCTTTTTCATTCTGCAATCATAGTGAGTCTACCTTGAAGGTCTGTCACTACATTATACATTATATGCACCTTCTCAGCGATATTCCTTTACAATTCTTTTTATGATTATTAGAATGTGGGGCCACTGGCATGGCTAATATTTGTTGGCTATCTTTAATTGCCCTTGAGAAAGTAATGGTGAGTTACCTTCTTGAACTATTACATTCCTCCCTTACATTGATGTCCCCCAAATATTGTATTTATAATCGGTTGAGTAGAATTTGGAGAGACTACATCTTGCAGTAGAAGTCTGTTTATTGTGTTGGATTCTTGGATAAATACTATACAGACATTGCTACAGATAGCTCATATTGTATTTTCATTTCCTGTAAACATTTTTCTCCAAAGTTAAACTCTAAAGACAAGTGAGTTCAGCTGTTTCTTATCTGCAGACAATTGTGTGACAAAACAAAGAACCCTTCGGTAATCCAAGTTGCAATGAATGCCAAAGGAGCTGACCTTGTGACTGAAACACAACAATGTTTTTAAACAAAGGCACCACCCTGATAAAATGCAATGACTGGTGCCAAGTTTGTCAAGCTCGGTGCCTGTGGTGACTCTTTGGAAGAACTGTTCAATTTGTTGGACAGCTTGTTTTTCTCTGTAAGGGAAAGCCTTGTAATTGTAAGGACTATATCTCATCTGTAAAACTTTGTAAACAAATTTTCTGGTCCACAGTCCTAGCTGAGAGGTCTGATTTTCCGTGAAGGTGCCAAATGTCATTCATCTTACACTTGATAGTTTCCTTGATTTCAGCATTACTTTCATTTACAATCAATCATTTACTGGTCAATATCTACTTAAATGATGACAGAAGTGTGAGGTGATGCACTTTGATTGGAAAGAACATTGACAGACAATATAAAATGGAGGTACAATTCTAAAGGTGGTGCAGGAGCAGAGGGTCCTGGTTGTATATGTGCACAGATCATTGAAAGTAGCAGGACAGGTGGGGAGAGCAGTTAATAGGGCACACAGCTTTGTTAATAGGGGAATAGAGTACAAGAGTAAAGAAGTGTTGAACATCTACAACACATTTGTTTGACCTCAGCTTGAGTATTATATACAAAATATGGGTGTCATATTATGAGGGAAAATATGAATGCATTGGAGCAAGTGCCTAAGTGATTGATTTACACGAATGATTCAAAGAATGAGAAACTCAGTCACGGAGATAAATTGAAGAAATTAGAGTAATTGTCCTTCCAGAGAAGGCTAAGAGGAGATTTGATAGAGGTTTTCAAAATTGATTGGACTGGACAGAGCAGATAGGGAGAAGCTGTTCCTGCTCATAAAAGAGAAAAGAATGAGAAGGCATAGATTCAAAACAATGTGCAAAGGAAACAAGACAGATATGAGAAAAATCAACTAGGAGAAAGTGAGGACTGCAAATGCTGGAGATCAGAACTGAAAAATGTGTTACTGGAAAAGTGCAGCGGGTCAGGCAGCATCCAAGGAGCAGGAGAATCGATGTTTCAGGCATAAGCCCTTCTTCAGTAATGAGGAAAGTGTGCTAAGCAGGCTAAGATAAAAGGTAGGGAGGAGGGACTTGGGGGAGGGGCATTGGAAATGCGATAGGTGGAAGGAGGTTAAGATGAGGGTGATAGGCCAGAGAGGGGGTGGGGGCGAAGAGGTCGGAAGAAGATTGCAGGTCAAGAGGGTGGTGCTGAGTCCGAGGGTTGAGACTGAGATAAGGTGGGGGGAGGGGAAATGAGGAAGCTAGAGAAATCTGCATTCATCCCTTGTGGTTGGAGGGTTCCTAGGCGGAAGATGAGGTGCTCTTCCTCCAGGCGTCGTGTTGCCATGGTCTGGAGATGGAGGAGGCCAAGGACCTGCATGTCCTTGGTAGAGTGGGAGGGGGAGTTAGTGTTCAGCCACAATGCGGTTGGGTTGGTCGGTGCGGGTGTCCCAGAGGTGTTCTCTGAAATGATCCGCAAGTAGGCGGCCTGTCTCCCCAATGTAGAGGAGGCCATATTGGGTGCAGCGGATGCAGTAAATGATGTGTGTGGAGGTGCAGGTGACCTGCAATCTTCTTCCCGACCTCTCCGCTCCCACCCCCTCTCCGGTCTATCACCCTCACCTTAACCTCCTTCCACTTATCGCATTCCCAACGCCCCACCCCAAGTCCCTCCTCCCTACCTTTTATCTTAGCCTGCTTGGCACACTTTACTCATTACTGAAGAAGGCTTATGCCCGAAACTTCGATTCTCCTGCTCCTTGGATGCTGCCTGACCTGCTGCGCTTTCTGATATAAGAAAAGTACCTTTTTTACACAGCAAATAGTTACAGTATAGAATATACTGCCCGGAAATGTGGTGGAGGGAGGTTCAATCGAGGAATTCAAGAGACAATTGAATGATTATTTGGACAGAAGTGATGTTTAGCATATGGAAAAAAGGCAAAAGATTGCCATTAGGTAATAGAACTGGTGTGGCACAGTGGACTCCTTCTGCTCTTTATCAATTTTATGATTCTGTAATATGACCTAAGGCAGTGTTCTCCAAAAGTTCAGTCAGTTGATCACAGAATCTCTGATAGTTGATCTCACTGCCCACCCATATTGCCTCACCATGCACATGTCGATTATTGTGCCACTGCATAAGTTCCACTTCCAAAATCCGAGAGGCTGGAGATAAGTACATGCTCTTAACTGGCAATACCAGCTTGTGGTATTGTTTTAGTTCGCTCCTGATGTACTCTTATTGCAGGGTCACATAAGTTTTGTGGTAGCACTGTAAACAAATGAAAAGGAAATATACTTGGAATTGGTATGTGAAGCCAGTATAATACAGTACAAGAAACATAGGAGACTATTCAATTCATCACTCCATGTAGACTCTTTGCAAGAATAACGCAGCAAGTCCAGCTCCTCTGTACACAGTCTATAGACCTGCAATTGCTTTTCTTCAGCTGCTTATCTAATAGGCTCATGCAGGATGAAGAAGAATTGCTGCTGAACCCCACACATAATATCCAAGTGATGCAAGCTGACCAGGGCTGCCCAGAAACAAATCATGACCACTGAAGTGATCTTCTGTGCCTCCACATTTGAAAGCAGCCAGCAATCCTTTGGTTGTTCTAGAGGTGCAGATCTAAAGGCCGACTGACAGTGTGAACAATGACATAGCGATGAGAAAAACTACAAGATGAAGCAGTAATCGTCAATGAATAAGCTGGACCATCTGTAAATAAACCAAAAAGGTACAACCTCCATGCAAAATTGGAAGATTAATTTCTGTTTGTAACTGTAAAAGGTAAGAGCATTTGCCTTATATTATCACCAAAGTTCATTGATAAGTCTTCGGGGAATTTGGAGTGACACTACACAATGGTATACAGTAAGTTCAGAAATAGTGCTTCTGACAAAGAAAGATGACAAGCTGAATGCCATTTTGAAACCTGAGCAGTAATTTCTTTTCTAAACCAGCAACTAAACGTAAGGCCTGCACTGAAGCATCATTTACATTGACTATCTTCTGGCAAGATGCAAGAAACGATTCACACGTGGCAAAATAATTAAAGAAACAACGCCTGTGACTGCTGATTCTTCAATCTTCTTTGCTCTTAAAGTCTTTGAATAGTACTAATAACCCAGAGCATGTCACCTGATGCTTCTACAGTCATAAGACAAGCAGAATCTTTGTCAGAAGACATCTATCAGCCTAGGTAAGGTCCTGGGAGTGTTGCTGAACAAAGAGACCTTGGAGTGCACGTACATAGCACTTTGAAAGTGGAGTCGCAGGTAGATAGGATAGCGAAGAAGGTGTTTGCTATGATTTCCTTTATTGGTCAGAGTATTGAGTACAGGAGTTAGGAGGTCGTGTTGCGGCTAAACAGTACATTAGTTAGGTCACTGTTGGAATATTGTGTGCAATTCTGGTCTCCTTTCTATTGGCAAGATGTTGTGAAACTTGAAAGGTTTCAGAAAAGATTTACAAGGATGTTGCCTGGGTTGGAGGATTTGAGCTATAGGGAGAGGCTGAACCGGCTGGGGCTGTTGTCCTTGGAGTGTTGGAGGCTGAGGGGTGATCTTATAGAGGTTTATAAAATCATGAGGGGCATAGATAGAATAAATAGACTCCCCTGGGGTGGGGGAGTCTAGAGGGCATAGGTTTAGGGTGAGAGGGGAAAGATATAAAAGAGACTTATGGGGCAACGTTTTCATGCAGAGGGTGGTACGTGTATGGAATGAGCTACCAGAGGAAGTGGTGGAGGCTGTTACAATTGCAACATTTAAAAGGCCTTTGGATGGGTATATGAATAGGAAGGGTTTGGAGGGATATGGGCCGGGGCTGGCAGGTGGGATTAGATTAGGTTGGGATACCTGGTCGGCATGGACAGGTTGGACGAAGAGTCTGTTTCCATGCTGTACATCTCTATGACTCTAAGTAAAACATTATATGAAGAACTATGACTGTTTTGCTCCGCAGTTCAAATCTATTGACATGACCACACAACCCAGCTGATTGTTATTATGCACATAATCTTAAAGATATAACAATAAAAAAGAATCTTCTCACCTTCTTGGTCCATAAAGAGAGAACAAAGAGTGAGGACATCTGCAGTTAATTTAATAGGTACATACTTGAGGAAGACATTCCAATTAAGAAACTGGTTTCCATCATAACTGACGGTGCACCAGCCATGCTTGGTGTAAATATGAGCTTTTGCAGAATGATCCTGATATCCCTTCTTTTGTCAATTACTACTATAAATTGGCAAGCAAGCATTAGCAAGCAAAGTTATAGACTTTTCTCAGGTAGTGAAAGTTGTTAAGATTGTAAACTCAATTTGAGCAAGCACTTCAGCAAAGCTTGTATAATTCCATGCTCAACCAACTGAATGGTATTTAACCAATCCTCAGTGCTGACATGATATGATGGAAATTTCTGCAAAGGTTTTTAGAACTACTGCCTGAAGTTGTCACTTTTCTTAAATCACGGAGTGAAGTGTGTGCAGTGAACTGTCAGACAATTTTTGGTTACTCAACTTGGAGGTTCCTTACCAATTTAAGGCCGAAACTAAATGAGCTAAACTTAAGCTTCAGGGAAAGTACAGAAGCTGAGCAACAGATGGTCAGTACTGTGAATGTATTCAATATCAGACTGGGTCTGAGATCCTCCCAATGAAAAAATAAAGTGTTGCAACACACCCTGAGTCTAAAGAAAATACTAGAAAAGAAATCAAAGACAAAGAAAAAAATGGTTTCTTTCAGAAAATTTCCATGCACATCAGAAGAGGTTAACGGAGGAATTCAACAGGCAATTTCAGGAATTTGATGTGATGAAACAAATGGTCATGCTTGTCTCAAATCTATTCTGTCAAGTAGTCTTTGGTGAGTTGACTGCCAAATTCCATCAGTTGTTTGATTTACAATACTGTGGAGTTAATTACAATGAAAAATAAAATTGAACTCAAAATCAGATCAAGGAACAGCAATTTTTGTGGACTCGTAAACAGAAAAATGCCTACTTTTATCGTCCTGTGCTTTTAAAATGAAAGCTTAATATGACTTCAACATAGAATGAGGCAATCATCTCCCAAATGAAGATTATGAAGTCCAAGTATTGCACCTGCCTCATAGATACTTATCTGATGGCTGTGTACAACTAACATTCTCAAACTGCAACCCAAACGTCAAGGCATTGGCAATCATTGGTGTCACACTGCCAAACTTACTCATTGTAAATATATGGTTTTAGATTTACATGTTCTGTATTCTCTTCAGTGTATGTCCTGAATTTCACTTAAATTCTAAAAGTGATTTTTAGAAAGGATGAACACTTCTGCTCAAATGGGTTAAAAAACACTTGAGATAGAATCTTCCTAGCTCCTGAATTCTATGCATAATGGCAAGAAATTTGGGACAATCGGGTGAGATACCTCATGAGGCCTTTCTTAATGTAGCAAGACTAAAAAGTAGCATTTTCCAACTGGTGTGTTGGATGTAGAAGTGAGAAACATTTTAGTGTAGATGATCTTTCATTATTACCCTTACTATTACTCAATTATGCCTCATTAATTTGCACTCTCTAATTCTACCACTGCATTGAAGCTGGATATTGCAAATTCCCAACATAACAGTCAGAGCAGGGACCTGGAGACTCCAGCTCATCACTTGTTCCTCCAGACCTCCATCTTTAAATATCCAATACCAGGGCACACTACACAGACATTCATGACCATAGACGGTGTCATCCAGCATGTACCAACATCTCTGCATCATCATGTCTCATCTCTGATCCACTTACAGTATGTTTTTGGAGTTTGATGCACACCAGAAGTTTTGTTACAATGCTCTTGTAAACTATGTGTGCAGAGATGGGAATCCAGCCTACAGAATGCACCAGACAGCACTTCAAGGGTGCTTGTTTGCTTTCACAGCATTCATTGACTTTGTGCTTACTTGAATCCTCATAGCATCCCTGCTTTGTCTTGCCTTTTGCTCATCCGGACCTTAAATGCTCATAGTGCTTCTGTCTTTCCATGCTGCTTTGCACAGACACAAGACTATGCAGTTTGTCATGCCTGTCAGCATTCATCAGTTAAGGGAATTGACATTTTTTTTGTACAACACACTACTTTGTCAATTTCATACCTACAGCACATGCCAGCAGTATATGTAGCAAACAGTCCAGATGTGTGTCAACCAAATGGCTATTTCTCAAAATTGAAAGACATTTAATCTTCAGTCAGGTCAGGGGGACTGCAGTCAGTAAGCGGGTTCCAATACAGTCAGTTAAGGACACCTTCTGCTCACTGTTGTGATAAGGTTGTGGAGAACTGGACCCTAGAGGCGGTGTGCTGGGATGAAGAGGGGACAGTTTTGGGGATTTTGTGGAGGGGTAGGATTTGTAGATGGTTACCACCACTGTGGGCTCAACCAGAGTGGAGTGTGCGTAACAATGGTAGGCAAGATTAAACTAGTGATAGGGCTCCGGGATAAGGATGAAAGTTGCAGTTGTAATTGCAGGTAGTAATGAGAACATGTGGGGAATTAGTCATGATGGGTTGTCCAGGGAGAAAGAAACATGGAGATTTGTGTGAGTGTCCCTGATGACCAGGCTGAGTTGGTGATAATGATAACTCATAGGTGATAAGTGCAATCTGTGTTGCCTTCCATGATCTTTCGATTCCTAATCATAGCCTATGAATGGAAAACTACTGTGACCACAGCTGAAGTAGGCGGAGATGGAGTTTTTCTTCTGTTTTTAAATATGGTCTCTACTTGAGAGACAGGATGCTCTTCAAAAGATGTAATAATAGTATAATCATGCACTTGCAGAGTACAAGATGAAATCCTTTGTAATCATACCATTATGCATGAGAAGCTCCGCACTGTCCAAGCTGTAGCATGCTAATGCTGGTCACAAGCAGTCTTAATTATAGAGTCAGAGATGTGCAACATGGAATCAGACCCTTCAGTCCAACTCATCCATGCTGATCACATATCCTATCTTAATCTAGTCCCATTTGCCAGCACTTGGTCTATATCCCTCTAAACCCTTCCTATTCATATACACACCCAGATGCCCTTTAAATTCTGTAATTATAACAGCCTCCACCACTTCCTCTGGCAGCTCATTCCATACATGCACCATCCTCTGTGTACAAAGATTGCCCCTTAGGTCCCTTTTAGATTTTTCTCCTTGCACCCTAAACTTATGCCCTCTAGTTCTGGAATCCCCCATCCAGGGAAACAAAAACCTTGTCTATTTATCCTATCCATGCCCCTCATGATTTTATAAACCTCTACAAGGTCATCCTTCTCTGTGACTATGACTCTATGAACATCCTTGAAAATCTTTTCTGAACCCTTTCAAGTTTCACAACATCCTTCCGACAGGAAGGAGACCAGAATTGCATGCAATATTCCAAAAGTGGCCTAACAAATGTCCCGGACAGCTGCAACATGTCCTCCCAACTCCTATACTTAATACTCTGACCAATAAAGGAAAGCATACCAAACGCCTTCTTCACTATCCTATCTTCACAATCTTCACAATGAAACTCCACTTGCAAAGAACAATGAACCTGCACTCCAAGATCTCTCTGTTCAGCAACACTCCCCAGGACCTTACCATTAAGTGTATAAGTCCTGCTAAGATTTGCTTTTCCAAAATACAGCACCTCTCATTTATCTAAATGAAACTTCATCCGTCACTCCTCAGCCCATTGGCCCATCTGATCATGGTCCTGTTGTACTCTGAGGTAGCCTTCTTCACTGTCCACTACTCCTCTAGTTTTGATGTCATTTTCTGCAAACTTACTAACCATATCTCCTTTGTTCACATTCAAACCATTTATGAAAATGACGAAAAGTAGTGAACCCAGCACCGATCCTTGTGGTATGCCACTGGTCACTGACCTCCAGTCTGAAAAGCAGCCCTTCACCACCATCCTCTGTCTTCTACCTTTGAGCCAGTTCTATATCCAAAATCTGTATTCCATGAGATCTAACCTTGCTAATCAGTCTCCAATGAGGATCCTTATCGAACGCCTTACTAAAGTCCATATAGCTTGTGTTCGCCGCTCTGCCTCCACCAATCCTCTTTGTTACTTCTTCAAAAAAGCTCAGTCAAGTTTGTGAGACATGATTTCCCATGAACAAAGCCATGTTGACTATCACAAATACATGTAAATCCTATCCCTCAGTATACTCTCCAACAATTTCCCCACCACCGATGTCAGGCTTACCGGTGAGCATGTCATTGGTCATTGCAGGTTTAAAGTAGTATGTTCAATGTAATGGGGAGTCCAGTGGCAAGTGAAATGAACTGTTTCCAGGAGCTTTATCAGCTGGTGGTGAGGGTGAACGAATAGACTCTTGCTGGCTAAAGGGGGTGAATATGTGGAAGAAGGGCTGATAGGAGACTTTCTTCCATGTAAATGTTGTAAATAGTTCCTCATTCATCTTAAAATTTACCTTCTGTTTGTAATGTCAAAAGAATAAAATATCTGTGCTTCAAAATTTTTGTAATGTGGAGGAGCCGGTGTTGGACTGGGGTAGACAAAATTAAAAATCACACAACACCAGGCTATAGTCCAACAAGTTTATTTGGAAGCACTAGCTTTTGGAGCATTGCTCCTTCAACTGATGAAGGAGCAGCACTCCGAAAGCTAGTGCTTCCAAATAAACCTTTTGGACTATAAACTGGTGTTGTGTGAATCAAATCTTTACACTGCCCATGTATTTAAATCTCATATTGTATTTTCCTTGTACTCAGCAGGATTCCACAACACAGGCCAATGAGGCTGAAAGACATCTGGCGAAAATTGCCAAATCCAAATCCTTCATCATCCATTCAATGTCTGTGAGTGAGATTGAAACTGCTCCAAGCTCATTGGAGGCTCAAGTATTGACCCAGGATCTTTAAGGCCAAATCCAAACAGATGTTTTGCATTTGTCTTCCTTTGACTCTGTGGAGGAAGGAAACAGTACTTGTAGGCATACATTGTACTTGCTGATATGTTGGAAGCGCGAAGATTCAGGGAAAGACTCAAACACCGGAAGATCTGGTAATTGAAAACTGGATTGAGGACAGAAAGCTGCTTTGACATCCAGGGGCTTCCATGGGACTGAGCAAGTACCACTTGTGATGGAGCATCTGTGTGCGAAAGCCCATAGATAAATATTGGGAAGAGTTGCAGATGTTCGAAGAGGTCTGAAGGCATCTTTTAGGTACTGACACTGTTACAGTTGAGATTTTGAGTACAAGCAAGCTAAACTGGTCCCTATAACCCTGGAACTGATGAAGTTCTTCAATTACATTGACCTCCTGGATTCCACCTTCTGATTGAGCAGGGCTAGGATAGTGAATGGCCACCTGGGAGAGGAAGTTAACCACGGGGACATGAGGAGGCATAAGAGTGACAAACACCAGTTATGTTTGAAACATGGTACCACATCATCTAGATCATGGGGAAAGACTGACTCATAACACCAGGAAAGAAGCTACCATCAGGGAGGTGATTGTCAGTATGGATATGAATGTAGACCTCAACTGAAAAAGCAGATGGGACAGATCGCGGCACAGCCAGTGCAGATTCAGTCCTTGCTGACCTATCTCCATGGTAAGTCTTGCAGTTGATTCCACCCAAGGAATACCGTAAATTGGTGCTAGAATTGTGACAGGGCTGGGTATTTCAAATGAATTGCCCCCAACAACAATGGCACCTAATTGACATAGAAGCAGAGCTGGCAGCATTCAAGGAGCAGGCGAATCAACATTTCAGGCATAAGCCTTTCATCAGGAATTCCTGATCCTCAGATGCTGCCTGACCTGCTGTGCTTTTCTAGCACCACATTCTCGACTCTGATACAATAATATATCATTATGTGTATAAGTCCTGCTAAGATTTGCTTTCACAAAACACAACACCTCACATTTATCTGAATTAAATTCCATCTGCCACTTCTCAGCCCATTGGCCCATTTGGTCCAGATCCTGTTGTGTTCTGAGGTAACCATCTTCGCTATTCACTACACCTCCAATTTTGATGTCATTTGCAAACTTACGAACTGTACCTCTTATACTTGCATCCAAATCATTTATGTAAATGACAAAAAGTAGAGGACCCAGCATAGATCCTTGTGGCACTCCAATGGTCACAGGCCTCTAATCTGAAAAACAATCCTCCTCCACCACCCTCTGTCTTCTACCTTTGAGCCAGTTCTGTATCCAAATGGCTAGTTCTCCCTTTATTCCAATCGGTCTCCCATGGGGAACCTTGTCGAATGCCTTACTGAAGTCCATATAGATCACATTTACTGCTCTGCCCTCATCAATCTTCTCTGTTACTTCTTCAAAAAACTCAATCAAGTTTGTGAGACATGATTTCCCACGCATAAAGCCATATTGACTATCCCTAATCAGTCCTTGCCTTTCCAAATACATGTACATCCTGTCCCTCAGGATTCCCTCCAACAACTTGCCTAACACTGAGGTCAGGCTCACTGATCTATAGTTCCCTGGCTTGTCTTTACCGTCCTTCTTAAACAGCGGCACCACGTTTGCCAACCTTCAGTCTTCCGGCACCTACCTGTGACTATTGATGATACAAATATCTCTGCAAGAGGCCCAGCAATCACTTCTCTAGCTTCCCACAGAGTTCTCGGGTACACCTGATCAGATCCTGGGGATTTATCCACCTTTAACCGTTTCAAGACATCTAGCACTTCCTCCTCTGTAATCTGGACATTTTGCAAGATGTCACCATCTATTTCCCTCCAGTCCAAATCTTCCATATCCTTTTCCACAGTAAATACTGATGCAAAATATTCATTTAGTATCTCCCCCATTTTCTGTGGCTCCACACAAAGGCCGCCTTGCTGATCTCTGAGGGGCCCTATTCTCTCCCTAGTTACCCTTTTGTCCTTAATATATTTGTAAAAACCTTTTGGGTTCTCCTTAATTCTATTTGCCCAAGCTATCTCATGTCCCCTTTTTGCCCTCCTGATTTCCCTCTTAAGTATACTCCAACTTCCTTTATACTCTTCTAAGGATTCACTCGATCTTTCCTGTCTATACCTGACATATGCTTCCTTCTTTTTCTTAACCAAACTCTCAATTTCTTCAGTTGAAAATGTGTTGCTGGTTAAAGCACAGCAGGTTAGGCAGCATCCAAGGAATAGGAAATTCGACGTTTCGGGCATAAGCCCTTGCCCGAAACGTCGAATTTCCTATTCCTTGGATGCTGCCTAACCTGCTGTGCTTTAACCAGCAACACATTTTCAACTGTGATCTCCAGCATCTGCAGACCTCATTTTTTACCCTCTCAATTTCTTCAGTCATCCAGCATTCGCTATACCTACTAGCCTTCCCTTTCACCCTGACAGGAATATACTTTCTCTGGATTCTTGTTATCTCATTTCTGAAGGGGTCCCATTTCTCAGCCATCCCTTTACCTGTGAACATCTTCCTCCAATCAGCTTTTGAAAGTTCTTGCCTGGTACCATCAAAATTGGCCTTTCTCCAATTTAGAACTTCAACTTTTAGATCTGGTCTATCCTTTTCCATCACTATTTTAAAACAACTAGAATTATGATCACTGGCCCGAAAGTGCTCCCCCACTGATACCTCAGTCCCGTGCCCTGCTTTATTTCCCAAGAGTAGGTAAAATTTTGCATCTTCTCAAGTAGGTATATCCACGTACTGAATCCATCTGAACCTTTAACACTATGGCAGTCCCAGTTGACGTTTGGAAAGTTAAAATCCCCCACCATAACTACCCTATTATTCTTACAGATAGTTGAGATCTCCTTACAAGTTTGTTTCTCAATTTCCCTCTGACTATTAGGGGGTCTATAATACAATCCCAATAAGGTGATCATCCCTTTCTTATTTCTCAGTTCCACCCAAATAACTTCCCTGGATGCATTTCCGGGCATATCCTCCCTCAGCACAGCTGTAGCGCTATCCCCTATCAAAAATGCCACACACCCTCCTCTCTTGCCTGCCTTTCTATCCTTCCTGTAGCATTTGTATCCTGGAACATTAAGCTGCCAGTCCTGCCCATCCCTGAGCCATGTTTCTGTAATTGCTACGATTTCCCAGTCCCATGTTCCTAACCATGCCTTGAGTTCATCTGCCTTCCCTGTTAGGCCCTTGCATTGAAATAAATGAAGTTTAATTTATTAGTCCTACCTTGCCCCTGCCTGCCCTGTTTGACTCACTTCTGTTCTCCACTGTACCAGTCTCAGATTGATTTCTTTGCTCACTATCTCCCTGCGTCCCACCCCCCCCCCCCCCCCCCCCCGCCACCCCCATCTTACTAGTTTAAATCCTCCTAAGCAGTTCTAGCAAATTTCCCTGCCAGTGTATTAGTCCCCTTCCAATTTACATGCAATCCGTCCTTCTTATAGAGGTCACTTCTACCCCAAAAGAGATTCCAATGATCCAAAAATGTGAATCCTTCTCCCATATACCAGCTCCTAAGCCATACATTCATCTGCTATGTCCTCCTATTCCTGCCCTCACTAGATCGTAGCACTGGGAGTAATCCAGATATTACTACCCTTGAGGACCTCCTTTTTAAATATCTACCTAAGTCTCTGTAATCTCCCTTCAGAATCTCAACCTTTTCCCTTCCTATGTTGTTAGTTCCAATGTGGACAATGACCTCTTGCTGGCCCCTCTCCCCAGTGAGAACATTCTGCACCCTCTCTGAAACATCCTTGATCCTGGCACCAGGGAAACAACACACCATTCTGCTTTTTCTCTGCTGGCCACAGAAACTTCTGTCTGTACCTTGGACTACAGAATCCCCTAACACTATTGATCTCTTAGAAGCTGACATACTCCTCATTGCATTGGATCCAGTCTCAATACCAGAAACTTGGCTGTTCGTGCTACATTCCCCTGAGAATCCATCACCCCCTACATTTTTCAAAACAGCATACCTGTTTGAAATGGGTATATCCACAAAAGATTTCTGCCCTAGGTGCCTACCTCTCTTACCCTTCCTGGAGTTAACCCATCTGTGTGACTGTATCTGAGACTTTCCCCCCTTCCTATATCTGCCATCCATCACATACCGTTGCTGTTGCAAATTCCTCATGGCTTCTATCTGTCTTTCCAACCAATCCACTCGATCTGATAAGATTCACATCCAACAGCATTTATGGCAGATATAATCCGCAGTAACCCTTAAATTCTCTTTAAACTCCCACATCTGACAAGAAGCACATATTGCTGTACTAAAGGCCATTTTTGTTCCTTCACAATCTACAGACCCAGAAAATAACACTGTCTTATTTCTCTATAAAACACTGCACCAGGTTAAATTAATAGCTATGGCTTATATTTGAAGTTTAATCAAGAGACTTATCTCCAAAAACATATAATCAGGAAAGAACCCACTGTACTCACTAATGCAGCCTTTCTCTTGGACAGACTTAAAACAACAATTAACTTATATGATTCTGTATTGTGAACTTTGCCCAAACCGGTTCCTCCAAGATTAGTTGTGAAATTCACTGTTTGTTAATTTTCCCAGATGCACTCCAATGTCCAGCGACACATGAATTTAAAAACAGCAAAGGCAGGTTCTCTCTCTCTCTTTCCTGCACTGTCTTCACCATGTGCTTCCTTTGTCTGTTCTTCTCCCTTTTAAAACTGCTGTTGTTTTGACTTTTTTTTTCCATAGTTCAAAAACAATGCAACAGCATATAAAACAGTAATTGCTGCTCCTGGAATTCAAGGAAATCACCTCTAGCACCTAAAATACCTCAAAACAAGGAGCCACTCTTACAGCCAGAAATTTTTCCTGTTCGCCATCTTGGAGAAAACATTTTTCTTCAAATCCCCTCTAAATCTCTTGCCTTTCACCTTAAAATTATGGCTGAAAATGTGTTGCTGGTTAAAGCACAGCAGGTTAGGCAGCATCCAAGGAACAGGAAATTCGACGTTTCGGGCCAGAGCCCTTCATCAGGATCCTGATGAAGGGCTCTGGCCCGAAACGTCAAATTTCCTGTTCCTTGGATGCTGCCTAACCTGCTGTGCTTTAACCAGCAACACATTTTCAGCTCTGATCTCCAGCATCTGCAGACCTCACTTTTTACCTTAAAATTATGCTCTCCTATTATTGATCCTTCTAGTAAGGAAAACAGCTACTTTCTAGTCACCTTGTCTAAACCTTCTCAATCTTATGCACCTCTATCAGGTCTCTCCTCAATCCTCTCTGCTCCAACGAAAACAGCCCATGTTTATGCAGATTCTCTTCATAGTTGCAATGCTCCATCCCAGGCAACATTCCAATGAATTTCTTTTGCATCCCCTCCACCACCACCACCCCCCCACCCCCCGCCCCAATCCAGTCACGTCTCTTTTATAGTGGGTGTTTGGTCAAAATTCAATACTAAATGTAAAGGGCAGGGGAAGAGAATTTAATTCAAAAGATAAAAGTTATGAAATAAAAGCTTGACTTTTAAAAATTTATTTAATGAATTGATAACTTTGCACACAGTATAAAAGTTAAAAATCAAATTTAGAATAGCAATAAAATATTGTGGCATTTTGGGGAAAAGGTACAAAAATGTAAATTTATGAAGTAAAATATTGTATTTTACATCCATACATCAAACTGTTTCAAATATTGAAATACATTATTTGGTACTGTGACTTACGGGCGGCACGGTGGCACAGTGGTTAGCACTGCTGCCTCACAGCGCCAGGGACCTGGGTTCAATTCCCGACTCAGGCGACTGACTATGTGGAGTTTGCACGTTCTCCCTGTGTCTGCATGGGTTTCCTCTGGGTGCTCCGGTTTCCCCCCACAGTCACAAAGATGTGCGGGTCAGGTGTATTGGCCTTGCTAAATTGCCTGTAGTGTTAGGTAAGGGGTAAATGTAGGGGTATGGGTGGGTTGCGCTTCGGCGGGTCGGTGTGGACTTGTTGGGCCGAAGGGCCTGTTTCCACACTGTAAGTAATCTAAATTATACTAAAGTGGGAAAAGAAAATTATGTAGGGGTGGCACGGTGGCTCAGTGGTTAGCATTGCTGCCTCACAGCACCAGGGACCCAGGTTTGATTCCAGCCTTGAGCGACTGCCTGTGTGGAGTTTGCACATTCTCCTTGTGTCTGTGTGCATTTTCTCTGAGTGCTCTGGTTTTGTTCCACAGTCCAAGGATGTGCAGGTCAGGTGAATTGGCTATTCTAAATTGCCCATAGTGTTAGATGCATTAGTCAGTGGAAAATGGGTTTGGGTGGGTTACTCTTCAGAGGGTCGGTGTGGACTTGTTGGGCCGAAGGGTCTGTTTCCACATTGTAGGGAATCTAATCTAAAATCACTTCTATGAGGTAAAATATATCACTCAGTTTATTAATATTTGAGCAACACAACAGTAACTGGAACAAGATAAATCTAATGTAGATCCAAACAATTATTGGAACAGGAGAAAGTGAGGACTGCAAATGCTGGAAAACACCTTGATTTGAGCTGGGATCAGCAAATCTCTAATCCAGAATAATGTAGGCTTAGTGATGAATGCTGCCTTATTATAAGAAATATATTCATGCATAGAATTTGCATCTGGTGTCTGTTTGACTCAGTTGAAATGGTAGAGAGAAGCACAAAGTATTAGGTAACATTTTTATCCCCTGAGATGAATAAAATTCCATAAGGCAGCTACAGAGTAGCATTAGAAGATATCTGGAATCAACTTCCTTACTTGACTAGTGTGTGTTATTGTAAAAGGAGAGAAAAAAGCTAGTCGAGATAATCACCAAGGGATTACTTGGTGATCTAATTAAACCAATTGGTGGTTCAGCCACAGTAAAAGTTTTCATCAGCATGGCACTATTAGGAAATGAAAGGAGTACTTCTGCATGCTATATTTGGAGAGAGACCAAGCAGTGAAAGATTTAGAAAAATACCTGAAGGCACAGAAGAGTTGAGTAAGATTAGCATAAAACTCTGGAACAATTGAAACCTAAATCATAAATGTGGAGAGCTATTTGAGTGGGGACAGGGGTTTGTGTAGGAGTGTATTAGAGAGCCTTAGAATGTAGAATAGGACACAAGACTCAAGAAGATTATGATAACAAGGCCTAATGGAGTTTGTAACAATAAGATGAAATACGTCCTTGGAAGTAGCTGTTAAACGTTTGATTTGAATTCATTTCATTGGTGTACAGAATCATCCGAGATCAGTGAGGTGAGAGATGATGAGTAAGTATGGTCTAATCTAAGGCATTTAACTGGCAGTTTTAAAGATAACATTCCATTTTAATTTGCTATGTTCCAAAGAAGTCAATGCATAATAAAACATGTGGGATTTTATTTTACTGTTCATTTGTTGGATGTAGGCATCGCTGGCTGGCCAGCATTTTTATAGCCCATCCCTAGTTGCCCTTAAGAAGAAGCTGATGAGCTGCCTTCTTGAACCGCTGCAGTCCACCTATTGTTGACCCAAAATGCCAGCAGGGAGAGAATTTCAGAATTTTGACCCAGTGACTGTAAAGGAACGGTGATATATTTCTAAGTCAGTTTCATCAATTGCTTAGAGGAGAACTTGCAGTTGGTGTTCCCATGTATCTGCTGTCCTTGTCCTTCTAGATGGAGGTATTTATGGGTTTGGAAGGTATACCTCAGGATCTTTGGTGAATTTCTGCAGTGCATCTTGTAGATAATACCTATTGCTGCTATTGAGTATCAGTGGTGGAGGGAGTGGATGTGTGTGGATGTAGTACCAATTAAGCAGGCAGCTTTGTCCTGGGTGGTATCAAACTCCTTGAGTGTTGTTGGAGCTACCCCCATTCAGGTAGGTGGAGAGTATTCCATCACACTCCTGACTTGTTCCTTGTAGATGACGGACAGGTTTGGTGAATCAAGAGGCGAGTTACTTACCACAGTATTCCTAGCCTCTGACCTACTCTTGTGGCCACTAGCCCAGTTATATGGCTAGTCCAGTTGAGTTTCTGGTCAATGGTAACCCCCAGGTTGTTGATGGGGGAGGATTCAGTGATGGTAACACCATTGAATGTCAAGGTGCGGTGGTTAGATCGACTCTTATTGGTGATGGACATAATCTGGCATTTGTGTGGCATGAATGTTAGTTGCCACTGATCAGGCCTGGATATTGTCCAGATCTTGTTGCATTTGAACACGGACTGTTTCAGTATCTGTGGAATTGTGAATGGTGCTTAACATTATGCATTCATCAACGAACATCCCCAATTCTGACCTGATATTGGAGGGAAGGTCATTGTCAAAGCAGCTGAAGATAATTGGGCCTTGGAAACTATCCTGAGGTACTCCTGAGAGATGTCCTGGTACTGAGATGATTGACCTCCAACAACTACAACCATAAAATACTTGACTAATATTTCAGTTCTATCAATCCATCTATTTTGAATTTAATCCATTTCCTTTTATGCATCACTGAGGTGCTATCAATATGGCTTGGCCATGATCTGAATTCATCCTTTCATCCTTCACACTTGATCTGAAATTAGCCCACAGCCCCCTCTAACCTTGTTACAACACACCATTCACAGGTTTGGTTTGATTGTCATATTTATGCTAATGGTCTAAATATTGAACCACTCAAGTTTATCTCAATCCCATTTTGAAATTCTCCAATATTACATTAAAAAGGGCAAGACTGAATTACAGGGAGTTAAAAGTGACTGGTGCTTGAACTAATTTGGTATTTTAACCTTTTTTGTAAGCAAAATGTAATTATGGGCCAAAATCAACATGTAACAGGCCTGATCTAACAAAGTTGGGCAAGTGGGCTTGATGGACAGGTTTGCAATGTCCTAGGTGTATAGTGACAAATGCATATGGAGCAAAATTGTTAGACTCATGCAGTGATAGTACTTCTCCATCAGAACCATAGGTCTATTCTAGAGACAAGCATGCAATTTAGGTTGACATTTCGGTGCTGTTATATTTTGGTTGAACTGTAAAATTGAAGCAATGTTTGCCCCTAGAAGATGTCAAATGTCCCATGCCACACTTTAAAGAGGGGTAAAGGAGTTGACTTGCTAATATGTTCCCTTAATCAAATAATGACAGCTAAGGAGATCTTTTGTAGAGATCATTGAGCTAGTTGCTGACGGAATATTTCTATGCAGAAATTGGCTGTTGCATTATCCAATACAGAGGAACCTCGATTATCCGAACAAGGTGGGCGGCCACTATTTTGTTCGGATAATTGATTATTCGGATAATCGATTTTAGCTTAAACAGGTCAAGCCATACTGATCTAACTCTGTGCTCTACCAGAGAATTTGTTTAAATCTATGAGTCTACCATTTAAACAAACTAATTATTGCAGTCTGAAAATTACAGGTTAAAATGAGAAGAATGAAACCAGTACCATGAAATCCCAGCATTAAACAAGGTCCCTAACAGCTTCTATGATTGCAAGACCAATACATATCAGTTTCCAGGAACTCAGTCTCACAATAGAAAGATGGAAGCCCCATCATGCATGCATTTACGTTCTCGGCCTTTTTTTTTAAATGAATGGCCTAGTAAAGTGCCGGGATTACTGTAAAGCACTTACTTCTGCAAAGGGCTGTGTAATAACCCTTACCTAAAAAAATCCAGTCGCTGATGCTTGAACTGCTTGTGTTTCTTTGTTTTTGCCAGCGTTTTCACACGTTCTTCAATACAGGTAAATTGAATACACTTACCTCTTTGATGTAACGTTTTTGCGGGACCTTGAAGTCTTCTTCAGTTAATTGAGATTCAGAAAATTGAGGTTCCTCTGTATTAGACTAGTGGTTGCACTTCAAAAGATTTGATTTGATTTACTATTGTCACATGTGCCAAGATACAGTGAAAAGTATTGTTTTGTATGCTGTCCAGAGATGTTCCATTGTCTGTGCAGTGGCTTGAATTTCTTGTTGTTTTGAAAGATTCTAACTTCATTAGTCAACTCTGAACCAAAATAAGGTAAATCTGTTTCCTTTGTATAATATGCTCTTAACCCAACCACAATTAGATTAGTTATGCTAATATAACATTTCAACAGCATAGTTAACTTTCTTTTCAGCTACCAAAGTGCTTATTTTGTTGGGACAACACAGGCCCCACTTGCACTTAATGCAGGACCCCTTGTAAAACTACCAGGCATGCCCTGGCAAATTTCCAACAGAGCCAAGAGTAGTCTTTCCTTGGCCACTTTAAGTGTTTTAGTTAGCTTCTAAATCTACACAAAGGTGACTGTGCATTCACAGACAGTGGTAAATAAGATTTTAGGCATTATTGACATATTAAAATAAGATGTTGTGGCTATAACAGAGCCTGGGGGTGCAAGGATAACCCTTGATAGAAGGTGTCAAGGAAAGTAAGAAAGGATGAAAGAGGAAGGGGTAGGAGTACTCTTTAGGGACAGTATTGCAATGCTGGAGGAATAGGACATAACCAGAACAGTCAAGGATACAATCCCAGAACTGTCGAGGTTAGAATCAATTTGACTATAGCCAAGGAGCAAAAAAGATACAATTACATTGCTTTGTGTTATATGCAGCCATCTTCACTGGGGTACGAGTAGATCTGGTTCAGGTTACGTCAGATTCAGAGGTTGGCAGGAAATATTGTGACAGAACATTGGGCAACCGTCAAAGTGATGGTTCAGATATAGTCATGATATATTGCCTCAAAAAGGAAATGTGAGGCAAATAAATTCACAACATCTTCAATGACAGAACAGAGAACCATTTTATGATAAAGATAAAAAAGTATGCTTATGACTGATGTTAAGTAGAAAATATATTTAAAACCAGGTTAAATAAAGTAGGTTCAGAAAATTAATAAGAAACAAAATCAGAGAAGCAAAGAAGGAATATAAAGAGACCGATGTTATAAAGATGCCTCTTTATTGGTATTTGTGGATTCATGTCTGAAGGGTTGAGGAAATTGGTTCATTTGAGATGGAAATCAGATACCAGGACTTTTCTTTCTCTCTATTTTTTGTCATGAAAAGGACAGAAGTCACATGACTTGAGCTAACTCCTTTAACTTGTTTACTGGAAGTTACATTACCTCAGCTAACTGTTTGCAATTGAGGGACATAGATTAGGAAGAGGCCACTCAGCCCTTGAACCTGCTCCACCATTCTAGATCATAACTGATTATCTACCACATTGGCATATGCCTGTGCTAACCCCCATATCCCTTGATGTCATTAGAAACTAGAGATTTGTCTTGAACTTACCTAATGACTGAATGTCTTTGGTCCTTTGGGCTAGCAGATTCCAAAGATTCACCACACTGAGTGAAGAGGTTCCTCATAATCGGAATCCTAAATGGCTTGCCATTTATTCTGAGACATGCCATGTGGTTGGAGACCTTTACAGTCTTGGCAAACACTTCATATACACTTTTTGCATATATACCTTTTGTCTCTAAACTCTAGACAATGTCTCTAGCCTTGCCTCCTCCATAATTCCTCATAGAACAATTCCACCATCTCAGGATCAGTCTGGTGAACAGTCACTGCACTCCCTCCTTAGGCAGGAGATTCAGAACTGCATACAATAATCTAGGTCTAACCAGTGTTCTATACATTTGAAGCAAAACCTCTCTACTACTTAACTGAAATCCTCTTGCCTTCCAAGTTGCAAATGCACCTGCATTTTAACTTTTAGTGACTCATGGAGAAGGATATCTAAGTCCCTTTGGACAACAACACTGTCCAACCTTCTACCAAAATGGACTTATCCACATCTGCCATTTTGTTGCCAATTCATAGTATATTTAAATCCATAGGAGACTTTTTGTATTCTCCTCACAATTCACATTCTCACCAATTTTGTATCATTTGCAAGTTTGGAAATATTGCAATTGGTCATCAAGTCAAAATTATTGATATGAATTGTGATAACCTGGGAACAAACACTAGTCGCAGTTTGCCAACTTGAGAATGACCCATTTATCCCTACTCTCTGCTTTCTGCCTGAAAGCTAATCCTCAATTCATGCTAGTACATTATCCCCATAAACACGCCCTTGGCAAAAAAGGTAAAATCAAACACATGTTCTTACAGGAGATTTGTCAGAGAGAGAGAGGATCAGCATGGAACTGTTTCTTTGGGTCTTCAGCTAAAATTTGACTTGCAGCTGCAAAACAGCCAGAGTGCTAAAACTAAAACAAACCAGAGAAAATTTGTGCTGGGAGAATTGGCCACTCCCCTTTCATTGTACATGTGTTTTTTTTAAACTTGAAAGACTTTTGCTTGAAGCAGTATCCATTAGGTATAATCAATTTGGCCCCAAAACCCAGACAAACCAGGCACATCAGAACCTCTACCTTTATGACCCCTCTCTAAAAAAAAGGACAGAATAACATTGTCAAAAAAGCAGCATCTTCACGGTAATTTGTGGTAGCAGGCCATGTGATGACAAATCCTGGTGTGTGGGGGTAAGGGAAAACATGAGGAAGGGTGCTCAAGCCCTAAAATTGATTAACTGAATATTATGTCCTGAAGGCTTCAGAGTTACTAAGCAGAAAATGAAGTGCTGTTCTTCCAGATTGCACTGAGCTTTGATGGAGTACTGCAGCAAACCCAAGACAGAGACATTGGCCAGATAACACAGTGGTGTATTGAAGTTACAGGAAACTGGAAATTCAGGGTCTTTTTTTTTCCAGATACAACATTGGTGTTCTGCAAAGCTCTCACCCACAGTCAAAAGTGTGGTGCTGGAAGAGCACAGCAGGCCAGGCAGCATCTGAGGAGCAGGACATCAAGAATGATAAAGGGTTATACCTGAAACATTGACTCTCTTGCTCCTTGGACGCTGCATGACCTACTGTGCTTTTCCAGTATTACATGGTTTGACTCTGATCTCCAGCATCTGCAGTCTTCACTTTCTCAAAGTTGTCACCCAATCTGCACTTCACTTCCCCATGTAGAGGAGACCACATTGTGAGCAGTGAAAACAGTAGGCTAGATTAAGTGATGTGTTAGGGCCTTGGATAGTGAAGTGGGAGGAAGTAGATGGGAAGGTGATACACCATAGCAGTTACAGAGGAAGGTGCCATTGTGGGCATGTGTTGGCAGTGAAAGAGGGAATGGTCCTTTGAGAAGGCTAACAAGGAAGTGGAGGTGAATATGCGCCTGGTGGTAGCATCCCCCTGGAGGTAGCAGAAATGATAGTGTATAGCTGGAAGAAAGACAACCACTCAACCTTTGCCATATTTTGAGAAACCCTCTTTTGCCAACTCACTCAGCCAATCTAAATCTCTGGAAGCTTGTTAGCATTCTCTTCACAATTCATATTCCTATCATTTTTTTCTGAGAGACTTGCCAAGTTTCTCCAGCAATTTCTGTTTTTGATTCTGTCATCCTTTTCTGAACTGGCTTCTGTAAAACCTTGGATCTGACCTCCGTGCAACTTTAGACCCGCAGCAATATGGTTGTCTTTTAACTGCCATCCAGAAAATTAAGGATGAGTAATGATGGAAAAGCATAGACCAGATCTAAAAATTGAAGTTCTAAATTGGAGAAAGGTCAATTTTGATGGTATTAGGCAAGAACTTTCGGAAGCTAATTGGGGGCAGATGTTCGTAGGTAAGGGGACGGCTGGAAAATGGGAAGCCTTCAGAAATGAGATTACGAGAATACAGAGACAGTATATTCCTGTTAGGGTGAAAGGAAAAGTTGATAGGTCTAGGGAATACTGGATGATTAAAGACATTGAGGGTTTGGTTAAGAAAAAGAAGGAAGCATATGTAAGGTATAGACAGGATAGATCGAATGAATCCTTAGAAGAGTATAAAAGAAGTAGGAGTATACTTAAGAGGGAAATCAGGAGGGCAAAAAGGGGACATGAGATAGCTTGGGCAAATAGAATTAAGGAAAATCCAAAGAGTTTTTACAAATACATTAAGGACAAAAGGGTAGCTAGGGAAAGAATAGGACCCCTCAGAGATCAGCAAGGGGCCCTTGTGTGGAGCCACAGAACATTGGGGAGATACTAAATGAATATTTTGCATCAGTATTTACTGTGGAAAAGAATATGGAAGATATTGACTGTAGGGAAATAGATGGTGACATCTTACAAAATGTCCATATTACAGCGGAGGAAGTGCTGGATGTCTTGAAACGCATAAAGGTGGATAAATCCTCAGGACCTGATCAGGTCTACTCTAGAACTTTGTGGGAAGCTAGAGAAGTGATTGCTGGGCCTCTTGCTGAGATATTTGTATCATCAATAGTCACAGATGAGGTGCCAGAAGACTGGAGGTTGGCTAACGTTTAGGAAGGGTGGTAAGGACAAGCCAGGGAACTGTGATGGGCAGGTTGTTGGAGGGAATCCTGAGGGACAGGATGTACATGTATTTGGAAAGGCAAAGACTGATTAGGGTTAGTCAACATGGCTTTGTGTGTGGGAAATCATGTCTCACAAACTTGATTGCGTTTTTTGAAGAAGTAACAAAGAGGATTGATGAGGGCAGAGCGGTAGATGTAAGGCATTCGACAAGGTTCCCCATGGGAGACTGATTAGCAAGGTTAGATTTCATGGAATACAGGGAGAACTAGCCATTTGGATATAGAACTGGCTCAAAGGTAGAAGAGGGTAGTGGTGGAGGGTTGTTTTTCAGATTGGAGGCCTGTGACCATTGGACTGCCACAAGGATCGGTGCTGGGTCCTCTACTTTTTGTCATTTACATAAATGATTTGGATGCGAGCATAAGAGGTCAACTTAGTAAGTTTGCAGATGATACCAAAATTGGAGATGTAGTGGACAGAAAAGGTGGTTACCTTAGATTACAACAGGATCTTGGCCAGATGGGCCAATGGGCGGATAAGTGGCAGATGGAGTTTAATTCAGAAAAATGTGAGGTGCTGCACTTTGGGAAAGCAAATCTTAGCAGGACTTACACACTTAGTGGTAAAGTCCTGGGGAGTGTTGCTGAATAAAGAGACCTTGGAGTGCAGGTTCGTAGCTCCTTGAAAGTGGAGTCACAGGTAGATAGGATAGTAAAGCAGGTGTTTGGTATGCTTTCCTTTATTGGTCAGAGTATTGAGTACTGGAGTTGTGAGGTCATGTTGTGGCTGTACAGGACATTGGTTAGGCCACTGTTGGAATATTGCATGCAATTCTGATCTCCTTCCTATCAGAGGGATGTTGTGAAACTTGAAAGGGTTCAGAAAAGATTTACATGGATGTTACCAGGGTTGGAGGATCTGAGCAAAAGGGAGAGGCTGAACAGGCTGGGGCTGTTTTCCCTGGAGCGTCGGAAGCTGAGAGGTGACCTTATAGAGGTTTACAAAATCATGAAAGGCATGGATAGGGTAAATAGTCAAAGTCTTTCCCTTGCGTCGGGGAGTCCAGAACTATAGGGCATAGATCTAGGATGAGAGGGGAAAGATATAAACGAGACCTACAGGGCAACTTTTTCACACAGAGGGTAGTATGTTGTGGAATGAGTTTCCAGAGGAAGTGGTGGAGGCTAGTACAATTGCAACATTTAAGAGGCATTTGGATGGGTATATGAATAGGATGGGTTTGGCGGGATATTGTGTGGGTGCTGGCAATTGGGACTAGATTGGGTTGGGATATCTGGTCAGCATGGACGAGTTAGACCAAAGGGTCTGTTTCCATGCTGTACATCTCTATGACTATGACTCTATGACTCTAAGTGCTGGCCAAGCCAATGATGCCACATCCCATGAATGAATTTTCAAAAGTCAAAGGTTTCACCTACATCAACTCTGGTAGTAACACCCTCAAAAACTCTCAGGTTTGGCAAACAGGATTTCCCCTTCATGAATTCATGTAGACTCTGCCCAAATAGAAATTATTTAAATATCCAACAATTACATCCTTTATTTGGATTCTAGTATTTTTCTTCCTACTGATATCAGGCTAGTAGGTCTGTAGTTCCTTGTTTTATCTCTCCTTCTTTTGTTAAACAGAAATTGGGTTATATTTGTGACCTTCCAATCTGCAGGCAACATTGCAGAGTTAATAGAATTTGGAAAGATAATCACCAATGCATCCAATACTTCTCTTGCATCTTTTAATACTTTCGGGTAAAGATCATTGGTACCAGGAATTTTTAGCTTTCATTTCCATTAATTTATCCAGTACTTTATTTTGCCTAACATAATTTCTTTCAGTTCCAGTCTCGTTAGATTGTTGGGATTTTATTTTTTACAAGGAAACTCTTGTGTCTTTCTTATGAAGATAAATTAATTAGCTTTGTGCTATTTCTCTAGTTTCCATTATAAATTCTTCTGTGTCTGCCTGGAATGGAATCACATTGGTCTTTGCCAACGTCTTCCTCTTTACATACCTTTAGAAGTACTTACTGTAAGTCACATGTCACATGTTTAAGTTTATAGCTGTCAAGAGTGTGGCAATTTGAAAATGTTTTGGAGTTCAGTTAGAGAGTAAATTATAACTTGGTGAAGGGTAGCTGGAAGAAAAGGCTCCCAGCTTGGTTTTTGCCACTTCTTCAGAAACCTTTCTGAGGAGCCTATGTGAGAGCTCCTACGTAAAAGTCAAAATAGCAAAACATGAAAGGCTTCTCTAAGTTTCCTCTCGATCCTGAATGAACTGCATCTGAAGTGGTCCCAATGGGATAACAATGTGTGTCTAGTGACTGATGCTGGTGTCAAGTGACCCATCTACTGGTTCAATGACATGAGACTGGAAGCGCTCTGGGATTTTCTTCTCACTTCTGCTAAGAAGATTCATTCTTTTTGTTTTCTCTCAGAAGAAAAACAATTTGGCTAAAATGTTTGAAAACAAAGTTAATCACTGCCGAGAAAATTTCATTTTTTTTAAACTGTGTGTGGGGAAGCAAAATTTAGATGAGTAAATAAATAATGTTTCTATGTCAATATTTAAATCTGTGTTTGTTTTGCCTATTTGTTGAATAACTTGCATTATTATAATAAATCATCATTTTGTGTATTAAAGAAATTGGCTTGACGGATCTTTTCAAGCTGAACGTGCTATGGATAAATTATATAATTTATTTAGTCTTATGCAGATAAACAAAGAAAGTTACCTCAGAGTACAATGGCACCTTGGTCTGATGGACCAATGGGCTGAGGAGTGAAAGATGGAGTTTAATTTAGATAAATGTGAGGTGTTGTATTTGGAAAGGCAAATCAGGGCAGGATTTATATACTTAATGGTAAGGTCCTGGAGAGTGTTGCTGAACAAAGAGAATTTGGAGTGCAGTTTCATAATTCCTTGAAAGTGGAGTCAAAGGTAGCTAGGATAGTGAAGAAGACATTTGGTATGCTTGCCTTTACTGGTCAGTGCACAGAGTATAGGAGTTGGGAGGTCATGTTGCAGCTGTACAGGACATTGATTGGGCCACATTTGGAATATTGTGTGCAGTTCTGGTCTATCGGCTATCGGAAGGATGTTGCGAAATTTGAAAGGGTTCAGAAAAGATTTATAAGGATGTTGCCAGGGTTGGAGGGTTTGAATATAGGGAGGGGCTGTATGTGCTGGGGCTTGTTTGCCCTGGAGTACCGGAGGATGAGGGATGACTTTCTAGAGGTTTATAAAATCATTAGGGGCACGGCTATGGTAAATAGACAAGGTCCTTTCCCTGGAGTGAAAGATTCTAGAACTAGAAGGCATAGGTTTTGGGTGAGAGGGGAAAGATTTAAAAGGGCCCTCGGGCAACATTTTCACGCAGAGAATGATGCATGTATGGAATGAGCTGCCAGGGGAAATGGTGAAGGCTGATAAAATTCCAATATTTAAAAGGCATCTGGATGGGTATATGAATAGGAAAGGTTTAGAAGGATATGGCCAAATGCTGGCAAATGGGACTAGATTTATTTCGGATATCTTGTTGGCATGGACAAGTTGGACTGAAGGATCTGTTACGATGCTGTACATTTCTGTGACTTAAGACTCTATTTATATTTATGTTGTGACAAGTGGAGTGGTTGGACTAGAAATGTAGTGCACTATTTGAAACTTAGTCATAACATTAGCAGCTAACATAAAAGGCATTTAATAGTAAGAAGCTGGTAAAAGGAGGAGTGAGCACTTTTAAGGATCAAAAATAGACTTACAAAAGGAGGCAGACAACTTGATTGAGGTATTAAATGAATACTCTGCATCTGTCTTTACCAAGGAAGAATATTATACCCAGGGCTTGATGAAACTGGAAATTTAGTCATTATAGTGGTTTAAAATTGATAGAGGAGGCATATAAAGTTAACAAGGTACCAGGACGAAATTAATATATCCAAAGAAACTGAGGGAAGTGAGAATAAAAGCTGCGGAGGCATTGGTCATAATTTTCCAGTCTTTCACAAAGTCAGGAGTGGTATCAGTGACTGAAGAGTTGGAAACATTTTGACATTGTTCAAAAAAACTTTATTCATATAGACACAGAGTACAAAAGCAAGAAGTTTCATTTGAACTTGTATAAGATACTAATATGACCTCAAGTGGATTATTGCTTTCAGTTCTGGGTATCACATTTTAGAAAGGACCTGAAGCCATTGGAGACAATGTAGAGAAGGTTTCCGAGATTAGTTCCATGGATGAAGAATTTTTATTATGTACAGTAGAGAACTTGGAATGGTTAAGCTGAGATCTTGTAGATATTAAAATTTGTGAGAGATCTGGACAGAATAAAAAACAGAGGCATGTTTTCCCACTTGTGAAAAGATTGACCACAGGAGAGTACAGATTCAAAATAATCTGTAAAAGAAACAAAAGTGATATGAGAAAGATTTTTTCACACGAAGTGTAGTTAGGGGAATGTGTTGCCAGAGAGTATGGTGCAGGCAGATTCAATCAGCATATTCAAAACAGAAATAGATGGTTATCTAGAAAAGAATAATATGCAGGTTTTCAGAGAGAAAGCATGAGCATTGCACCAAGTAATATATTCATTTGGAGAGCTGGTGCACATATGATAGACTGAATAGCCTCCTTCTGCATTGTAAGAGTCCTATGATTTTGTGATTCTGAGTTAAGGAATTTGCATAGACGTGAGGGAAATGATCTTGTAGGCGATGTTAGATTGCTCCACAAAGAACCTGCATAGACTCCATGGGCCAAATGGTTTTCTTCTGTACTGTCGTAACTCCATAATTTGATGGGCACTTATACAAACTTTCCTCCTACTTTCTAAAAAAAATTTAATCTAGCCATCAATTTGCTGACTGTGATTTACTAACTCACCGTGCAGAAACATATCATGTATTTCATCATGGTTATGGTCCAATGTAATACACCACAATTCAGAGTTACAAATCTGACACTTGCGTTCTATAAAATTATTGTTAAAGAATTTTGGACTTTCCAAGAATGTCTTTTAATATCTGATTTTAAAAAAGAATAAAAGAATATATTTGTAAATCTTAATCACTTTCTGAAGAAACACTGGATTATTAATTTAAGCAAAGATCAGAATGCTAAAAACTTAGTTTATTGCCTCATTTCAAAATTGATCATGTTTACTACTTGCTGCTTGGGTAGAATTTTTCTCAGACAGTTAGTAAGGTATGACATTGAGGCAGGTCTGAGGAATTGATACAAAACAATGTTTGCAGCTGCGAAATAGATATTAAAGTTGGAAGAACAGATAAATTATTAGTGTTGGAATTGAAAATAATTGAAATATATTGTGACCAAAAATGATATCTTACATTTATATAGCACTTTTAACAGCACATAAAGACACATAATGAGACATTAGGGCAGATGAGCAAAAACTTGGTCAAAAAGGACATTTTAAATATGTTTTAAAGGTGATAGAGAGGCAGTAAGGTGGAGATGTTAAGGAGGGAATTGCTGAGGTTGGTACCTAAGCAGCTGAAGTGATTAAAATTGATGATGTGTAGTAGGCAAGGAATCTCAAAAGGTTGTGGAATGAGAGGGTTCAACAGCAGGTTTAAAGGAAAACATAAAGACCTGTTCATTCTAATAGCAATTCAAGGAAACATGACATTGCAATTGGACAACATAGAAGATAAACACTATTATCCAAAGACAAAAATGAATTAATCCGTCCTTAAATCTGGTGTTATATAGAGCAGAAGAATGTTGCATGAGGAGTATTATTTTCTCCAAATAAAAACTGCCATGCCTGTTAGTCAAATTATTTTGTGGTCGAAAATAATTACAATATATCCCATTAACTTTGACCTTTTACATCATACGCAAGAGAAATCCTGCTCTCCAATTACTCCTGTAATAATAATGAGACATGAAGGTGAATTGTGTGGGGGTTCAGGTTTTACGCATCAAGGCAAGAGAGCCTCTGAATGTGGTCTTAATTGTACTTCTCACCTTGCCTCGGAAGTTTCCTGCTGCAAAGTAATATAAAAGGGGGTCCAAACAGGGATTGGTTGCCACTGTACACAGGGTAACCACCAATGCTTTGTGAGTACAGCCAACCGAGGGTGAATTCTGCCTTGTGACAAGATAGACGGTTCGTAGAATGTGATAAGGCAGAAAACAGGTCAGAAATATAATCATTACGATAATAATCATTGCAATAGCTGTTTTGCGGGAGCGCTTTTGCTGGTGGCACTGTACTTCTGAAGTTAGCAAAGTCTTAACAACAAATATGTAGCAGACAGAGATAGTTAAGAAGGGAATAATGCAACCTACCACCAGGGAAAAGAAATTCATAGTAGTTTCATTAGACATAGTGCTATTTTCATTACTAATCCCATTGTTGGGTTCAAAGCACTTTGTTGTGTTCGAATCGTTTTGTTCATTCTTTTTAATCACAAAAGGAATGGTTGAGACTCCCACAAACACCCATATTGCGACACAAATGATTTGCACAGATCTAACAGATCTATACTTTAAAGCTTTCATTGGATGCACTACAGCGAAGTAGCGCAACACGCTCATCAGGGTCAGAAAGTAGATGCTGCAGTACATGTTGAGGTACAGAGCATAAGTCAGGAACATGCAGAAGGAAAATGAAAAGTCCCATTTGTTGTTATTCCAATAATAGTGGACCCGCCAGGGCAACGTGCAGACAAATAGCAGATCCGATATTGCTAGGTTCACCATGACGATGCTGAATGTAGTGTTCCTCTTATATAATTTCAGTAATATATATAAACAGAAGACATTTTCAATGAATCCAAAGATAAATACAATGATATACGTTTGTATGTAAATATTAGCTTTGAAGTTAGTAATATTGCCGCATGAATCATTGTTCAGGTTATTGTTGTCGTTCACCATTCTTTGCTTTGAGAAAATCGGTACGATCAGACGTTTCTGTAGAAAGAAACCATTAATTATAATAATGGCAAATAGATGAAAGGTTAAGCATTTTTACAAATTGTTTTCATTTGATGCTAACATTAATTATATTCATAGTTACTTGAGTGTCGCCAAGGATATCATTCAGAGTCATAGAGTCATAGAGATGTACAGGAGAAAGTGAGGTCTAGAGATGCTGGAGATCAGAGCTGAAAATGTGTTGCTGAAAAAGTGCAGCAGGTCAGGCAGCATCCAGGGAACAGGAGATTCAACGTTTCCGGCATAAGCCCTTCTTCAGGAAACGTCGAATCTCCTGTTCCCTGGATGCTGCCTGACCTGCTGCGCTTTTTCAACAACACGTTTTCAGCTCATAGAGATGTACATCACGGAAACAATCCAACTGGTTCATGCCGACCAGATATCCCAACCCAATCTAGTCCCATTTGCCAGCACTTGGTCCATATCCCTCTAAACTTTAGGTTCATATTCATATACCCATCCAGAAGCCTTTTAAATGCTGCAATTGTGCCAGCCTTCACCATTTCCTCTGGCATCTAATCACACACACACACACACACACACACCATCCTCTGTGTGAAAAAGTTACCCCTTAGGTCCCTTTTATATCTTTTTCCTCTCACCCTAAATCTATGCCTTCTATTTCTGGACTCAACCACCGCAGGGAAGAGACTTTGTCTATTTATCCTATCCATGCCCCTCATGATTTTATAAACCTCAATAACGTCACCCCTCAGCCTCTGAAGACCCAGGGAAAACAGCCCCAGCCTATTCACCCTCTCTCTATAGTCAAACCCTCCAATCCTGACAACAATTTCTTCTTTGCAATGCTGTCTATGGCAAAGTTTGAAAGAAAATGTTTATTTTATTTTGACATTTATGTGTAATAAACCTATATTGACTTATTAATAATTTATTTGCTTTACAACGTAAGTCATTTCCATTAACACTCAGGGTAAGAACTTAGGGGATGTATCTTGCCTAAGGAACTGGCCATGTTTTGGCAGGTTTAATGGTGGAGTTCTTGCTGCGATGCTGAACATGTTTTCTCATGCAGTTATTCCAAATTGCCTCATTACCTATGCATCATACCTATGCATTGCAGGTGGCACAGTGGCTGTGTGTTAGCACTGCTGCCTCACAGTGCCAGTGACCTGGGTTCGATTCCTGCCTCGGGTGACTATCTGTGTGGAGTTTGTATATTCTCCCCGTGACTGTGTGGGTTTCATCCCACAATCACAAAGATGTGCAATCACAATTGGCCATGCTAAATTGTCTATTGTGTTAGGTGCATTAGTCAGGGGTAAATATAGGGTAGGGAAATAGGTAATTTACTCATCCGAGGGTCGGTGTGGACTTGTTGGGCCATAGGGCCTGTTTCCATACTCCAGGGAACCTAATCTAATCATACTCCAATGTGACCCTATTCATTATATTCTACTACTTGCCATCGATGGAAGTTTTTGCCACTGCTGAGACATCCTGAGATCCCTGGCACCAGCACGATATTTCAAAAAGCAGTCTGGAGTTGCCCTTCTCAGTTCATTTTATTTGACTTGGATGTGGCAGACAAGAAATTTGGCACCATGCTTTTGGGGTTCTAAAAGTCGTGGTGGTGTTAGAGAGATGTCCCCTCCCCTCAGAATTGGCAAAGGATACCATGACAGCAGACCTAGCCAGGCTGCTCTGAGGATGCTACCTGAGTCAGCGCAGTGCAGAGGAATGCACAGCAATACCATAAGGTCAGTGACCTTCTCCGCTCCTCCAGGGCAAACGTTACAATCTGTCTACGACCTCACTCCATCTCTCTATTTATGTGAGTTCAAAGGCCTGAAGAAGAGTCATACTGGACCCAAAACACTAACAGTGTCTGTCTCCACAGATACCACCAGACATGCTGTGTTTCTTCAGCTGTTTATTTTTACTTCAAATCTCCAGCATCCACAGTATTTTGCTCATATTATTTCATAAGCAATTGCTTATTTTTCATTTGTCAGAGCTGTTTAAGGCAGGGCTCCTAAGCATTATTCTTTAAGATTGGAATGAGGTTCAAGAATACAGGTTTCAGTCAATATTATTGAGGGACACCTACAGAATTTATTCCATCATATTCATCACTTCTGCCTTGTAGATGGTGGGCTGGTTTTGAGGACTCAGCAAGTGAGTTACAACGCCACAGAAATCCCAGCCTTTGGTCTGCTTTTCTAGCTGCAGTATTTAATGCCTGGTCCAATTATATTTCCAGGGGGTTGTAGTGAATTTTCAGAGCCCATACTTCTGATCAATGCAAGTGATTCACAGTCCACCATTTTTTTTTCACTACTGAAGAAGTTTCAATTGTCCCTTGTTGGTACCTCATTATTGTTGGTGTTCATCATTATCGTTTCTTTGTCTCTCTCCCTTTATTATGTTTTTCTTTGTATTCCTCTTTATTAATCTTTCTCTGGTCTTTTCATGCTGTTTTGTTATCTTCTGTAACTTCCTATCTGTAAGTTTTTACTTTTCTCTGTCTGTCATACATCTCACAGTCTTGTCAGTCCACTCTTGTTTCCAATTATTTTACCTTATAATCCAAGTCAGTATTCAGAAGCCTGGGCACAGATCAAGCCAAGAGACATAGATTGGTCTCTTGTAAGCACATAATTAATATAAAACAATACAAAACTGACATTTTCCAATATATCATTATCAGGAACAGTTCGTAGTATTGATTAACATATTTAAAAACTCCCAATTATATGACAACAAAACAGGGATAGTCATTTCTCACACTTTATGGTGTATGATGCAGGCAAAACACTTGATTACATCATTTTTTTTCCATAGCTGTATTTCCCTGGATTGGTTGCTAGGCTTTCACCTGAAGTTATAACTTGGGAGGCATCATTCCATATCAATCATGGGTGACCAGGAGACTCTTTTTTTGCTACCAACCATAGGCTGATTGAAAAGGTTTTAAAGTCAGTTATAAACCTGTTTTGCCATGTCATGTCGCACCTTTCTGTGGCCATTGGGTGCTGGAGTGGGACTTGAGTGTACAGCTTCGAGGCAAGGACACACTACTCACTACACCACAAAACCTTGCTTTTTCTCGCTACTTTATCATATATCAGATTATAATTTTTACAATTTACTTTTGAGATATTACATCAAAGACCTCAACATTAAATGCCTCATGGATAGTACAAATATAATCACAAATTTTGGAACTTATAAAACTTTGCCATTATACAATAATTTGTCTGTGACCACAATATGATAGGGAAGTAAAGATGAGGATATGAAATGTGAAATTCGCAGTGACCAAAACTAATTTTCAATTCATTCAAGTTCTTTTTCTGCATACCAAAAAATGACAACAGCTGGACATGTAAATTAAGCTCATTCAAAGCTATGATTACAATAAATTATGTTTATAAAAATATAATCCCTTGCTGCTGAGAACGAAATGGTGCATTTGAATGAAAATGTGGGCTACGTTACCGACTTAAAACAAAATTGATGGCAATCACAGCGGATCAGACGGCATCTATGGGTAGAGAGCAAACTAATGATTCGAGTCTAGATGATAGTCCCACTAGGATGGGAGGAGGGGTGAGAGGATATGATAGCATGTAACAAGCTAAAAGATAAGGGAAGAAATGAGAGTTGGTTAACAATTTGAAGGTGTTGAACTCAATATTAAGTCCAGAAGGCTGTAAAGTACCTAGTCTGAAGATGAGATGTTGTTCCTCTAGTTTGCACTGTGATTCACTGGAACACTGCAGCATGCCAAGGACAGACATGTGGGCATGTGAGCAAGACTCTGTGTTAAAATGACCAGCTATGGAAAGATTGGGGTCATGCTTGCACACAGAACTAGAGGCATTCCGCAAAGTGGTCATCCAGTTTGTGTTTGGTTTCTCCAATGTAAGAGTAGGCCACATTGGGTGCTGCGAATGCAATACACAGATTGGAGGAGGTACAGGTGAAATGATGCTTCATCTGGAAAGACTGTTTAGGTCCTCAGATGATGAGAAGAGAGGTGGTGAATGAGCAAGTATCACACCTTCTGCCGTTAGATGGGAAGGTGCCGTGGGGAGGGGAATGGTGTTGGTGGTTGCAGAATGGATTAGGGTGTCCCAGAGGGAACGATCCCTGCGAAATGCAAACAGGGGGTGTGACTTAACATTATCTGACAGACATTAAAACATGTCTGATGAAGGAGCGTTGCTCCGAAAGCTAGTGTGCTTCCAATTAAACCTGTTGGACTATAACCTGGTGTTGTATGATTTTTAACTTTGTCATGAAATAGATTACTTGATTTTTGTTTCACATTTATCAGCTCCATTTAATGAATGGCTGATAAAAGCTATTACATTAACTAAACAATCTTTGCAGGTATATGTGCTGCAAACAGAGATATGGTTAATTGCTTTTGCACAAATAGATACTTGAGGAATTTGACACAATTGGAGTGGACAAAGCCATTAGTGCTTTTTCTTTACTTTTCACCATTACCTTCTCAAGGGCAATTAGGGATGCCAGCAAAATCCAAATCTCAATAAACATTTTTTAAAAAGTCTTTAACATTGCTAAACTGAGAAAAGAGGTTGAAGGGTTTCATCAAATTTATTTAAGTTCTGTGTTCAAGCATTTATTTAAACAAAAACTTCCTTTCCTGCATCAAATCTTATATTGCCTGAGAATTTTCACAGCATAAGTATTTATAGACTGTTGATTAGTCTTCAATTTGAAAAAAAAAAGTTCAACTTTCTGCTTATGCTCAAAAGAAATTGAAATAATGTATTGGGATGATTTCCAGCAAATAAACCTTATTTGAATGGCCATTATTATACAAACGCCAGTTGCTTCCTCACATAAAATGGGACAATTATAACAATGGAAAATTACTTGTTTGGAAACTGGCAGTGATAGGTACAAAATAACCTTTAAAATTATCAGATTATTATTAAAGCTAATAATTGTTTAATTGTTATTTATCATGTTACAATGTTTACATGTATTCTAAGTTTGCATTTTTAAACATAACTTTACAGTGAAGCTGTTTGGTTAGAAAAAGCACAACACAGATTTGAAAACATAAGTGCAGGAAAGCACTGAGAGGTGGTGCTAGTGCCAAACAGAGTTTGGGCATTAAATGCCCTCTGGAATCACGAAATCTACAGCACAGGAGTCCGTTTAGCCTGTTGTGTCCATGCTAATCGTTGTAACAACATCTCAATTAGCCCCACTTTCTCCAACTTTTGCAGTAGCCTGCAAGTTTTTCCTCCTCAGATAATTATCCAATTACTTTCTGAAATACATGAGTGAATCTACCACGACTATACTCTGAATCAGTGTCTGTCATATCCTAAATAATTACTGCATAAAAACACTTTTCCTTATCACATACATGTTTCATTTGTCAATTAAATTAAATCATTGCCCTCTGGTTCTCAACCCCTCAGGCAATGAAAATTTTCGCAATTTACTCTTTCAGATATTTGATGATTTTGATCCTTTATATGTAATCTCCTATCAGTCTTCTCTTTCCAAGGAAAGTAGGCCCATTTTCATCAAATTATTCACAAAACTGAAGTCTATCATCTTCAGAGATGTTAAAATCTTTTCTGCTACCTCTCCAATGCCATTGCATTCTTAATGGACTGCGATACTTAAAATCAAAGAGAACACTTCTGTTGAGGCTAACTGTTTCATAAAGATTTCTCATTATTTATTTGCTTTCTTTAACTGTATGCTTTTGTTGATAAAGTCTAGGATCCTGTGTGTTTTAGAACT
Organism: Hemiscyllium ocellatum; assembly: GCF_020745735.1. Lineage (NCBI taxonomy): Eukaryota > Metazoa > Chordata > Chondrichthyes > Orectolobiformes > Hemiscylliidae > Hemiscyllium > Hemiscyllium ocellatum. The sequence continues at coordinate 21,720,996 of NC_083412.1, read as the reverse complement.
GCTTGTTTAATATGACTTGCCATTGTCAATGATTTTTGCACATTTACATGAAATCATAGAATTATTACAATACAGGAGACTATTTTACCCATCATGTCGTTACCATTCCTCTGAATGAACAATTCATGTAGAGCCACTCTCCCACCTTTTCTAACCCAATAACCTTATATATTTTTCACTTTCATGTATCAATCTAATTCCCTTTTGAATGTTTCAGTTGAATCTACCACTACCATAGACTCAGATACAGCATTCCAGATCTTAACTATTCATTGTGTCGCAAAGAATTTTCTCACATTGTTTTGACTGCTTTATCTAATTACTTCACATTCTTGATCCTTTCAACCGTGGGGACAGTTTCTCCTTAACTACACTGTCCAGATCCCTCATGAGCTTCAGCACCACAGTCAGATGGCCTCTTAGTCTTTTTCTCTACAAGGAAAACAATCTTAACTTCTCCAAACAATCTACATAATGAAATTCCTCAAACTTATAACTGTTTTGGTGAAACTTATCTGCACTGTCCCCAATGCCTTCATATCCTTCCTAAAATGTGAAGCATTTGTGAAATGGTTGCAATACTCAAGTGTTTTACAAGTTCAGCGCATCTTCCTTGCTCTTGTTGTACTCTATACTCCAGTAATGAATCTTGGATATTGTATTCTTTATCAACTGATCTGTCAACAGTCCTACCATCTTCAATGACTAAAGCACTTATGTCCATACCCACGTCCCTCTGCACCTGCATCCCATTTAGTGTCTGCTCTTTATTTTGGATTGTCTCTTCATGTTCTTCCTACTTAACTGAATTAATTCACACTTCTCTGTCTTGAAATTCAGCAGAACGTGAGCATACAAAATAGGGACAGAAGTAGACCATTTTGTCACTCAGGCCTGCTCTACCATTCAATAAGGTCATGGCTGGAATGGTGGCAAGATGGCAGATGTTTCCTCTTGTAGGTCAGTTCAGATCAGAGCTATGGTCACTGTTCTGAAATTAGGGGTTGCCACCTAAGGGCAGAGATGACAAGAATTTTTTTCTTCTTGTGAGTTGTTAAATTTTTAAATTCTCTGTCTCAGTGAATGCGAGGTTATTGAATATTTTCAAGGCACATGCAGAGAGACTTGTGTTAGGTAGGAGTATCAAGGATCATTGGAGGTAGAATGTGGCAACACATGATCTTTGTTTTACATCTGTGTCACATTGATGCCTGTTTATTTCCCCTCATTGTCAAATCACTATTTTTCCAATCTTCTTTGAAATCCACACCTGAGCTACACATGATCCCATGGACTTAGCTTTAGCTGCCCATCTGTGATTAAACATCACTTTCAACAATGTTTCGAATTGAATACTATTAAAAGAATGGAATGCATTCAGAGGGCACCTGCACTATCTGCCTATTTTTGTTTGCCTGCCTGATTCTCTCTCTCCTACATACTTTTAAGCTGTTGATCACATCTGTATATGTACTATCCACTACAACTTCATGGATGCACTACTGTATTGCCATGCGCAGCTCACATTCCCAAACACCCAATATCACATTGCTATAATTGGTAAGATTTCCTGCAGAAATGGTTACTCTTGTTCTGGTATTCTCACAGGATGTGCATTGTTGTGGTTGGAACAGTCCTGCTATTACTTTATTTATTAGTTACTGTTGCTACTGCTAATAACATTACCAATACTAATAAACCTTACTGTTATAAATAAATATTACTAATTTTGATAAGTCCTACTAATAACTGATAGGTCTTATTAGTATGTTGTAATAAATCTTATATAAAAAGTAAAAATAAAAGATAATATCAGCGACTTACTTGTAACATCATAATATCATTTAATCATTTTACAGTTCTAATCAGCCAGTTGGTTAGACTGGATAGCTTCCTTTAGAATTATAGAAATATTGTCTTTCCTCATTCTTCCTACAGAAATATATCAGGTCACAGATGTCTGCTTAAATTTCATTGTCTATTTGTCTGTCCCTCCCACCTAATATTTTGAAATCTGCCACTAATTTCCTCAATGGTCATAATACTTTCTAATTTAGCTTTGAAATTGTTCCCTCTATGTTCACATTTAGCTCATTGTTTAGGAGCAAGACAAGCAATGATCATAATACAGTCTTTGAAGACAACTACTGATACATTTCTCTAGACAGAAAAACAAGTTTTCCACTATTCATTGCTGTCACTCAGCCAACTTCACACTGCCACTGTATCTTTTATGTCATGTGTTTCAACTTTACTGAAACATCTGTTCCATGACCCTTTATCAGTAGCTTTTTGCAGTCCACAAGTACTTACATCAGCCAGACTACCATCAGCATCCTTTCTATTTGCTTTTTGAAAAATTCAATCAAATTCCTGAAATGTGACTACCCCTTAACACATCTCTACTGTTTTTTCTAATCATTCCACATTTGTCCAAGCAGTTTGCAATTTTTTTCCGGATTATCATTTCTAAACATTTCCATCACTGAGCTTAAACCAACTGGCCTGTAGTTACTGAATTTAGCTTCACAACATATTTTGAACAAGTATGTAACATTTACACTTCTCCAGTCCACTGACAACACACCTGTATCAAAGAAGGATTGGAAAATTATTACAAATGCTTCAACAATTTCCACCTTTTGTTCCTTCAACATCCTTAAACACAATTGAATCAGTGCTGGTGATTTCACATTTTAAATCCCCATTATCAAGGTGGTGGGAATCTGGAACTCACTGCCTGTGAGAGTGGGTGTAATTACTGAGGAAGGAATGTCATTATTGCTGAACACCAAAATAAAGCCACAACATGTCGTATACATCGGGAAATCTAAGCCCAGAGATTTGCAGATCCATCCTATTTTTTAAAAAAAATTTATTTACCCATTTTTGAATATACCTGATCAGAGGTGTTATTGTACAACAGGTGGCACTTGAACAAAGGCCCTTCGCTCTGGAGCAGGGACTGTACCCCTGTGCCATGAATGGATCCCCTGGAAGCATTTTTCCTGATTAATCCTGTTCAGAAATGTTGTTACATGCCTCTGGAGCAGATGGAACCTGAACCTTGTTCTCCTTGTCCTGGGGTAGGGGTGCTACCTCTGTACCATGAAAAGGCCCCTCCCAAAGTTTTAAAGGGCTAAGGTGATGAGTTCCAGTGGGGCAGTCCAAGGGAACTCATACTCAGTGACCTACATAAAGAGCTTAATTAGTGATTGCCCAGGCATCTTGTAGGGATTATCATAGTGGTAGAGGAAAAAAACCCCTGATAACATTAAGAAGTATTGGATGTACACTTGCAATGCCAAGGCATACAATGCTACAGGCAAGTGCTAAAAAATTGAATTAGAGTAGTTATGTGGTTGCTTTTTACCATTGCAAATCTGATGGGCTGAGGGATCTTTTTCTATGCTGTAGATCTCAATGATTTAGATTAGATTAGATTACTTTCAGTGTGGAAACAGGCCCTTCGGCCCAACAAGTCCACACCGACCCGCCGAAGCGCAACCCACCTAGACCCATTCCCCCACATTTACCCTTCACCTAACACTACAGGCAATTTAGCATGGCCAATTCACCTAACCTGCACATTTTTGGACTGTGGGAGGAAACCGGAGCACCCGGAGGAAACCCACGCAGACACGGGGAGAACATGCAAACTCCACACAGTCAGTCCCCTGAGGCGGGAATTGAACCCGGGTCTCTGACGCTGTGATTCTTTGACGTTTCAATTTTTAATCCTCTGGTATATCAATCATCTCCTCTTTCACTACTACTTTAGCAACATCTTCTTCCTTTGTAAAGGCAGATGCAAAGCATTGATCTAGTGTTGCAGCAATGACCTCAACGTCCAAGAATCAATTCCCCTATCAGTTCCTTAATGGTAATAATACACCTTTATTATCCTTCTTATATTTATAAGCCTGTAGAAAATTCTTGCATTCTCTTTTAAATTGGCTGTCAATCTATTTTCATACAATGTTTTGTCTGCTAATCCTTGATTCCAATTTACCTATGTCAGATCTGTCCTTGAGCGAAAGTGAGGACACAGATGCTGGAGAGTCAGAGTCGAAAAGTGTAGCGTTGGAAAAACATAGCAGGTCTGTTCCTTGCCATACTGAAATTAGGTGCCCTCCAATTAATTGTTTTTATTCTAGATTTTTCCTTGTCCTTTTCCACAGCCAACCTAAACCTTATGATATTACACTCACTATCCCCTAAATGCTCCTCTAATGACATGATCCATTTGTCTTATTTCATTCACCAGAAAGCAATTCAGCAATATGTCCTTTCTCTTCGTCCAGAAACATACTACAGAAAATTCTACTTTACATATCTAGAAATTGCTCCCTCTCTCTGCTCTATATGGATTATATGCCAATTAATATTAGGGTAACTAATGTTTTCAATTACAACAAAATTTTTTAAAGTCTCTGTAATTGTTTGCAACTTTATTCCTCTTGGTGGCCTCCCCAATATTGTAATAGTATCTCAGTTGGTTCTTAATTCAAATCAAATAGATTCTATCCTTGCTATCTCTCTGTCCAATACTGTTATATTATCCTTCGCTGTTATATGATCCTTAAGCAAAACTGCCACATTTCCTCCTCTCTTTCGTTCCCTGACTTTCTTGAACACCTTAGAAAGAGGTCAGTACCTAATCCTACCTTTTTCTGAACCAGGTCCCCATTATCACGACAACTTTGTGTCTATCAACAGCATTACTTGTTACTTCCTGTACAATTCACATACCTGTCAAATAAACCCAAACCTTATTGCATACCCTCTTACTCTGGCTCCAGCTCATCATTTCCTTGCTCACTCAAGAAGGTGGCAGATTAACCAGTCGCCACCCTGAATCTTTACTCTGAATTCCTGGCCTTGATTGAGCCTAATTTTTGGTATTGCCACAATAACATAATTCTATGGTGTGGAGGTGCTGGTGTTGGACTGGAGTGGACAAAGTTAAAAATCACACACCATCAGGTTTTTGTCCAAAAGGTTTATTTGAAAGTACAAGCTTTTGGAGCATTACTCCTTCATCAGGTAGCTAGTGAGACACATAGTAAAAGATAGTAAAATTGTCATACAGCTGATACAATATATTAGACAAATAGAGTCATAGAGATGTACAGCATGGAAACAGACCCTTCAGTCCAACCCATCCATGCTGACCAGATATCCCAATCCAATCTACTCCCACCTGCAAGCACCCAGCCAATGTCCCTCCAAACCCTTCCTATTCATATACTCATCCAAATGCCTTTTAAATGTTGCAATTGTACCAGCCTCCATCACTTCCTCTGGCAACTCATTCCACACATGTACCACCCTCTGCATGAAAAAGTTGCCCTGTAGGTCGTTTTTATATCTTTCCCCTCTCACCCTAAACCTATGCCCTCTAGTTCTGTACTCCCCAACCCCAGGGAAAAGACTTTGTCTATTTATCCTATCCATGCCCCTCATAATTTTGTAAACCTCTATAAGGTAACCCCTCAGCCTCCGACGCTCCAGGGAAAACAGTCCCAGCCTGTTCAGCCTTTCCCAATAGCTCAAATCCACCAATCCTGGTAACATGCTTGTGAATCTTTTCTGAACTCTTTTAAGTTTCACAATATCTTCCCGATAGGAAGGAGACCAAAATTGCACGCAATATTCCAACAGTAGCCTAACCAATGTCTTGTACAGCTGCAACATGACCTCCCAACTTCTGTACTCAGTAATCTGACCAATAAACGAAAGCATATCAAACGCCTTCTTCGCTATCCTATTTACCACTTTCAAGGAGCTATGAACGTGCACGCCAAGGTCTCTTTGTTCAGCAACACTCCCCAGGACCTTACCATTAAGTGTATAAGTCCTGCTAAATTTGCTTTCCCAAAATGCAGCACCTCGCATTTACCTGAATTAAACTCCATCTACCAGTTCCCAGCCCATTGGCCCATCTGATCAAGATCCTGTTGTAATCTGAGGTAACCTTCTTTGCTGTCCACTATACCTCCAATTTTGGTGTCATCTGCAAACTTACTGACTACACCTCTTATGCTCACATCCAAATCATTTATATAAATCATGAAAAGTATTGGACCCAGCAGCGATCCTTGTAGCACTCCACTGGTCACAGGCCTCCAGTCTGAAAAACAACTCTCCACCACCACCAAAGGTCTTCTACCTTTGAGCCAGTTCTGTATCCAAATGGCTAGTTCTTTCTGTATTCCATGAGATCTAACCTTGCCAACCAGTCTCCCATGGGGAACCTTGTCGAACGCCTTACTGAAGTCCATATAGATCACATGCCCTCATCAATCCTCTTTGTTACTTCCTCAAAAAGCTCAATCAAGTTTGTGAGACATGATTTCCCACGCACAAAGCCATGTTGACTATCCCTAATCAGCCCTTGCCTTTCCAAATACATGTACATCCTGAGCCTCAGGATTCCCTCCAACAAGTTGCCCACTACCGATGCCAGGCTCACTGGTTTATCGTTCCCTGGCTTGTCCTTACCACCCTTCTTAAACAGTGGCACCACGTTAGCCAACCTCCAGTCTTCCAGCACCTCATCTGTGACTATCAATGATACAAATATCTCAGCAAGAGGCCCAGCAATCACTTCTCTAGCTTCCCATAGATATCTAGGGTACACCTGATCAGATCCTGGGGATTTATCCACCTTTATGCGTTTCAAGACATCTAGCACTTCCTCCTCTGTAATATGGACATTTTTCAAGATGTCACCATCGATTTCCCTACATTTTATATCTTCCATATCCTTTTCCACAGTAAATACTGATGTAGAATATCTGTTTAGTATCTCCCCCATTTTTCTGAGGCTCTACACAAAGACCGCCTTGCTGATCTTTGAGGGGCCCTATTCTCTCCCTAGTTACCCTTTTGTCCTTAATGTATTTGGACTCTCCTTAATTCTACATTCCAAAGCTATTTCATGTCCCCTTTTTGCCCTCCTGATATCCTTCTTAAATATACTCCTACTGCCTTTTTCAATCTCTCCTGTCTATACCTACCATATGCTTCCTTATTTTACTTAACCAAACCCTCAATTTCTTTAGTCATTCAGCATTCCCTATAATTACCAGCTTTTCCTTTCACTCTAGCAGGAATATACTTTCTCTGGATTTTTGTTACCTCATTTCTGAAGGCGTCCCATTTCCCAACCGTCCCTTTACCTGCGAACATCTGCCCCCAATCAGCTTTTGAAAATTCTTCTAGGAGAAAGTGAGGACTGCAGATGCTGGAGATCAGAGCTGAAAATGAGTTGCTGGAAAAGCGCAGCAGGTCAGGCAGCATCCAAGGAGCAGGAGAATCGACGTTTCGTGCATGAGCCTGAAGAAGGGCGTGTGTTTGTGTGTGTGTGTGTTTATGTGTGCTTGTGTGTGTGTGAGAGAGTGTATAATGTGGTGAGGTCACCTGTTGTGTGAGATGAGCCCAAGGTCCTGGTTGAGGCCGTCCTCATTCCATCACACTTGCGCATTTGCTCTCTTCAACAAACACACATTTGCCCACACACATACACACACACATACTCTCACTCTCTTTCTCACAACATGCACTCTCACTCTCACACTCTCTCACACACACACACACACACACACACACACACACACACATCTATGGGGCAAATTTGTATTTGTAGGTACAATCTATTTTGTTCAAAAAGTACAGTATCTATGGGCAGTCAGTCAATGTGACATTCTATAAATACCTACTTTGCAAATAAAACCAGTCTGACTCTGGAATGGGGCATAGGCAGACTTTAACCTCACACCTTTAATGCATTGTTTGAACTGAGTTACCACCTTTTTAAAAAATATACTGATAAAACCTTAAATTATTCGGGATTTACATATTAATCAATTAAAACCTGTATCTAGATTCTAAGTGATTAAAGACTTAACAGCCATCTAGGTTTATCTCATACATTGCATCAGTTGTATCACACTTTTGCTTATAAATGTTGTGTCCTATGTATCCTGTTCCACTAGCTACCTGATGAAGGAGCAATGCTCCGAAAGCTTGTATTGTCAAATAAACCTGTTGAACTATAAACTGGTGTCATGTGATTTTGGACATAATTCTATATGGCAATATATATAAGCAACTGGAGTTCACCATCCTATTTGTTTTTATTTAAAAATTTGCTGATTTACCTCCATACAGTTTAAATCCACTCAAGTCTAATTTGCATGACATTCCTTCTGATCCTTCCAATTTCTGAATTACATTTGAGTAAACATTGAAACTTGGAAGAAAGGTTTTCTGTAATACATTAACAGGGGAAAAAAAGCTATTAGAAAACAGTAAAACAAAGAGTTCTGAATCTGTATGGTGTGCTACCAGCATATAAAGAGGAAACATTAAATAGAATTTAAGGATGTTTTTAATCCTAATTTTAAAGAATAAAATTATCTGACACTGTAAAGATCAGAAAATACACATCTTGTTTCTTATAAAATAAACATGTTTTCCTTAATTTCAGACTCATGCTTGAAGTGGGGAACCTGCAGCATACTGCCGAGGTAGACAGGATTTGCCTTAACAGCCAAGAGCAATCTGGTCAGGTTCTCAAGCTTACTAAATTAAATTCATTAAATTAAATGGTGCAAGAACCCCGAGGATGTTGTCTCAGAACACTTCACAAGTTTACTGTGTACTGCATTCAGACTTTACAAATGACAAAGTGTGTTGATGATCCCAAGTGGACTTTACACGGAAACTCTGTGGCATGAGGAGATAAACTAACATTGTTTATTTGTACTGGTGGGGCTGACATTAATTAACTGCATTCTAGAATTAACTCACTTCCATTGCTGAAGTTAGAAAACAACAATGTTACAAACTAAGTTCCAAGCGCAATACCACCTTGAGTTCCATTAACTTGCACATTTGCAGCTCTATTCAGCAAAAGAGTTAAGCTAAAGATATCTACAATGTACACATAAAACCAACATCCTTTCAACAAGTTTGGTTCATATAAATAACTTTAATGTAACCTAGCAATGGTTCTAATAACACATTTGAAATGTCCCTACCTTTGACCTAGAAGTCCAGGATCAAGTTTCACCTACTCCAGAGGTCTGTTAGAAAATATCTAAAACAAATTAGTCTTGTATTAATTGACCCAGAAAAATCAAAAATAAACAAGCTTCAAGACTTTAATACTTGACAATTCTCTTCAATTAAGTAAAGAGAAAGAGCTACAATATTACCTGACCAAATTTCCTTCAGTGTGCAATGTGATGGTGAATCTCACTGAAATGGCACTGCTCAGCTAAGATGAACTAACTTAAACTCTCAGTGGAAATGACTTCATCAATTGCTTCTGACTCATTCAATAGCTGGAAGCTGAATAAATTAATTGAATAAATTAACTGAATAAACACAACAGACTATCTTCAATAAGACAGCATTCTTTTTATTAAATTTCAGGAGCTCTTTGCTGTAGATTACTCTTGGAGAAAGTGAGGACTGCAAATGCTGGAGATCAGAGTTGAGAGTGTGATGCTGGAAAAGCACAGCAGGTCAGGCAGCATATGAGGAAACATTCCTGATGAAGGACTCTTGCCCAAAATGTCGATTCTCCTGCTCTTCGGATGCTGTGACCTGCTGTGCCTTTCCAGCACCACAATCTCGACTGTAGAATTCTCTTTTTGTTTTGTAAAGGTGCTAACAATGAAATTCAGTACCTACATCAGCCACCCTCAGTGTAGAAGAGGAAGATAAAAACACAAAAGGGAATACAAATTTGAGGTGTCATTGAGCCTAGAACTAGGTTTGTAACACTGGTGTTTGCTAACTTCAGCAATGGAGGTGAAGTTAATACAAGGATGTAGTACCTAATTCAGGTGAAACTACTTAATTCAGCCACCTTTGAACTGGACAACTAGGACATTACTGACATAGAGGGAAGGTTCGTGGCCCTTAGATTTTACAAGAAACTTTTACTAAATACCACAAATTTGGTGTTAAGTTCACAGATGCATTCGAGTTTATATTCAGATATATGAAGAACTACATTTAGATCTTCAGTGGCCTTGGTGAAGAAACACTATCGACTTTGTACTGGGTTAGGCAAGGAAATATTTTAGGACTACGGCAGTTCAAATTGACAGCTGAATGGGGTGCTTCATTGGGAACTGATCCTCTCCGTCTTTTTCTTTTTTGTTTCTTCTCTTTATTTTCTCTACTGTGTTTTTTCTTCCTCTTCCTTCTCAGCTTTTGGCCCCCTGCCTGCCTCAGTGTGGGCTTGAACTCTCGGCCTCGGACACTTAGCCTTGGACTCTCGGCCTCGAACACTTAACCTCAGACTCTCAGCTTCAAACAACTGGCTATGGACTCCCACCTTGAACTCCCAGGCAAAGTGTCTTCTCAGCCTGGTATGTCAACTTGGCAGCTCCTCTGCCTGTCATAGATTCCTCTCAGCCTGGTGTTGCAACTTCTTGATCCAACATGGTGTCCTCTCAGCCCGGCATGGCGGTGTCTCAGCAGCCTAGTGTGGCACTCTTTTGGCCCAGTATGGTGGTCTATCTGCCCCGGCGTGGTGGTCTTTCAGCAGCCAATGGCAGTCTTTTGATCTGGCATGCCTCAGCATGGTCTTGCCATCCCAAGGTGATTCCAGAGCAGTCTCCCAGTCTTGTGAACCTTGAGGTGAACCTGGAGGCTAGGTGCCAGTGTGGACTAGTTTGGAAGGACCATCATTCTGAACTTATTATTTCTCTATTTCTTGTTTTTTTTCTTAAGAACTTGGACTGAAGAATCTGTTCCTAGGCACCTTTGTACATCATAAGTGGTGACCTGAAAACTTTTCACTGTAATCATCTGAGTACTTGTGACAATAAACCTAATTAAATTCATTCAATTCATTTATAATGGACAATAAGAATGTAAGAAAAAGGAGAAGGGGCAGATCATAGAGTCCATCAATTCTGTTCTGCTAGTCAATATTATCATATCTTATCTGCTTTCCTATCTGATCCATACATTCCTTGATTCCCTGTGAGAAAAATAATCTTGACAGAAATATTTCAACCATGGAGTAGGTGTAGTTACACTTGAAACATCGACTTCTCCACCTCCTGATGCTGCCTGACTTGCTGCGTTCTCCCAGTCTCCTGCCTGCCTATCATGTCTGCAGTATGGCAGGCAAATGCAATACCCAACCTTGCCTAGTCTTTAATGCACATTGCCTCTTGGAAGAGGCAGGGGCATCTTAAAACAGTATGCTGCACCAGGAAACATCTAATACTCATTCAAAAATTTAAAGGACGACCAGTTAGGTTAATCAGTGCCCTGAAAACAGAGAATGCAGATGAAACATGAAGTGCCTTTCTTAGGCGAAGCTGCAAAATCCAAGCAGGATCTTTATGACGAATTGCCTCAAATTTCAAATTAGTCTCTGGAGCAGGAGTGTGAATTCTTTCTGACATGATACAGTGACTGAAACCTGATTTTCACCTTTAAGACTGCATGGTCCTGGAGCATTCAACTGAGGGTTTAGGTGAAGGGGCAGTTGTCATGAATGTAATGAAAAAAACGTTACAGAATCTCTTCTGAAATTCAAGATCAGTACTCCACATTATGGAGCTGGACAGCATGCTTACATTTGGAACCTGTCCAAGAGCTAAACAGCCAGGACAAATGGGAGAAACTCAGATTAAAATTTACAAACTAATAAAAGTCTGTGGAGCTGCAAATGACTACCCAGATTACATCAAGACCAGATGCCAAACCATTATGTTTGTTCACTCCAAAAAAGGTTCCTCATTTGCTTTTGTAAAATTTAGACCAGAAATTGAAACTACACTGGGCAGTAATATCATTACTAATACAGCCCATTCATTGGTACTTAAACATGATTTCTGTGTAGTAACTCCATAGTTCACTTCACGTCATAGTGGACCTTAGCAGTTGAACAAGGCTGAGAAATTGAAGGTCCATTTTTGGATGAAAGCCTAACAAAACTAACAAGGAGTTGGATTTTTAACAGCCTGGATGCAAACAACAGATTCTGGCAGTTACCATTGGTAGACCAATCCAAATTATTGTTGACATTTATCACATCCTTTGATGCTATTACTTCCATCAGCTCGGATTTGGAACTGCCATACTGCCTGTGAGTTTTCAACATACCATCATTTGGAAGGGCATGAAGCCACATGGACATGCCTCTTTCTAACATTTTAGAGCATGATATTGGATCACAGCAGAGTTGCAATACTTGCATCCTGCAGGTCTTACAACAATGTGCTCATAATTATGTGTTCTGTAAACCCAGTACCAACTTTTTCGGCAATGCTAATGCATCAGGCATCTAGACTGACCTCTCGGAAATCAAAGTCTTCAAGGATTTCCCACAGTCCTTTCATATTACAGAGTTTCAGTGTTTCTTATGCTTGATTAATCAGTTGGTAAGTTTGTGCTAAATATACATACAAAATGCAATCAATACAGACCTGTAAACTCGAGGAATAAAGGACCAATAGCAAAAACAAGTTGACTGGCAAGAAACAGGCAGCAATGATTAATGGGCATTTTTTGGGAATGGTGTGCTGTACTGGAGTGTGAGTGTTGGGACCTGGATCTACAGGGCACAATTTCAAAATTTGCAGTTAATGTGAAACAGAAGTATTGTGAACGTTGAAGAAGATTATTTGTAAGTTCAAAAGGATGTAGGCAGCTTAATGGAATGGATAAACAGGGGAAAGTGAAGTTCCATCCAGAAATAAACAAGTGTTTCATTTTAGTAGGAAGGAAATGGAGAGACACTATAAAATCAATAGCATATAAGTGGTGTATTGTAGCTTTACCAGGTTGACACCTCATTTTTAGATATGCCTGATTCTGTTCCAGATGTGTCTTGAACTAAGATTGAAACTCCAACTTGATGGTGATGGTACAGTGGGGAATATGTCAAGCCATGAGGTTACAGATTGTGGTTCAATTCAATTTTGCTGCTTCTGACAACCTCATAGATACCAAATCTTGCAATGCCAGATCATTTTGAGATCTATCTCAGTTAGCACAACTACATTTCCAATGCAAGGTAGTATCCTCAATGTGAAGGTGGGACTTTCAGCTTGACCATTAATGGTGCTGTTCAGTCATTCATGGTGATGGAATTTGAAGTCACCAACCGGAGTAAATTCTGTGCAATTGCCATTTCCAGTGCTTCCAGTCCACTGTTCAAAGTGAAGGGGTCCTGATTCATCAGCTGAAGGAGGCAGTGGGTGGTATTCAGCAGGAGAATTCCTTGCCCTTTACACTGCAGCATCTTGCAATTTACTTCCTTTTAAATAAAATTTGGATTTGTATTTGCCTACCAAAGTGGAAGACTTCACACCTCCCACATTATACTACACCTGTTTAATTTTGTCCACTCACTTAGCTATGTATGTACCTTTGCAGACTCTTTGTGCTCCCCAAAAAACTTATCTTTCATATTTGTTTTTGTAGTATCTACAAATTTGTCTATGATACAGTCACCCCTTTTATCCAAGTCATTTATCCAAGACCAAGGAAGTCCCCAGTCTATGAGCGAGTTCTGTTCTTACGGCTGCTTGTAAGTCAAATTTATATGTAATTCGGAACAGTTACATATGGTTCAACATCTAATGTCAATTAGTCAAATGTTTGACTTAGTATATGATATATTTTTTACCTAAAACATTAAAAAAAAATTCTTAAACTGTTTAGATAGAAAAGAAAAGATAATGTTGAAAGGTTAACACTGATCTTCACTCCATGCTGGAATTAAAATTAACAATTAAGATGACTTTATTAATTGGATGATGGGTGTGGTGTTGGAGAGGATGGGCCTGGTGCTGAAGTCAATTTCTTAAAGTAAACATCAAGCGTGGCTTGAACAGAGCTTTTCTTTTTCTCATTATAAATGGCCTTGTAGCAGCTGAGGCTGTCGGTAACTATCCAGTAAACTCTGGTGGACCTCTCTGCATTAGGATCTTGCTCCTCTAACTCTGCCATCCCTGCTTCAATGAGACGAAAAGCTTTCAGCTAATTCCTTCATCAAAAACCTCTTAGGTTCTGGTGTTTCTAGGTTTGGGCTTTCTTCCTCAACTTCTATCATCTGCTGCTGCAGCTCCATAAGGTCCTCATTGGTCAGTTCTTTGGCATGGAATTCAAACATCTTCATTGATTTTAACTGCAGTTGCTTGTTACCAACATCAACCACAGCTTTCCTGGCTTCGGCAAAGTCCTCACTCTAAACTCTGTAGAACCATTTGCAAATTAGGGGCACAACTTGTTCCAGACACTTTTCATGTTGGTATTCTTCACTTTCTCCCATGAACCTGCAATATTTTTGATGCCCTTGTAGATGTTGTAATTCCTCCAGAATTCCTTTAAGGTCATTTCATCATTTTGGATAGCCCTGACTGCCAGGGTGGTAAAAAGATGACCTTTACATGGGAGTGAAGGTCATCTAAAGTGCCAGGATCTCCAGGGGCTTGTCAAGCACAAGGAGAATTTTGAAAGGAGCCTGTTTGGCCAAGCAGTAATATTCAGCAGCAGGAACAATAAAGTTCAGGAACTAGTCTTTGAAGTGAGCTTTTGTTATGCAAGCCTTCATGCTTGCCTTCCAAATAACGAGAAGAGATGCCTTGATGGTTGGCTTAGTGCACTCGGATTTAGGGAGAGGTACACAAGCATAGGATTAAGCTTGTAATCCCCGCATGCGTTACCATCAAGCAATAATGTTAACCTATCCTTGGATACTTAATGCTCTGGAGCAGTTTTCTCCTCTTTTGAAATGTATGTCCTTTCAGGCATTCTTTTTCAAAGTAAGCCGGTCTCGTCTACATTAAATATTTGCACAGGCACATAACAAGGAGGAAGTGAGGACTGCAGATGCTGGAGATCAGAGTCGGGAGTGCAGTGCTGGAAAAGCACAGCAGGGGCCAGGCAGCATCAGGAGAATTGACGTTTTGGGCATAAGCCCTTCGTCAGGATTCCTCCTGGTGCTACGAGCTGATAAGGGTAGGAATAGGAGGATAGAACATGAATGCATGGCTGAGGAGTTGGTGTGTGGGAGATAAATTCACATTTTTGGATCATTGGAATCTCTTTTGGGGTAGAAGTGACCTGTACAAGAAGGACGGATTGCACCTAAATTGGAAGGGGACTAATATACTAGCAGGGAGATGTGCTAGAGCTGCTCGGGAGGATTTAAACTACTAGGGTGGGGGGATTGGGAGGGGGCTTTGGTGGTTGATGGGGTGGGTGGGGGGTGGGTGGAGGGTACCCAGGGAGATAGTGAGAAAAGAGATCAATCTGAGACTAGTACAGTTGAGAACAAAGGCAAGTCAAACAGGTCAGGCAGGGACAAAGCAGAGAACAAGGTACGACTGATAAATTAAACTGCATTTATTTCAATGCAAGGGGCCTAACAGGGAAGGCAGATGAACTCAGGGCATGGTTAGGAACATGGGACTAGGATAGCATAGCAACTACAGAAATGTGGCTCAGGGATTGACAGGACTGGCAGCTTAATGTTCCAGGATACAAATGCTACAGGAAAGAGAGAAAGGGAGGCAAGAGAGGAGGGGGAGTGGTGTTTCTAATAAAGGCTAGCATTATTTGGGTGGAACGGAAAAATGAGAAAGGGATGATCACCTTAATGGGATCGTATATTAGACCCCCTAATAGTCAGAGGAAATTGAGAAACAAATTTGTAAGGAGATCTCAGTTATTTGGCAATTAGAATTAAGGAGATATAAAAGAGTTTTTACAAATACATTAAGGACAAAAGGGTAACTAGGGAGAGAATAGGGCCCCTCAAAGATCAGCAAGGCAGCCTTTGTGTGGAGCCGCAGAAAATAGGGGAGAGACTAAATGAGTATTTTGCATCAGTATTTACTGTGGAAAAGGATATGGAAGATATAGAATGTAGAGAAATGGATGGTGACACCTTGAAAAATATCCATATTACAGAGGTGGAAGTGCTGGATGTCTTGATATGGGTAAAGGTGGTAAATCCCCAGGACCTGATCAGATGTACCCTAGAACTCTGTGGGAAGCTTGAGAAGTGATTGCTGGGCTTCTTGTTGAGATATTTGTATCATCGATAGTCACAGGTGAGGTGCCAGAAGACTGGAGGTTGGCTAACGTGGTGCCACTGTTTAAGAATGGTGGTAAGGACAAGCCAGGGAACTATAGACCAGTGAGCCTGACCTCGGTGGTGGGCAAGTTGTTGGAGGGAATCCTGAGGAACAAGATGTCCATGTATTTGGAAAGGCAAGGACTGATTAGGGATAGTCAACATGGTTTTGTGCTTGGGAAATCAAGTCACACACACTTGATTAAGTTTTTTGAGGAAGTAACAAAGAAGATTGATGAAGGCAGAACCGTAGATGTGATCTTTATGGACTTCAGTAAGGCGTTCAACAAAGTTCCCCATGGGACACTGGTTAGCAAGGTTAGATCTTATGGAATACAGGGAGAACTAGCCATTTGGATACAGAACTAGCTCAAATATAGAAGACAAAGGGTGGTGGTGGAGGGTTATTTTTCAGACTGGAGGACTGTGACCAGTGGAGTGCCACAATGATCAGTGCTGGGTCCACTACACCGTGGAAGTCGTGGAAGCTACTACAACAATTTAACAACATTTAAAAGGCATCTGGATGGGTATACAAATAGGAAAGGTCGGAGAGATATGGATATAGGGTTGGAGCTGGCAGGTGGGACTAGATTGGGTTGGGATATCTGGTTGGCATGGACGAGTTGGACCGAAGGGTTTGTTTCTATGCTGTTCATCTCTATGACTCCAACTGGGTTCTGGCACTGTACCACTCATGATAATTATCAAATATCTTTCTGGGATTAATTAACTCTGTGGGTTAGTTCAGTTTATTTGAAACATCAAACTACTCGGCAAATTATGAAGCCAATATTGCAGCAACCAAAAGATTTCTGTGTGTTCAGCCTGCAATTTTGTAGCAAACTAACTGACAGGCAGGGTCATAATGTCGTAGACACAGCACATGTGGAGTCCTGAAACATGAAATGTCTTATGAGCAGGATATACATATAACAGCTCAGAACACTGCTCAGAACTGCAGTGCTTCTGCTGGCAGAAGTTTCACATCAAGTAGTTATGGAAAACTGTAACCTTGCAGAAGAAAATCTCCATCTTGGCAGCCTGTGGCTGTGAAGTTCATTCCCACCCTCAGGTGTTTGGCTGAAGATATAGTCAATGCCTTGCAGTTGAAGATCTGCGTCCACTCAAGAGGGGCCTCTTGGTTCGAGATCGGTCAAAAGAATTGACAAATGTAGTCTATTTAAAAAGAAGGGTCATTAAATTATTGAATTAAGGTACCTTGACGCAATTCTATTCAGCAACACAGAGATTGAAGCTTCTGTGTTCCGTGGTGCAGTTGTGCAATCACAGTTGAAAATTACACATTATTTATATTTTTTTTAAGAAATAATACAGCCTTAAATACAAGAAAGACCAATCACATAATAAGGTGACGTGATTTACAGCAAGTTAATCCAATGATATTTCCTGAGAAAGGGATCTTGATTATAAGGAAGGTCCAATCAACTGTAATGAGGTGACATGATTGAAGACAGGCTAATCCAATGGTTCAAGGTTCGTTCAAATGTCAATTAATGTGTCAGTGTTTCAGCTTTTGAAAACTCTATTGTCCTCTTATCTTTGAACTGCAACTTAATTCTGCAAATCAGCAGTATGATTCACAGGCCATTTTGTAGTATTTTAAATCGAGAAACCATTTTGTTATAATGAAAATCTACATATTTTTGTTGCCTAAATTCAAATTTTGGATCCTCACAGTCAGCTACACATGAATGCATAAGGCAGGTGTTTGGCCTGATTTTTGGTCAGGCAGTGAATTATCTACATTTCCCCTTTATGACAATAGCCACAATAAACAGGCTCTCAGATTCTCCTCTCGGTTGGATCCCCATAGACCAAGGAGGTCATCAGCTGCAACAAGTGACAGCCTGAGTAAAATGGGCAGTATTTACAAAATCCTGGGAGATTTTATCCCATTAATGTGTGGCTAATGTGAAACCATGAGAAAACTTTATTTCACTGGTATACATCTGTGAGATATTCCATTCAGTGGTGGAAAGATTCCATCTTGCATGTGAAAAGCTGATTGCTGGTTTTTCACTTAATAGTGCTGGTTAACCTTCCCTTGACCTGTTTTCTGACTGGGAAAATTTACTTATGACTGCTGAGAAAATCATTTTGCTGGTATTGCATTGTTTAGGACTGATTTCACAATATAAGAATTCTGGTAGAACTGTCTGAGCATTGAGGAGAGATTAGAAACAGATGGGAACAAGAGAAAAGGATGAGGCCAGGCCCAGTCCCAATCTTATGGAGCAGTTCTCATCTCTCAGTATCCAAGAGGTGCTACGTTAGTAGCTTTTGTGCTTCACTGAGAAGCTTATCATTGGGCCATGGGTTACCTGCTGCGGCCACAACCCAAACATTGCAATAGCAAATTGACAACATTCCCAAGGCTATCAACGTCACCACCACTATAGAGCCTTAGACTAACACAGTCGTACAACATGGGCACAGACCCTTTGGTCCAACTAGGTCACACCTACCACATTTCCACCTGCCTGCATTGGCCCATTCAAACCTTTCCTATTCATGTACTTATCCAAATGTCTTTTAAACGTTGTAACTGTACCTGCATCCACCACTTCCTTTGGCAGTTCACGCCACACACGAACCACACTCTGTGTCCATTTTAAATCTATTTCCTCTCACCTCAAAAATATGCCCCACCTTAGAGAAAAGACTTTTGCTATTCACCTTAACTATGCCCACCATGATTTTATGAAATGCTATAAGCTCGCCCTTCAACCTCCTATACACCTGTAAAAAATGTCCCAGCCTATTTGTATAATTCAAACTCTTAATTTCTGGAAACATCCTGGTAAATCTTTTCTCAACCTTCTCCAGTTTAATAATATCCTCTCTATAACAGGGCAACTAGAACTGCATACAGTACTCCAGAAGAGGCCTCATCAAAGTCCTACACAACCTCAACGTGATGTCCCAGCTCCAATACTCTAAGATCTGAGCAATTAAGGCAAGTGTGCTAAATGCCTCCTTAATCACCCTGACTACCTGTGATGTAAAGTTCTAAAAATTATGTACCTGAAGCCCCAAGGACTCTTCTTTCTACAACACTACCCCAGGGCCCTACCATTAATTGTAAAAGTCCTGCCCTTGTTTGTTTTACCAGAATGCAATATCTTGCATTTATCCAATTCTTAGTGTCTACTCTGTGGGTCTACATTTAGGGCTGTAGCAGGTAACATGAGTGAAATATCACAGTTCAGAGTATACCTTTGTATAGCAAATAAGAACAAAAGTCAGCTGTGCAGGCCTTCAAGCCTGCTTCGCCATTCATTATGATCAAAGCTTATCATTAACTCAATGACTTGATACTTTTTCCCACATATCCTTTGATCCTTTTAGCCCCAACTGCTAATATCCAACTCCTTCTTAAAATCATACACTGTTTTGGCCTCAAATCCTTCCAATTAGTTTTTGTTTCAGGATGGAAGATGGCATTCCTTTGTGTCTCCATGTGAACTATGTGATATCTTTATTTACCAAGGTTTTCCATTCTGTTAGCTGGTTTGTGACTGCGGGCAATACATTCTGCAGATCTAAGCAGCATATTCTGGAAACAGTAATGACTCATCTATCCTGAACAAGTCCTTTTTGATACTTTCATTTCAAACAATGGGTTACATGCCAATCGCTGGGTCACAGGAGATATGAACTCTTCTCAGGAACAAGGACTAAGCTGCAGATTTGGCATACAATGATAGCCATTCTTCCCAGAAATGTAATTGAATCATTAGTTGTCATTATCTAGCAATACTTCTCCTGTTCCAAATGACCAGGTGTAGGATGTGTTTGTAGACCCAGGAGATGAAGCTAGGCAGCCATGACGTCAAGAAAGTGGCAAGTTGAGCAGGCTGGAAAATCTACTTCAGTTCTCTGAGACTTTGTCCAAGTTGTTAGACCCCCTGGTCCTCACTCTTAATACATCCTCACCTTCCATCAACCCTCCTCCGGCCATGGCTCCTCATACTCTCAATGCCAACTCCATTGCCATTACCCAATATCCACCATGGTCATTACCTCAGAGGCCATGTGGAGATAACAAAACAAATTCATTACAGCTCCCATCCAGCTTAGTAATGAATACTCCCATTCAAAGCTTTCAAGTCTCAAGTGGTTAACCTCTTGTAAAAAACAAACTTTTATTAAGACCCCACATTAAAGTCTGCTAGTTATTTTATATTCTCTTTAAATTGTCAGCCAAACTGCCATTTCTTGTTATTCATTTGTGGAACATGGGCATCACTCGCTGGCCAGTATTTTTATTTCCCATCCCTAGTTGCCCTTGAGAAGGTGATGGTAGCTGCCTCCATGAACCATTGCAGTCCACGTGCTGTGCATAAGCCCACATGATGTTACAGAGGGAAATCCAGGATTTTGACCCACGACAGTGAAGAACAGTGATATTCTTCCAAGTTAATACGATGACTGGCTTGGAGGGGAACTTGAAAGTTGTTGTGTTTCCATGTATCTGCTGCCCTTGTCCTTCTAGATGGAAGTGTGGTTTTGGAAGATACTATTGCTGCAGTGAATTTCTGCAGTGCATCTTGTAGATAGTACACACTGCTACTTCTAAGCATTGGTGGTTAGACAATTTGGTCCCACCTGCCTGTATCCACCCCATATCCCTCCAAACCCTTCCTATTCATATACCCATCCAGATGCCTTCTAAATATTGCAGTTGTACCAGCCTCCACCACTTCTTTGGCAGCTCATTCCATACACGTACACCGTCTGCATGAAAAGGTTACCCCTTAGCTCTCTTTTCTATCTTTCTCCTCCCACCCTAAACCTATGCCATCTGGTTCTGGACTCCCCCACCCCAGGGAAAAGACTTTGTCTATTTATCCTATCCATGCACCTCATGATTTTATAAACCTTTATAAGGTCATCCCTCAGCCTCTGATGTTCCAGGGAAAACAGCCCCAGCCTATTCAACCTCTCCCTGTAGCTCAAATCCTCCAACCCTGGTAACATCGTTGTAAATCTTTTCTGAACAATTTCAAGTTTCACAACATCCAGAATTGCACCCAATATTCCAAAAATAGCCTAACCAATGTCCTCTACAGCCACAACATGACCTCCTAACTCCTGTACTCAATACTCTGACCAATAAAGGAAAGCATACCAATGTCTTCTTCATTATCCTATTGACCTGCGACTCCACTTTCAAAGAGCTATGAACCTGCACTCCAAGATCGCTTTGTTCAGCAACACTCCCCAGGACCTTACCGTTAAGTGTATAAGACCTGCTAAGATTTGCTTTCCCAAAATGCAGCACCTTGCATTTATCTAAATTAAACTCCATCTGTGAATTCTCAGCCCATTGGCCCATTTGATGAAGATTCTATTGTAATCCGAGGTAACCTTCTTCGCTGTCCACTACACCTCCAATTTTGGTGTCATCTGCAAACTTACTAACTATACCTCTGATGCTCGCATCCAAATCATTTATATAAATGGTGAAAAGTAGTGGACCCAGCATCGATCCTTGTGGCACTCCACTGGTCATAGGCCTCCAGTCTAAAAAAAACCTTTCACCACCACCCTCTGTCTTCTATCTTTGAGCCAGTTCTATATCCAAATGGCTAGTTCTCTCTGTATTCATGAGATCTAACCCTGCTAACCAATCTCCCATGGGGAACCTTGTCGAACGCCTTATTGAAGTCCACATAGATCACGTCCAACACTCTGCCCTCATCAATCCTGTTTGTTATTTCCTCAAAAAACTCAATCAATTTCCCACGCACAAAGCCATGTTGATTATCCCTAGTCAGTCCTTGCCTTTCCAAATATATGTACATAATCCTCAGGATTCCCTCCAACAACTTGCCCACCACCGAGGTCAGGCTCACTGCTCTATAGTTCCCTGTCTTGTCCTTACCACCCCTCTTAAATAGTGGCACCATGTTAGCTAACCTCCAGTCTTCTGGCACCTCACCTGTGACTATTGATGATATAAATATCTCTGCAAGAGGCCTAGCATTAATTTCCCTAGCTTGCATTTAGCAACAGTTTCATGCCAACCCAACTCCGTTGTTCCATGTCAAAACTGCTAATAGGAGCAATGATTGAGAGGGCTCAGAAGAGATTTACCAGTATGTTACCAGGTATGGAAGGTCTGAGGTATAAAGAAAGGCTGGGTAGATTGACTTTTCCACTGGAGGGTAGGAGGTTGAGAGGTGAGCTTATAGGAGTTTATAAAATCTTGAGGGATATAGATCGAGTTAATGGTCAATGTCTTTTCCACAGGTTGGGTGATTTCAAGACTGGGAACACATTTTTAAGATGAGAGGAGAGAGATTTAAAAAAGACATGAGGGAAAAATGTTTTATAGAGTGTGTGGTTCATGTTTGGAATGAATTTCCCAAGGAAGTGGTGGTTGAGGCATAATTACAACTTTGAAAAGACATTTGGATAAGTACATGAATAGGAAAGGTCTGGATAGATATGGGCCAACAGCAGGCAGGTAAGACTAGTTTAGTTTGGGATTATGTTCAGCATGGAGTAGCTGGACCAAAGAGTCTGTTTCTGTGATGTTGACTCTGTGACACAATACAAACAAGTTAGACTGAATACAATCCTAGCCGATTCTTGAATAGTCATGCATACAGTATCAAATCTGTTTACTGGAAGCCCCATGGTCCAGACTTTCCAACTGGAAGACCATTGTTGCTGAAATGGAGACAGGAATTGAGCATCACCAGCTGACTGCAGGAATTGCTCGGGAACTTGGATGTTTTGATGGGTAATTACCCAACATCTGGTACTCTATAAAATTCTTAATAAGAGCCAAAAGCTAAGATAGATCAAGTTGACTTACCTGATAATTACCCTGAAAAAGTGATTAAAACCTACTCTAACTGCTGGGTAACTATAAAACTGGATGCTTAATTAGTAACACTGACCTCCTGGTCTGACCCCAATTTCCTTCCATGGACACCCAATATGACTCAAACTGCATCTGACCTAACGCATTGTCCCAACATCTCCACAACCTGATTTGACCTGACTGCCTCTTGCACCCCCTCAACCAAACCAACATGACAAATCCCCAGACCAATATTACCCTGACTAACTGACTTCATGCCCTCACCCACTTGCTAACCTTGCCCAACTGTCACCCTTCTTCATCACCCACCCTCCTGCATACCATACTATCCCTTCAACTTACCTTACCTTATCACCCAATTATCTACCACTTTACTTCCTCATCCATTTACTGTACATAATTTCCTTCATTTCAATATCTTGTCAAAGTGCCTTTGGGACTCTTAAACTCCATTTGATAGCAACTGGTGGCAATATAACAGGGGTGTGTCTTGGCACCCAATGCTGATTCTATACTGAATGGACTTCTAATTGGGCTGCGTTGGAATGAATGAGACTTGGAATACTGGCTGTGAAAATTCACTGACAGGTAAGTGGGTAATGTTTAATAGGTTTGCTGTCAATTGGATCTGTTCTGGTGGTAATCAGAAGATCTGAGCCATAATGTTACAACAGGATTAATATTTATTTCATTTAAAATTTCATTGAAGTAAAACAGAAAAGTTGCATCATTTTACAGTGCAATAACAAACATGGGCAAAAGGATTGCTCTTAGTTAGATCATCAGCACAACATCCTAAAACAGCAGAATTTCTCTAATTATATTCTCCATGGAAGATTTCTGTACAAAGGTTACATTCCTCACAGTTATATCCTCATAGCTTAGAAGGACGTGCAACACTTTATATAAGAACCAATAACTTTGGTAATTTCTTTGAAAATATGTAAGGAAACTGAGTTCTCAGAAACTGCTCGTACTTTGGGTTTTTCTTTCTTGGAAATATTCCAATCACCACTCTGCAGGCCCATATTTGGGACAACAGAGCAAATTGTGAGAAAAATAACCCTTATGAACGTGCTGGCTTTCTTTGCCAAGATGCTTTTGAAATTTATGTTGGGCTGAGGCACCAAACACAGTAAATGCAGCAAGAACCTGAGCGGTATTATCCTCAAGGAGATGAATATCTCCTTTCTTATATCAATACAATGGTTTAGCAACATTGATGCTAAACTGGCCTGAGGATTTTGAGAGGGTTGATGTCACCTCAGCTACAAGTTCAGCCTTGTGATTGTCCCCAGCTGAGTAGTTCTGGAGAGGCTCTCAGCATCACTCCAATTGAAATATTAGCTATGCATCTAACATGCAGCAACTTGATAGCCTGATAATATCAAGTGAGTATATCTGGAAATATGGTTCAAAGTGGAAATTCAACTGGTATATGTTTTCACAGTTCAATTTTAGAGTTAAAGTCAAATTCAGACTGTAATCTTTGAGTTAAAATAGCCTATTTTAAAAAAAGCACCCTGATTGTGGTCGTCACCTGAAATGCCTTGTCTAAATGAAGTGGTGATTACTGTAGCTAAGAAGTGACTCAAGGCAGCTCCAAAAGTGTTTTACACCACATAGTTGATGTGAGTGGTGACTTCAAGCGAGTCAGTTGACGTTTTGGGTCCTGAAGAAAGGTTACATGCGAAACGTCAACCTCTCCACCTCCCAATGCTGCCTGGCTTGGTGTGTTCTTTCAGCCTCCTGCCTGTCTAGGTAAGAACAGTAGGGACAGATATCCTGACAGTCTGAGAGCTGGCTTTGAGGGAGCTGGAACAGTGTAAAGGACTTTCCACATGTAAATAGGGGGTGACTTGGTGATGCAATACCAGCCTCTGTGGAGTTATTTCAGGAAGGTCTTCAGTTTGTAATCTTTTTATTCTGTTAAAATTTGTACAATCTACAAAATGCATTGCAAAAATTCACGAAAAATCCTTAGAAAGCACCCTCCAAATTCATGATCACTTCCATCTAGAAGGAAAAGGGCAGCAGATACATAGGAGCACCACCATCTGCATGTTCCTCTCTAAGCCCGTCACCATCCTGACTTGAAAATATATCACCGTTCTTTCACTGCCATTGGGTCAATAATGTAGCTTATGGCTGCCTTCTCAGGGCAATAAAAATGCTGGACAACCACTGATGTCCACATCCCACAAGTGAATAAAAAGAACTTGACAAATATAAGATTGGTTATGGTGTTTCCTTTCAAAGAACTATTTTTTAAATTGCGTTAAGGTAAAGAGTAGCAAACACTAGAGTAATTCATGAACAAGTTAAATTAAATACAGGACTGAGGTGTTGCTCCTGCAGAATGTGGGAGCTGCTGTACACCAAGGGGATCAATGTAATAAGTATTTTGAGCTTAAGGGATTTAGGATCAGAGTTATGGAGGTGGAGTTTGAGCTGTAGACACTGACTCTACATCAAAGACATGTTAAATGGACATTCCATGATGCAGTCACACTTGTCAGACTGGTAATTCAAATTCAAATTTAATGTATGATTGGGGAAGAAAAGTGTGACTGCAAGTGAGGCAAATGTGGAGACCTGGGAATAGTGTTCATGGAGCATCAGCCCTTGCAATTGACCAACAGTTATGAGATCCTTGCAAGATGTGCAAATGAAAGTGGAGACTGCAGGGTTGATGAGCACACTGATGATGCCACCTTAGTACAGGGAGCCATTTAAGTGAGTGGAGGAAATAAGGGATATTATAATTAGTGAGATAATCTCCATTACCGTGAGCCCAAATTGAGAAGGCTGTGATGCCTGCTCAGTACCATTGAAAAGAACATCCCCTCAGGGCTGGGGAAGAACTTGAAGTCGGAGGAGAGGGATTCAGTTGTTTTCATCCATGCTGGTATCAGTGATATTGATAGATTTGGAGCTTCTGCTGAAAGAATTTGAAGAGGTAGGAGCTAAATGATAAAGCAGAACCTCCAACGTATAATCTCAGGATTATTATCTGAGCTACAATCAAACTGGCAGAAGGTAAATAAAATCAAAGAGTGAATTGCAAGAATCAAAGATTGGTGTGGGATGAATGAGTTTCAGTTCATGCAGCACTGCCATTAGTACAGGGTTAAAAGAGAGCTGCTCAGGTCTGACAGGCTTCATGTGACCTATGTTGGGACCAGTGTCCTAGCATATCAAATAACAAGGCCTTTAGAGAGGACTTTAAACTATTTAGAAGTGAGAGGAAACAAAAACAGAAGTTGCTGGAAAAGCTCAGCAGTCTGGCAGCATCTGTGCAGAGAAATTAATGTTTCGGGTCCTCAGGACTGATGGTAGCTAGGAAATTATCTGTTTTACAAAACAAAATGATTTGGCAGAATTGCAAGGCAACTATTTGGACAATGGTATCCAGAGTGAGATTTTCTCATGAGAAGAGGTTGGGTAGGGTAGGCTTGTACTCAACGGAGTTGCAAAGAATGAAATACAGCCTTATTGAAACAGATCAGTTTCTTAAGGGGTTTCACAGGCTAGATGCTGAGAGGTTGTTGTCCCTTGTGGGGAGTTTAGAACCAGAGGACAGAAACTCAGAGTAAAGTTATAAGACAGAGATGAAAAGGAATTTCTTGTCTCAGAGGACAGTGAATCTGTGTTATATCGGCTGACATATAGACACAGATTTAATCAGAAAGGGAATCAGGAATTAAACAGAAGCACCAGGAAAGTCCTTCAGCCGTGGACTCATTGGATTGTAGGATAGACTTGACAGGTCAAATTATCTCCTTCTGCTCCAAAGTTTTAAGGTCTTATAGATCTGAATGAAATTGGGATCGTGGAAATTATCAGTGAAATGAATGAACACTTTAAAGTTTAGCAAAGAAGTGCTCTCTGCTCCTCCTTAGAGGTGAACAGGATAGGTAAGATCCCATACTTACCTCACATTTTCCACAACTACATCTCCTCAGACCACTTACAACCCCCAGACCTAACCCCACTGTTCATGACCTGACACCCTGCCTCACTCCCAGCCTTGACAACTCCTTCCTCTACGCTGAACCTACACCCTTTACAACTGGAATCTGAAACCTTCCCTATGAACACTCTAGATGTAACTCCCTTTTTCCATTCTGCATCCAAATCTTTGCTGGATCTCATGCCCCTTCTCTTCCTTTGGATCTCCCACCCTCTGCACTGCACATGACCCCCTCCACTCCTTTACCCCACTCTGCACATGACCTCCCTTTCCCCTACAGACACCCTGTCCTGCTCCAGACCTGTCTTTTCTCAGCCTCCTGCTGGACTCAAACCCCATTCCCTTTCACCCTTCACCAATACAATGAGCATAGATTTATCATTATAATGTTGTGGGATCATGGCATGCCTTCCTCACATAAAGAGACAATGATCTAGGCAGAATTGTTTCCATATTTTGTTAAATCATCACTGTATCTATATTTAGGTTTCTGAATTCTGTTTTCACGTAGATAGTAAAGTTTAATTATTAACTAGAAGTATATGATTGAAATTCAAATAAGATATCCATTTAATTTACTTCCAATAGAAATGTTGCTCCATTCCAATATAGATACAATGAAGAGTACTTGAGAATCAGATATCTGTTTTGGAATGAAGTGATAGATAGTAGCTCAGTGGTTAGCACTGCTGCGTCACAGTCCCAGGTTCAATTCTAGCCTCGGGCGACTGTCTGTGGGGAGCTTGCATATTCTCCCTGCGTCTATGTGGATTTGCTCCGGTTTTCTCCCACAGTCCAAAGATGTGCAAGTCAGGTGAATTGGCCATGCTAAATTGCCCATAGTGCTGGGTGGGTTACTCTTCGGAGGGTCAGTGTGGACTCATTGGGCCGAAGGGCCTGTTTCCACACTGTAGGGATTCTAATCTAAACTTTTTTGATTGGTGAGTTAATGTAATTTTTCATGAATTATGTATTTGGATGCTTGTACATTTGCTTAAGGTTTGTTATCTTACAGCAATATCTTGAGGTAAGAGTATTGATTTGCCTACTTGTCACAAGTTCTGTAAACCAAAGGCTATAAGGAGAATCAATTAAATGTGGATCGGATGGAAAAGTCTGTGAAACTCCTGGTCTTGAGCTCAGTTTGTGCATTGAGTTGTTTTCCACTGTAAGCAAAAAAAAATTGAAAGATGCATTAACCTGAAATACTCACACCACCTACACAATGGGATTTGGGTTGCAGGCTTTTTGCTCCTCTCTCAAGCATAAAATATTACATGGAACATAAGAGGAAAGGAACAAAAATTTAAGCAATCATCTGAATTTTTGTAAATTATGCAGCTTAGAAGTGGGGTATGTGCTCCATCATGCTCACATTAGCTGTTTTAAAGACAAATTATTTTCATTCCTTTGCCCATTCTCCATAACCCTGCAATTTTTAATTTCAACCACATTTCTAATTTCTCTTTCAAAGTTACTATTGAATCTCTTGCCACTGTCCTGTGAGCTCTATATTCCAGAACTTAGTTCTGCTTCAAATTTTATTATTTTTGGAAGAGATACAATTCTTGGAAAACTTCCTTATACAGTCAATTGTTGAGACACAATTAAAATGGAAGCTCTAGGGGTCACAATTTTCAAAGATTATGTGTTATTTTTCAATCTTAAACGAATTACATCAGAATGAAAATGTTTTCATGGTCATACTGATAGATCAAGGTCACTTCTAACAGATTTCTGAAATTTGACCTCATGTCAGCCCTGTTTATTCATAGCAACCAATGCTAAGTCCTCAAATGTGTCTACACAAACTTTTCAGCCTATTTCGCAAAAGGCAAGACAACCCTCGATGGAATTCTGTGCAGAATTTTTAACAGAATAGATTTAAACACCATGTTTGCACATTCTGCTCTTCATCTCACATAGATTTTAAAATTCACATACAGGCCATTCAACCCATAGGTCCATGGCATATTTATATTTCACGTGAGCATCCTTTCACTCCACATGTTCACTCTCTAATGAAATAAATTCTTCTGTTTCTTTTTACCCGTACCCTGTAAGTATATCCTCTTTTGATTCAGTTACTCGATGTGGTAGCACAATTCACATTTTCTCTACCCTCTGAGGAAAGATATTCCTTCTGAATTCCTTATTAGATTTATCAATAATTATCTTACATTAATAGCCTCGAGGTTTAGACTCCCCTACAGCAGAAAAATTATGATTTGGAGTTGGGGACCACATGTAGTGTGTCAAAGTTTGTGGATGACACTTGGAGTGGTAGAGCAAAGTGTGCAGAGCACTGTGAAATTTTGCAAAGGGACATATGTAGTTTAAATGAGTGGTCAAAGATCTTGCAGATGGATTACACTGTTAGTAAATGTGAAGTCATCCATTTTGGTAGGAACAACAGTAAAATGATTATTTCATGAATGGTAAAAAAATTGCAGCATGTGCAGAGGGACCTAAGGGTCCTTGTGCATGAATCACAGGGGGTTGGTCTGCAATTGCAACAGATAGTTAAGAAGGCAAATGGAATTTTGTTCTTCCTTGCTAAAAGGATTGAGTTTAAAAGCAAGGAGGTTATTCTGCAACTGTATAAGGTGCTGGTGAGGCTACACCTGGGGTACTGCATGCAGTTTTGGTCTCTTTACTTGAGAAAGGATGTAATGGCACTGGAGAGGGTGCAGAGGAGGTTCACTAGGTTGATTCCAGAGTTGAGGGGGTTGGCTTATGCGGATAGACTAATAGTCTAAGATTATATTCATTGGAATTTAGAAGAATG
Source organism: Hemiscyllium ocellatum (assembly GCF_020745735.1). Classification (NCBI taxonomy): domain Eukaryota; kingdom Metazoa; phylum Chordata; class Chondrichthyes; order Orectolobiformes; family Hemiscylliidae; genus Hemiscyllium; species Hemiscyllium ocellatum. Next base: position 21,691,250 of record NC_083412.1, on the reverse strand, counting down.
GAGGGGGATGTTATAGAAACATATAAAATCATGAAGGGAATAGATAAGATAGAATTAGAGAAGATGTTTCCACTGGCAGGTGAAACTAGGATAAGAAATTAGGGGGAGCAGATTTAGAATTGAACTGAGAAGGAACTTCTTCACCCAGAGGGTTGTGAATCTATGGAATTCCCTGCCCAGTGAAGTAGTTGAGGCTTCCTCAGTAAATGAGTTTAAAGCTGCGATAGATAATTTTTTAAACAGTAAAGGAATTAAGGGATACGGTGAGTGGTTGGGTAAGTGGAGCTGAGGCTACAAAAAAGATCAGCCATGATCATATTAAATGGCAGAGCAGCCTCAAAGGGCTAGATGGCTTACTCCTGCTCCTAGTTCTCATATTTCTATCTCCCTACTCTATTAAATTAACATTAAACCTCCCATTATATTTTTTAAACTGATGATAAAGTTTTCTCTACACTGTTCCCATCAAATCCAAAGATGTGCAGGTTTGGTGGATTGGCCATGGGAAATACAGGGTTACAGGGATAGGGGGACTGAATCTGGGTAGGATGTTCTTCAGAGGGTCAGTGCAAATTTGATGTGCTGAATGGCCTCTTTCCACACTGCAGGGACTCTATGATTCTATGAACAGTAGAATACAGTCTCGGTTACAGAGTAAAACACTCTCCATCTATTTAAACTATAACTAACCAAAAAGTAAAGCTGCCCCTACACTGTCCCCATCAAACACTACCAGGACAGGGACAGCATGGAGTTTGATACAGAGTAAAGCTCCCTCTTCTTGCCAAATACTGCAAACTTTGCCTCTTTAACTACCTACCAATCCCATGACACTCTTCTTGTCAGATTCTAGGCCTTTGTTATCAAATGCCATTCTTAGAACAGTTCTTCATTCAGCGTATAGATGCCAAAAAATCAATATCCCTGCTACCCAGGGCATCTTTAAAAGGCTGCTGTGCACCCAGACAAGTAATGTGTTATTCCCTTCAACCGCAGCATAATGGCACAGTAGTCATAAAACCTGCTATTCATGGCACACACCTGGCATGGCTGATACTTCCTCACGCATACAACTCTGTGATCCTACTCTAATCGCTATTTAACCAACAGGCCATGCAGTTGGTCTGTCCTTAACTACATTTTGTCTAAACTGCTCTCTAAGTCGCTGCTTCTCTGTTTCCAGTGCTCAGTGGAGACCCATTGCTTACCATCATCCAACAGGATAACATTGCACACAGGTAAGCAATCAGACAGTTCCAAAGCTGAGCTTTTATGTGCAGCCAGCAAAAGCAAGCATAAACAAAATGAATAGAGGCTGCAGTTTGACCTCACAATGCAAATCAAATGCTGGCATTTGAGCAATGACTATTGAACATTGCATGATGGTCTGCTGCACCCAGCTCCCATGTACTGAAACTGGATGTCATGGAGTCATAAGAAAGTCATAGAGTCTTACAACATGGAAACAGACCTTTTAGCCCAACTAGTCTGCACTAACCATGTTTTCAAATCAAACTAGTACCACTTGCCTGCATTTGGCCCATGTTCCTCTGTATCCATATTCATATGTCAGTTAGGTCCTGTTTGGCTTATAGCACTGCAAATAGTTGAGCTCTGTCAGAAGGAAAGCTTCCTCCTCCCCAAGGTCATCTTCATCTTCCTCTGAAGGCGTGGTCCCATTTTCCAGTTCTCTCTATCTATTGCCTGATTGCCTGCTTCAGTTGGACAGAACACAGCGTGCCAAGATGATGGGACACCCTCTGTTTGGACTATACTGAAGCACCCACCCCATCTACAAAATCTGATCCAAACAACAGAACCTCATCTTCATCAATACAATCATCTGCTCCACCATGGCCCTGATTGCAGCATGGACACCAATTTGGTGAAAGTGCCATGCTGACTGAGTGATCAACACATTATATCATCTACCAAGATAGATAACTTTGCTCAGTTGCTTATCTTGTCTATATCTCTCTGCAGACTCTTTTCATCATTCTCATCACTTGCCTTCCACCTATTTTTGTATCATCTAAAACCTTGGCTAGTACATTCACTCTCCCTCATCCAAGTCATTAATATATATTGTCAATAATTGTGACCTTAGCACTGATTTGTGTGGCACTCCATTATAGGTTGCATTCTGAAAATGCCTTCCTTCTACCACCTCTCTCTTTGATTAGTTACTCCATCCTGAATCTATTCTAATATATTACTCACAACATTATTGGTTCTAAGATTATTAATTACTTTGTATACAGTCCATTACCAAATTACTTTTGGAACTCCAAACATATTGCATCTATAGTTCCCTTTATCAGTCCTATTCATTTCCTCCTCAAAGAACTGATACATTTGTCAGAAATGGTTGCCACTTAATGAAGCCATGCTGACTCTGCCTCATCATATTATGTATTTCTAACTGCTCTGTTATTACAGTGTTCAATTCACTTGCCATTCTAAGGACTATGCTGAAAGTTTGTTAGTGTCTTCCTCAATAATGAATACACCTTGTAATTTAGTGCCATCTGCAAGTTTTGATATTGTTCTTCAGATTCATAATTCCAAATTGTTTTCACGAATGGGCCCTGCACTGATCCTGTAGAAACACCACCATCTACTTTTAAATCCAACATTGTTTTTGCTTTGGCAGCCATAAAATGAAAACCCACATTTATGTACTGCTTTACACAGCCACCAGACTTCTCAAAGGGCATTACAATAAATTAAAGACTGTTATTCTGTAGGATAAAAAGTACAACATGATGAACAGCGACACAGATTTGTATTCCATGAAGAGACCACAGGGACTCAATGTTGACTCTGCTTTCTCCAGGAGTTTCTGTTTTTGTTTCAGATCTTCAGCGTCCATAGTTTTTTTTGTTTTACTGTCCCAAATAAGACCAAAAGACATAGGAGCAGAAATTAGGCCATTCAAGTCTGCTCTGCTATTCAATCATGGCTGATAAGTTTCGCAACCCCATTTTCCCACTTTCTCCCCATAATCCTCGAACCCCTTGACAGTCAAGAACCTATCTATCTCTGTCTTAAATTTACTCAATGACCTGGCCTCCACAATCTTCTGTGGCAATGAATTCCATAGAGTCACCACTCTCTGGCTGAAGAGGTTTCTCCTTATCTCCTTTTGAAAGAGTCTTCCCTTTACTCTAAGGCTGTGCCCTCAGGTCCCAGTCTCTTCTGCCAATGGAAACATTGTCCCACCGCCAACTCTGTCTAGGCCATTCAGTGTTTTGTAAGTATCAATTACATCCCCCCCATCCTTCTAAAGTCCATTGAATATAGTCCCAGAATCCTTAAATGTTCCTCATATGTTAAGCCTGTCTTTCCTGGATCATTCTGGTGAACCTTCTCTGGACCTGCTCCAGGGCCAGTATATCACTTTCCCATGTTGTATTCCTTCTTTGTCCACCATCCTAACCTGTCCAAATGCTGCAGTCTCCCTGCCTCCACAATGCTACCTGTCCCTCTACCTGTCTCTCTGCCAAACACAGATGGAATGCCCTCAGTTCCTTCATTACATCATTTATGTATAAAGTGAAAGGTTGTGGTCCCAACACTAACCCTTGCAAACACCACTAGTCACCAGTTTGCCATCCTGAGAAAGGCCCTTTCATGCTCACTCTCTACTCTCTGCCAGATAGCCAATCTTCTATCCATGCTAGTACGACGCCTCTAACACCATGGGCCCTTACCTTACTTGGCAGACTGATAAAGAAGGTAAATGCTGAAAGGATCCAGGGTAACTTGGCAAGTTGGATCCAAAATTTATTTAGCGGTAGGAGACAGAGGGTGGTGGTAGAAGGCTGTTTGTGCGACTGGAAGTCAGTTGCTCAGAGCAATCTTGGGGTGTTCATTCAAAGATCCCTGAAAGTGGCAGGAGAGGTTAATAGGGTAGTCAAGAAGGCGTACAGGACGCTTGCCTTTATCAGTCACGGCACAGATTATAAGAGCAAGGAGACTGTGTTGGAGGTGTACAGCACTTTAGTTAGGCCACAGTTGGAATACTGTGTGCAGTTCTACTCACTGTACTATAGGAAGGATGTGATTGCAAGGGAGCAGGTACAGAGAAAATTCACCAGAATGTTGCCTTGGGTAGAGCATTTCAATGATGGAGAGAGGCTGGATAGGTTCGAGTTGTTTCCTTTAGAGCAGGGGAGTTCTGACTGAGGGGTATGGATAGATAAATAGAAAGCAGCTGTTCGCTTAGTTGAAGGATCCATAACAAAGGGGCATACATCTAAGGCAAAGACTAGGAGGTTTAGAGGGATTTGAGAAAAAGTATTTTCATCTGCATTGTGGTGGGAATCTGGTATGCACTGCCTGGGAGGGTAGTGGAGGCAAAAATTTTCATAACCTTTAAAAAGATATGCAGATAACGACCTGAAATGTCATATCATTCAAAGCTAAGAACCAAGTGCTGGAGAGATAGAATAGTGTAGATAGATAATAGGTTCAGAACTGGAGAAGGGTCACTGGACTCGAAATGTTAACCCTGCTGTCTCTCCATAGGTGCTGCCAGAATTGCTGACTTTCTACAGCAATTTATGTTTTTGTTTCGGATCTTCAGTGTTCACAGTTCTTTGTTTAATTTTCCTTATGTTTAAGACTTTTTCACGCAGAGGGTGATATGTGTATGGCATGTGCTACCAGGGGAAGTGGTGGAGGCTGGTACAATTACAACATCTAAAAGGCATTTGGATGGGTATATGAATAGGAAAGGTTTGGAGGGATAGCACGTGGGTACTGGCAAATGGGACTAGATTAGGTTAGGATATCTGGTTGGCATGGATGAGTTGGACCGAAGGGTCTGTTTTCAAGCTGTACATCTCTATGACCCTATGAAAGAACATTTTGAAGGCAAGTGAGTTTACTGCTTTAACAGTGTTATCAGGTTAAGAACAGATAGGTAATTAGTCAGCTGTTAAAATACAATTACTGACAAAAAGAGCCTACAAGGACCGTGGAATCAGCAACAGGGCAAGCTCAGAAGTCTAGAGGTAAAACGTGATTAAGAAGCTGGTAAGATGCCCTTAGGCAAACAGGTGGGCTGGGAAAAAAAGAGAATTAGAAAAGATAGAAACCCTTCTATAGGAAGTATGAGAAAGCTCCAGTTGTAAAGTTATGTATCCCGAAGGGGAAAGGAATAATGCATGCAAAGATCAGAAAGAGTAGGCATGGGAGTGACAAAAAAAGAGTTTTTACCTCTCAACATGAATCATTGCCATTGAGATTAAGCTTTATGAGACACAGTGAAGGGCCAGAAAACAAATTTAAACTGGGGCTGCAGATTCTGCTTCAGAATTTATTTAAACTGCAAAACCGTAAATTTAGAAATAGTGAAAGAGTCTAGCAGAACAAGAAAAGTTGAAAGAAACTAACAATTTAAAAGAAGCAGGCATCAGATTTTAACAGGAAGTTTTATAAAGGCTGCAGCCAAAGAACATTAATGAAAATTTTGTGTAGAAAAACCTGTATGGTGTTTTAGACAGTGAAGTGGGGAAATTCCACCTACAAAAGGCAGGAAAACCTCAAAGCTGTGGTTACCCATACATTGATCAATATAAAAGTAGATTGCTCAGAAATATAGCGTAACAAACCCAACATCAATTCAATTTGAAACAGCATCAGTAAGTACAAGATTATAAACAGATGTAAAACATTATTGAAATTGTACAAATTTACAGTAATAAGATGAACCAATACAATTAGAATAAGTACAGACATAATATTTTCCAGCAAGTTCATGATCAGAAATGGACCGTACAGAATACAAGACTGTAATTCATGGGGTGCCAGTTCCTAAAAGGGGGCTTTTTTTGGCATTCATGGCAACATCTTACCAGGATCTGGGTGACGTATACCAGACCACGATGAGTGGTAGTATCAGATGAAATGTTTGCTGAACTCTATTTTGAAGTTGAGATCCTCTCACCTCATCTTGTACACTTTTCTCAAATGGTGTAACAAGTTTCTTGCTAGGCAGTGGCAAGCTCCTAATTTTCATTATTGGTTGTTAATGCCTTGTTAACAGCCTAACTTGTCATGGGTTGTGAGCTTAACAAACCTGGCATACAAACTTGCCATCACGAAAACTGAACGTAGAAACCAGAGAAGGTACTTGGCAAGTTTAACTTGCTGCTTTGTCCTAAAGATCTCCATATTAGACTTTGGGCAAAAACACCTTCCCTGGGTACAGACCTCCAATCTGAAAAGCAACCCTCTGTCTCCTGCCTTCAAGCCAATTTTTTGTCCAATCTAGCTCCCCCTGGATCCCATGTGATCTAACCATACTAACTAGTCTACCATATGGAATCTTGTCAAACGCATTGCTGAAGTCCATATGAACAACACTTATCACTCTGCCTGAATCAATCTTCTTTGTCACACCTTCAAAAAACTCAATCAACTTATTGAGGCACAATTTCCTGTGCACAAACCCATGCTGACTATCCCTAATCAGTCCTTGCCTTTCCTAACGTATGTAGCTCCTGTCCCTCAGAATCCCCTCTAACAACTTACCCATAACTGTCAGACAGCTCACCAGTCTATAGTTCCCTGGCTTTTCCATACAGCCTTTCTTAAATAATGGCACTACATTAGCCAACCTCCAGTCTTCTGGCACCTCACCCATGGTTGTTGCTCACATAAATATCTCAGCAAGCAGCCCAGCAATCTTTTCCGCATATTTCCACAAAGTTCTGGGAAACATCTCATCAGATCCTGGAGATTTATCCACCTTTATGTATAAAGGTGGATAAATCCTATTCTGTCATATAAATTTTTTTGAAGACATCACTATTTATTTCTGCTAAGTTCTCTAGCTTCCATGTCCTTCTCCACAGTAAATACTAACATGAAATATTTGTTTAGTATCTCACCCATCTCCTATGGTTCCACATGTAAATGGCCACATTGATCATCAAGGGGCCCTATTCTCTCCTAGTTACTCTTTTGCCCTTAATGTACTTAATAGAATCTCTTTGGATTCTCTTTGACTCTTTGCCAATGCTATCTCACGTCCCCTTTTTGCCGTCCTGATTCCTCTCTTAAGTATACTCCTACTGCCATTATACTCCTCTAGGGATTCACTTGATCCGAGCTGTCTATACCTGATATATGCCTCCTTTATCTTTCAGTGCTGTGTTCACTGCTTTTAGTCATTTATATAAATGATTTGGATGTGAATGTAGGAGGGATGGTTAGTAAGTTTGCAAATGACACCAAAGTACGTGGTGTAGCAGACAGTGAAGAAGTAGCACAGTGGCTACATGGTTAGCATTATTGCCTCACAGCCAGGGACTCAGGTTCAATTCCACCCTAGAGTGACTGTGTGGAGTTTGTACATTCTCCCCATGTCTGCATGAGTTTCCTCGAGGTGCTCTGGTTTCCTTCCACAGTCCAAAGATATGCAGGTTAGGTGGATTGACCGTGCTAAATTATCCATAGAGCCCAGTGGTGATGAGTTAGCCATAGGAAATGCAGGGTTGTGGGAATAGTGTAGGAGGTGGGGTGTTCTTTGGAGGGCCAGTGTGGTCTCGAGGGGCCAAATGTCCTGCTTCCACAATGTAGGGAATCTCTGAAGATTATCACAGAGTATAACATGATCTTGATCAGATGGGTCACTGCACTGAGGAATGGCAGATTGAGTTTAATTTAGATAAGTGTAAGGTGTTGCATTTTGGTAAGGCAAAGCAGGCAAGACTTTGAGTGTGGGAAATCATAACTCACAAACTTGATTGAGTTTTTTGAAGAAGTAACAAAGACAATTGATGAGGGCAGAGTGGTAGATGTGATCTATATGGATTTCAGTAAGGCATTCAACAAGGTTCCACATGGGAGACTGGTTAGCAAGGTTAGATCTCATGGAATACAGGGAGAACTAGCCATTTGAATATAGAACTGGCTCAAAGGTAGCAGACCAGAGGGTGGTGGAGGATTGTTTTTCTGACTGGAGGCCTATGACCAGTGGAGTGCCACAAGGATTGGAGCTGGGTCCACTACTTTTCATCATTTATACTTGGATGTGAACATCGGATGTATAGTTAGTAAGTTTGCAGGTGACACCAAAAATGGTTGTCTAGTAGACAGCGAAAAAGATTACCTCAGATTACAACAGGATCTTGATGAGATGGGCCAATGGGCCGAGGTACGGCAAATGGAGTAATTAGATAAATGTGAAGTGCTACATATTGAAAGAGCAAATCTTAGCAGAACCTATACACTTAATGGTAAGGTCCTGGGGAGTGTTGCTAAATAAAGAGATCTTGGAGCGTAGGTTCATCGGTCCTTGAAACTAGAGTCGCAGGTAGATAGGATAGTGAAGAAGGCATTTAGTATGCTTTCCTTTATTAGTCAGAGTATTGAGTACAGAAGTTGGGAGGTCATGTTGCGGCTGTACAGGACATTAGTTTGGCCACTGTTGGAATATTGCATGCAATTCTGGTCTCCTTCCTATCGGAAGGATGTTGTGAAACTTGAAAGGGTTCAGAATAGATTTTACAAGGATTTGCCAGGGTTGGAGGATCTGAGCTATAGGCAGAGGTTGAATAGATTATGGCTGTTTTCCATGGAGTGTTGGAGGCTGAGGGGTGACTTACAGAGGTTTATAAATTCATGGGAGGCATGGATAGGGTAAATAGGCAAAGTCTTTTCCTGTGGTGGGGGAGTCCAGAACTCAGGGACATAGGCTTAGTGTGAGAGGTGAAAGATATAAAAAAGACCTAAGGGGCAACTTTCTCATGCAAGGGGTGGTATGCGTATGGAATGAGCTGCCAGAGGAAGTGGTGGAGGCTAGTCCAATTGCAACATTTAAAAGGCATTTGAATGGGTATATGAGTTGGAAGGGTTTAGAGGGATGTAGGCCGAGTGCTGGCAAGTGGGACTAGATTAGGTTAGGATATCTGGTTGGCATGGACAAGTTGGATTGAAGTGTCTGTTTGCGTGCTGTACATTTCCGTGATTCTATAACTTACACTGTTACCAATAGGGCCCTGGGGAGTGCTGCCAAACAAACTGAACTAGGGATGCAGCTGTATAGTTCCTTCAAAGTGGAGTGGCAGGTCGACAGGATGGTAAAGAAGGTGTTTGGCATGCTTGCCTTCATTGATTCTAACATTGAGTATAGGAGTTGTGCTGTCATGTTGCAGCTGTACAGGACATTGACGAGGCCACTTTTAGAATACTCAATACAATTCTGGTTGTCACCCTGTAGGAAAGATGTTAAACGTGAAGATGCTGAATAGACTGGGGCTTTTTTTCCCTCCAATTTTGCAGGCTGAGGGGCGACCTTATGAAAGTTTATAAAATCATGAGGGGCGTGGATAGGGTGAATAGCCAATGTCTTTTTACCAGGGTGGGGGAGACCACAACTGGAGGATATAGGTTTAAGGTGAGAGGGAAAAGATTTAAAAGAGTCCTAAGGGTCAACCTTTTCACTCAGAGGGTGGTGCACGTATGGAAAGAACTGTCAGAGGAAGTGATCGAGGCTGGTACAATTACAACATTTAAAAGGCATCTGGATGGGTATGCAAATAGGAAGGCTTTACAGGGATATGGGTTAAGTGCTGACAAATGGGACTAGCTTAATTAAGGATATCCGATCCACATGGACAAGTTAGACTGAAGGGCCTTGAAAGTGATTATAATGAGGTCAGCCAGGTAGACCTCATAGAATATGAGTTCCCTGATTGGAGCTGTTAATCTGGTACAATCAAGGAGCCCTGGCTGACAGGTATAAACAGGAGGGTCAGAGATTCTGTTCACTCTGAGAACTGGCTGTGAGAATGCTGGATCAGTAGCAAGGATTCTTCATATCTAAATAAAGGATGGCATAGTGATGGGATACCAGCCACTGTGATGTTATTACAGTGCAGATGAGAGAAAAGCACATTCCTGAAGAAATTCAGTCACAACAGTCGTTTTGGAGTTAGAGTAGCATTTCTGACATCACGCTGTTTTCAGGGAAGCTTGACTTATTTGATGCTGCCGTCGAAGACTGGTCCAGTTTGTGGAAAGAATGCAATATTTTTTCAGGCAAATGAGATTGGGACAGATGAAAGGCAATGAGTAATTCTTCTGACAGCTTCTGGACCCACAGAGAGGAATCACGGGCACGATCCTGCATGGGTAAGACGCATTGTAGATGCAAGGTAATGTCCAGTGACATATAAAGTTTGATTGCTGCAACAGTCTTGAACAAGCGCATGGACCATATGAAATCTGCAAACGCACGAACAGTGCAGGACTCCTCAACAGCCTTTCTGACTGTTCTGGAACCTGTGGGTTCTCCCTCTCCATCAAGCATTGAAGATAGCTTGGAATCTGAGATGGACACAGCAGAAGGCATACCATTGGTTGGAGAGACCTTTTAGATGGATATAAGGAGAAACTTCTTCAGCCAGAGAGTGGTGAATCTATGGAATTCACTGCCACTGAAGGCAGTGGAGGCCAGGTTGTTGAGGATTTTTAAGATGGAGATAGATAGTTTCTTGATTGTAAAGGGGATCAAGGGTTACAGGGAGAAAGCAGGAGAATGGAGTTGAGAAACCCATCAGCCATGATTGAATGGCAGAGCAGACTCGATGGGTTAAATGGCCTAATTTCTGCTCCTATGTCTTATGGTCTTATGTCATCGCCTTAATGTCTTTGCCATCTGAAGAGGAGAATGAATTTTTCCTGAGACATCCCAAATGCAAGAGACAATTACTGCACATCAGATGTTGGCCATATCAGAGGCAGAGTCAGAGGAGCCTGACCCAATACTAAAATGCCTCAGGAGGGCTACAAAAAAAGAACCAGCCTATATCCTTGAACTCAGAGGGGGAGGGTGTAGTGATTGTAACAAGGTCAGCCTGATTGGGCTGTTAATCTGGTCCAACAAGGGAACCCTGGCTGACAAATATAAAGGTCAGAGGTTCTGTTCAGTCTAAAAGCTGTCTCTGAGGGTGCTCGATCAGTATCAAGGATACTACGCATGTAAATAAAGGGTGACTTGGTGACGGAATACTGATTTCTGTGGAGTTATTTCAAGTCTGATTTCATGCTGTTTAACTCTGTGACTCTCTTCTAAGAAGAGAAATTTCTCCCCATCTGCCCTATCTATGCCCCTCAAAACTTTGTATGTCTCAATCAGATCCCCTTTCAATCTTCTCTGTTATAAGGAAATCAACACTAGGCTTTCTAGTCTTTCTTCATAGCTGAATTGTTCCAGCCCAGGTAACATCCTGGTAAATCTCTTTTGCATCCTCTCTCGCGCAATCATGTTGTTCCAGCAGTATGGTGACCAGAACTGCAAAACACTACTCCAGCTGTGGCCTAACTAACATTATATACAGATCAATCAAAGCCTCTTTGCTCAATGCCTTGACCAATGAAAGCAAGTATGGCATATGCCTTCTCAGTCACCTCATCACCCTATCCTGCTGCCTTTGAGGTTCTATAGGTACGCACACCAACATCATTCTGATCCTCTGTACTTCTCTGTACATTCGTCTTGTACACTCTAAATGTATCATGTGGCACTTTTAAATGTGAGCATGTGAGCTGCAAATTAAGAATCAGGCTATGATCTGGTGCTTCGAGTCAACTTATAGGTCCTTTCATCTCATGGCCCATTCACTATGCAATGCAATACACTGTGTTGGGAACACCTTTGTACAGATCAGTGCAGCATTGTAAGACCAAGCTTAAGGTACCTGTCCATCCAAATAGCGCAGCAGATATGATGATATCCAAAGTGTGCTGATGCTGGTGAAAGAGTTATGAACACATTTGATTGATTCATTTAATGTTCCACAGAAGTATTGTTTCCATGGAGAACATATCATCTCAGTACCCTGTGATATCCACCCACTCATCCTTAAAGTGGTCTCCTCCATTCTGCAATGTTGACTCAACTCTGTCACTGCAAAACACATTATTTGCTGCTGCTGCTGCCCAATTATTCTCTTTTTTATTGATGGCCACTGTGATACAGTACCATGTAAGTATGCAGCTGAGCAGAGTTTGGAGGGGCTGTGCCCTGCACCAGAAGTCTATTTATGGAGTTGATTCTGTACGGAAATGTTGCAAAGACATTTCTACAGATAACAGTTATCACATTTCTGTTTACTGTAAACATGTTTCTTCATTGCTAAAGATCTCAGAAAACATGTGGGTTCCACTGTTTCAAGCTTTCAGATCTTTACAGAATCCAGTGAATGTAAAAACTGACCTTTTTAGTGAATCACAAAAACTATGTTGAATAACACTGGCATTCTGGTAAAGCAGGATGTAATGACAGTCAGTCTCTGAGTTTTTCAGATAACCTTGGCAAACTTGCAGTAGGGAGGTGAAAATCTCATTGACTCAATAGACACAGGAAACCATGCCTATGTTGCCGCTTTGAAAGAACTGTTCAGTTTGCCTGTCTTTTCTTTTCCTTATGCCTTACTCCTTTTAAACTACATATCAAACTCTTTTTTGAAAGTTGTTGTTGAGTCCTCTTCAACCATTCTTTCAAAGAGTATATGCTGTCTGAAAAACTAGTTTTCTCATGTCACTTCTGATTCTGGGCCAACTATCTTTAATCTGTCATCTCCTTATGTATCTTCCTGCCATTGTGAACAATTTTCATGTTTACTTAATCAAAATATTTCGTAATTTGTAATGCAGTCTCCTCTACCCTCTTCTGCTTCTGACGCCATCCAGTGGAAATGCACTGGGCTTTGCTGCTGCTACTATACATTGGCTGTAACTACAACTGGAAGTGGCAACTAGAATGCCAACTATGATTCTGTCATCTGCCCACCAATGTGTGCAATTGGCCAGGCATGTCCTGTTCACTAAAATATATTGGTCAAAACACAGTTTATATGAAGTTAAAAATCATACAACACCAGGTTATAGTCCAATTGATGCTTCTTTCCAAATCAGTTTATATGAGTCAGCAAGAACATGACAGATGAAATATAATTGGAAAAATGAGGTATCTGCTTTGGTAAGATTAACAAAAATGCAGGTTATTTCTTAAATGAGGAGAGACTGAAAATTACGGATGTTCTGAGTGTCCTTCTTCATGAGTCACTGAAAGTAAGTGTAGGAGCGTTAGGAAAGCAAGTCTTATGTTCACCTTTAATGTAAAAAGAGTTTGAATGCAGAAACAAGGAAATTTTGCCACAATTGAATAGGGTCTTGATGAGGCTGAAAGGTGTGCACAGTTTTGGTATTCTTACTTCAGAAAGGCTATACTTTCTGAATTAACAACACAGAGATTGATACCTGTAGCCAAATTAACTTTTATTTACACATCTACAGTTCTTTACTTTAGTACTACCTCATTCAGGGCCAGCTACCAGAAGTTAGTATCTTTGACACTCCCATTTCTATATATCAGCCAGGGTTCCGTGATTGGACTAGATTAACAGACCCAATCAGGGAACTCATATTCTATGAGATCCAGCAGGCTGAGCTCATTACAGACACTACACATTGCATTGAAGGAGTGCAACATAGTTCGCAGACTGATTCCTGAAATGGTGAGGTTGTCCTATGAGAAGAGATTGAGGAGACTAGACTGAAAACAAGAAATGCTGGAAATCACAGTTGGTCAGGCGGCAGCCATAGAGAGACAGCAGGCTAACATTTCAAGTCCAGATGACTCTTCATCAGAGGAAACTAAACTTGCATTCTCTAAAATTTAGAAAAATGAGAGGTGATCTCATTGAAGAACACAAGCACATAGGTGGACGCAGGAAGGATATTTCCCCTGACTAGGGAGGGGTCTAAACCCTAGGCACATTATCTCAGAATAAGAAATAGGAGGTTTAGGACTGAGATAGGAGGATTTTTCTACTGAGTGGGTGGTGAATCTTTGCAGTCCTCTGCCTCAGAGTATGTATACTCGGTCATTAAATATATTTAAGATTTGGAGATGCCGGTGTTGGACTGAGATGTACAAAATTAAAAATCACACAACACCAGGTTTTAGTCCAACAGGTTTAATTGGAAGCACTAGCTTTCGCAGCGCAGCTCCTTCGTCAGGTGGTTGTGGAGTCTAAGATTGTAAAACACAGAATTTAGAGCAAATTTGCTGGCACATTATGTAGATATGAAATTGACTGACATAGTGCAGTACAGCAACAAGTTCACAGTAGCAATCCTCTCAACTAATCACGCAGAGAGCAATGTCAAGTTCCCTGTCTTTGTGTCTGCTGTAAATGGCAAGACAAGATGGCTGCACTGTGAGCCTTTAAGCTGGCAAAGCACAAAAAGACAGGGCAGTGCAATACAGAGATGCTGTCAACGTCAAAGTAGGCACTGACTGAGTAAGCACTCAGAAAGCAAGCGGGTAGACCTGAGGTACACTCTAATCCGTGAGCTGGGTGCCTGCCCCTACAGACAAAGCGTCTTGACAGCTACATTACAATGAAAGATGCCAGTGTGCTCCAAAATACAGTACTGCTATGGAAGAACTTTGGTGTAATTGTATGGGAGATGTGCCTTGCTTATGCCTTGAGGCTGGTATATGTCTGACATCAAGCTCTGTGGATGGAGTTATGGGCTACCATGAAGTGTAATCAGAGACTGGTGTCCAAGGTTGGAGTCCTGAAGGAATAAGCGATGAGCTAGAACTGCCAGGTAGAACTGTCTTTAAAATCTGGACTTGTTGCCAACTAGTTTCTCTTCTGCATGTAGGGGAATAGGAAACTGCATATCAATAAAGCAAATTTAGGTCTTAATGGCATGCCAATACATGCAAATATGCCTCTCACCACTCAGTACCAAGACTTAGCATCTCCCTCTTCAAAACCAGAAGCAGAATATGACGTTTTTTCTCAACAGCAAGAATCTAATTTCTTACAATTTTGCTATATTTTTCCAACTGACTAAACCATTGCCCACTTCATTCGAGGATGGGAAGATTCCACCCTAAGAGTCAATAATTTTGGTCCATATCATAGGTTTTTAACCAAATGTTTGAGTTAGTGATATAGAAAGTGCATATGTGAACATTTAATCTGTGGTTTATCTTTTTGTGGCAGGTTACTCATGATAAATTCAAGGAAACTGTTGCAATTACAGCTCTCACTGTGACGTTCAGCTGCTGCGTTATCTTCATTTCTCTGTTCTTATCATACAGCTTTTTAATCTTCCATTGATCACTGAGTCCTTTCTGTTTTGTGCTGGTCTTTTCTTTGCTTCTTTCTTGGTTCTTTCATTTGGGCTGAGCTTGTCATTCAACAATTATTGTTAAAGAGGAAGTCTGGGGAAATACCGCAAAGACCTCAGGAGACCGTTATGGCAACTGGACCATGTAAAGTTGCTCCTGATCTCTAGTCATTAATGTTGGCTTTTCCAGTAATGTTTCTTCAATTTGAAAACAGAGAAAACTTTGAAGAAGAAAGAATCTAATCATATCTGTTTGATATTCAATGGCATTACCATCACTGAATACCCCACTATCAACACCCATGGAGTTACCATCAACAAGGAACTGAACAGGATTAGCCATGCAAATACAGTGACTACAAGAAGAGGTCAGAGGCTGGAAATGCCACAGCAAATAATTTATCTCCTAGTTCCCTAATGGCTGACTACTTGACGACAAGGCACAAGTTAGTAGCACGATGGAATTCTCTCCACTTGTCCAAATGAAGACAGATCTTACAAACTCAAGCAAATGAAGACTACACACAGCAGACCATTTAATTAGCACCAGATGCAACACCTCAAACTTCACTCCCTCTATCATTAATGCATTGTGGCAGTATTATGCACAAACTATAAGGAGCTCTGTGGCAATTCACCAACATTCTTTGGCCAGCACCTTCCAAAATCATGATCTCTATTATGTGAAAGGACAGGGCCATGAGACGTATGGATGCATGACCTCATGTAAGTTCCCCCCAAACCAGACACCACACCAAATCATAACTGTATCATTATTCCTTAATTGTCACTGAGTCAAAATTCTGTGAATGTACTTACTCCCATGGACTGCAGCTTTCAAGAAGACTGCTCACTTCGAGGAGATAGGAAGGCCTGCAGATGCTGGAGGGTCAGAGTCGAAAGGTGTGGTGCTGGGAAAGCACAGTCAGTCAGGCAGCATCTGAGGAGCAGGAGATTCGATGTTTCAAGTATAGGCCCTTCATCAGGAATGTAGGGATGAAGTAAAAAAGGGAGATGAGAGATAAATAGAATGGTGGGAGTGGGATTGGGATGGGGGGAAGGTAGAAGGGAAGGCAATAGATAGATGCAGGTGGAGGTGATAGTGAAAGGGGGGTTGGGGTGCGGATAGGTGGGAAGAGTCCGTGTTGAGCCAATTGCCGGACATCTATTTCAACCCCACTGACTCCCACAGCTGCCCGGTCAACACTTTCTTCCATCCTGCCTCCTGTAAAAACAGGATCTGTTATTCCCAATTCCTCCACCTCCACCGTATCTGCTCCCAGGAGGAGTAATTCCACTCCAAAACATCCCAGCTGGCCTCCTATTTGAAGGACCGCAATTTCCCCTCCCATGTGATCAGCAATGCCCTCCAGCACATCTCCTCCACTTCCTGCACCTTTGCCCTTGAACCCCAACCCTCCAACCGCAACAAGGATAAATGCCCCCAGTCCTCACCTTGTCCCCCACTAATCTCCGGACACAGCCCATTATCCTCTGCCATTTCTGCCACCTACAATCAGACCCCACCACCACAGATATATTTCCCTCCCCATCCCTATCTGCCTACAACAGATACCATTCCCTCTGTCACTTTCTCATTAGGTCCACAACTCCCAACAACCCATCCTCCACACCTGACACCTTCCCTTGTCACTGCATGATGTGTAAAACTTGCATGCACACCTCCCCCCTCATCTCTTTCCAAGGATATTTTCACATGTGGCACTGGTTTTCCTGCATATCCAAGCACCTCATCAGCTAAGTTAGTTGCTCTTGATGTGATCTTCTCTACTCTGGGGAGACAGGATGCCAACTCGTGGAAGGTTTCAGGGAACATCCCTGGGACACGTGCACCAAACAGCCCCGCTGCCCTGTGGCCAACCACTTCAACGCCCCCTCCCCTCCACCAAGGACTGCAAGGTGGAGTCCTTGCAGTTAACTGTAAGGCATTAACGTCGACTTTACCAGTTTCCTTATCTCCCCTCCCTCAGCTCATTCCAGATCCAACCTTCTAACTCAGTACCGCCTCTTGGACTGTCCTACCTGTCCATCTTCCCTTCCCACCTTTCCGCTCCAGTCCCCTTCAACCTATTACTATCACCTCCCATCTACATCTACCTATCATCTTCCCAATAGCCTTCCTCCCACCCGCATCTACCTATCCACCATTCCCAGCTACCTTTCCCTCAGCCCCACCCCCACCCTCCTATTTATCACTCAGCCCACTTACCCCCCTTCCAATCCATTCCTGATGAAGGGCTTATGCCCGAAACATCAATCACTTTCTCGAGGGCAATTAGGGATAACAATAAGGACTGGCCTAATCAGCAATGAACATAGAACATTACAGCGCAGTACAGGCCCTTCAGCCCTCGATGTTGCACCAATCTGCCATACCAATCTGAAGCCCATCTAACCTATACTATTTCATGTACATCCATATGCTTGTTCAATGACGATTGAAGTGTACTTAAAGTTGGTGAATCTATTACCATTGCAGGCAAAGCATTCCATACCCTTACTACTTTCTGAGTAAAGAAACTACCTCTGACATCTCTCCTATATCTGTCACCCCTCAATTTAAAGCTATGCCCCCTCATGCTCGCCGACTTCATTCTTGGATAAAGGCTCTCCCTGTCCACCCTATTTAACCCTCTGATTATCTTATATGTCTCTATTAAGTCACCTCTCAACCTTCTTTTCTTTAATGAAAACAGCCTCAAGTCCCTCAGCCTTTCCTCGTAAGACCTTCCCTCCATACCAGGCAACATCCGAGTAAATCTCCTCTGCACCCTTTCCAAAGCTTCCACATCCTTCTTATAAGGCAGTGACCAGAACTGTACACAGTACTCCAAGTGCAGCCTCACCAGAGTTTTGTACAGCTGTAGCATAACCTCATGGTTCCGGAACTTGATCCCTCTACTAATAAAAGCTAAGACACTGTATGCCTTCTTAACAAGCCTGTCAACCTGGGTGGCAACTTTCAAGGATCTGTGTACTTGGACACCGAGATCTCTCTGCTCGCCTACACTACCAAGAATCTTACCATTAGCCCAGTACTTTGCATTCCGGTTACTCCAACCAAAGTGAATCACCTCACACTTGTCCGCATTAAACTCCATTTGCCACCTCTCAGCCCAGCTCTGCAGCTTATCTATGTCACTCTGTAACCTACAACATCCTTTGTCACTATCCACAACTCCACCAACCTTAGTGTCATCTGCAAATTTACTAACCCACCCTTCTACGCCCTCATCCAGGTCGTTTATAAAAATGATGAACAGCAATGCCCTCATACCATGAACAAATAAGGAGTGGGAAGTATGCTTGATGAGCTAATCTTCCTTGACAATATTAGGTTTTGAAGAATTTTGACAAAATAAAAGGTGTCATGAAAAATGAGGATTATCCTTTGTGTCAGTATTACTGTTGGAGGCATTCAAGGAAAAGGCTACAAACCCTCAGCACGGTGGCACAATGGTTAGCATTGCTCCCTCACAGTGCCAGGGATCTGCGTTCAGTTCCTGCCTCAGATGACTCTCTGTGTGGAGTTTGCACATTCTCCCCGTGTCTGCGTGGGTGTGCTCCAGTTTCCTCCCACACTCCAAAAATGTGCAGGTTAGTGAATTAGCCATGCTAAATTGCCTGTAGTGTTAGGGGTCTGTGTTGCAGGTTGGTGTGGACTTGTTGGGCCTAAGGGCTTGTTTCCCTACTGTAAGTAATCTAATCAACTTGTGAACTCATTTATGCCCTTTTTCATAAGAATGTCGAACAGGAGCTGATATATGGTTAAGGATGTGTGTTGAGGACAGGCTCAGTAACTGATTGCTTTACTTACTTGGAATAATTTTGACAAATTTTAATTGGAGTTAGATTGCAGTTAAAGAGTATTTTTTTCTTTATATCTTTTAAACATAGAGCAACGCTCCTGAAATGAAAATTATGGAATTTTCTGTGTGAACAATGAAGTGAAAGAATCAATCTAGCTGTGC
Organism: Hemiscyllium ocellatum; assembly: GCF_020745735.1. Classification (NCBI taxonomy): domain Eukaryota; kingdom Metazoa; phylum Chordata; class Chondrichthyes; order Orectolobiformes; family Hemiscylliidae; genus Hemiscyllium; species Hemiscyllium ocellatum. The sequence continues at coordinate 21,672,090 of NC_083412.1, read as the reverse complement.
CTCGACTACCTGGGGGGCAATGTGATGCTGTGGACCACTTAGATAAAACAAAGCAACTGTGGATGCTGGAAATCTGAAACAAAAATAGAAAATATTGGAGAAACTCAGCAAGTCTGGCAACATCTCTGGAGAGAAAGAATGAACATTTGCAGTCCGAAAGGGTAATTAATCTTGAAACGTTCAGTTTGTTTTCTCTCCACAGATGCTGTCTGTCCTGCTGTATTTGTTCAGCCATTTCTGTTTTTGTTACGGTGGTTCACTTGTCTATTGTACAATTTGCTTGGTTCTTGTGCTCTCGGTTTCAATGGACTGAAACCCATAAGCTATGATTTGGTTGGTAACTTTCTTCCTTAGTCACTAATTTTTAGATTCAAGTTCCATGCAGGAATTTGTGTACAAGCTCCAGGTTTATATTCCAGAACTGTTCGAGTTGTCTTTTAGATTAAATGATAAAACAAGGTCTTGTATGTCCTCTTAAGTGGATGCAAGAGATCCCATGAAGTTTGAAAGAAAAGGTAGGAGTTTTCTGTGACAATCCTAGCCAATATCTATATCCTTCAAGCAATATCACTAAAACAGATAATCACATCATTCTCTCACTCGCTCCTTGCAACTTGACAACAGTAACTGCATTGCAAAGGGTAGTTAATTTACTGCTTTGAGATACCCTAGGCTGTAAACACTTCAATATACATGCAAGCATTACTCTTTTCAACTAACAAAATTAAAGTTATATTTGTTCTACATCAGGAGAGCAAATTAGTGTGAACATTTACCGCTACATGTTAAATCCAGCTGCTGTGTAATAAAGAGCACATGTAATTCACTTTGAAGTATTTGAAATTTATTATACATGGATTTCATTAATCATTGTTACAATGCAAAATGTAAGTTATTATTTATTCCATGGGATCTAATTTGTTGCTATTCAATCTATGGATCCCATTATCAGCCTTTCAGTAAACCAGGTATCATGCAATTAAACACCCGAAATACGACTTCTCCACCTCCTGATGCTGCCTGGCTTGCTGTGTTCTTTCCAGCCTCCAGCCTATTTACTTTGGATTCCAGCATCTGCAGTTTTTTTGTCTCTTAAACTCAATCAAGCAGAATCTTGATTGCTCTTCGTCCTCTAATTCTATTCAGCTGGCTTAACACCATAACCCTTGACTAGTAAAAAATGTATTATTCTCAAATTTAAAACTAATTGTATTTGTATCGGCTGGGGAGGAGGTCTGCAATTTAACTATCTTTTTGTGTAGATAATTCTTTCCTTATGTCACACTGAATGGCCTGACTGATTTTAACTTATGTCCCCTTTGACCTACATTCACAAACTTTACTCATTGTGCACCTCTTTCTGGATCTGCCAGTTGCTTTTGTATCCCAACGAACACACAGGTTAAATAATTTAACTTCTGTATTCCGATATAAATAATAAACAGGTTACAAATTTATGTACAACTAAAATAATGTCTTAATAGTTCTACTTAACACTACATTTCTTTCATTCACTTGTAGGTTGTGAGCGTTGTTGACTGGCCATTTGTTGCCCATCCCTAGTTGTCCCTTGAGAAGGTGGAGGTGAGTTGCCTTCTTGAACTACTGCAGGTCACATGCTGTTGGTCCATAATGCCAACAGGGAGGGAATTCCAGGATTTTGACCTAGCATTCCTGAAGGAGTGGTGATCTATTTTGAGGTCAGGATGTTGAGTGGCTTGAAGGTGTTGGTTTTCCTATATATATATATCTGCTGCCCCTGTCCTTCTAGGTAGAAGTGGTTGAATATTTGGAAGATACTGTCTGAGGATTTATGGTGAATTTCTGCAGCACCTTGCAGCTCCTGAGTGTCGGTGTGGGGGAAGTGAATGCTTGTGGATTTAGTCACACAGGGTGCTTTGTCCTAGATGATGTCAAGCATCTTGAGTGTTGTTGGAGCTGCACCCATCTAAGCAAGTGGGGAGTATTGCATCACACTTCTGACTTGTGCCTTGTAGATGATGGACAGTCTTTGGGAAGTCAGGAGGTGAGTTATTTGCCACAGTATTCTTAACTTCTGACCTGATCTTGTAGCCACTGTGTTTATGTGGCAAGTCCAATTCAGTTTCTGCTCATTGGTAGCCCCCAGGAAGTTGGTAGTGAAGGATTCAGTGATGGTGACACCATTGAACGGCAAGGGGCAGTGGTTAAATTGTCTCTTGTTGGTGATGGTCATAACCTGGCATTTGTGTGGCACAAATGTTAACTTGCCATTTATCAGCCCAAACCTGGATATGTTGAGATCTTGCTGCATTTGAACATGGACAGTTTTAGTGTCTGAGCAGTTTCAAACAGTGCTGAACATTGTGCAATTATCGGTGAACATTCCCACTTCTGACCTTATGATGGAGGGAAGGTCATTGGTGAAGCAGTTGAAGATGGTTGGGCCTAGGACACTACCCTGAGGAATTCCTGCAAAATGTTCTGGAGTTGAGGTGACTGACCTCCAATAACCATGACTATCTTCCTATGTGCCAGGTATAACTCCAACCAATGGAGAATTTGTCCTGTTATCCATTGATTCCAGTTTTGCTGGGGTTCCTTGATGTCACACATGGTCAAAGGCAGTTTTGATATCAATAACTGTCACTCTCACCTCACCTCTGGAATTCAGCTCTTTTGTCCATGTTTGAAACAAGGCTGTAGTGTGGTCAGGACTTTCGTGGCCCTGGCGAAAACTAAACTGGGCATCACTGAGCAGTACTGATGATTTACTGATGCGGTGGAAATTGTCTGAGTTGGATTTGTCCTGCCTTTGATTCAAAGGATTTACCTGGGCATATTTCCACATTGTTAGTTGGATGCCAGTGTTGGAAATGTATTGGAAGAGCTTGGTTAGGGGAGCGACAAGTTCTGGAGCACAAGTTTTCAGTATTATAGTCAGAATGTTGTCAGGTCTGTTAGCTTTGTCAATTGTCACCAACTGTTTCTTGATACAACATGGAATGAATTGAATTGGGTGAAGCCTGATATCTGTAATACTGGGCACCACATGAGGAGGCCAAGATAGATCAAGCACTTGGCACTTCTGGCTGAAGATTGTTGTGAATGCTTCAGCCTTGTGTTTTGCACTCATGTGCTAGGCTATATCTTGATGGGCCACTTGTGGAGCCAATTTCTCCAGTGAGTTGTTTAGTTGTCTACCACCATTCATGACCGGATGTGACAAGACTGCAGAGGTTTGATCTGATCTATTAATTGTGGGATCGCTTAGCTCTGTTTATCACTTGCTGCTTATGCTGTTTGGCATGCAAGTAGTCCTGTTTAGTAACTTCACCATTGGCATTTTTGGTATGTTTCAAATTTCAAATTCCATACTCATAGGTCAAAATTATGAACTTTGGAAACACTTGGGCTGTAATTTGGTGCAATGTGTGATAATACCTGTATTTGTATGATTTGCATTCTAAGTAGCAACAATTTCTGGAGGGGGAAACTTAGCTTAATCCTTTCAAAAAGGTCACCTTTGCTTAATTTTCCATATCTAAAAGTAGAGTTTCTATTTGGTCCATGTGTTCTAGTATTGCAGAAAAATTAAGATTACAGCAGTTATGTATGCTTAGGTCTGCTTCAGTCTATAATTGTTCAGTTATAAACAGTTTGAATGCGTTCATAGCTTTGTATTGGAAAGTACATTGTGTTGAAACTTTCTTATACTTTGTAGAAATAAATCTAGGATCATGGTAGATGACAGGGAGATATGCTAGTATGTGAATTGGTGGCTTCTCATGGAATAAACTAATATTTTACATCAGTACTAGTCAATTCACTGATTTATTAGCAGTCCATCTGTAATTTAAATAAATATTTCCTCTTGAACTATTTAAGATGAATTCCTGGACCATCTGTTTAGAAACAGGAACAGAGCCAATCACTGTTTCAAAAATATAACCTTAATGGACTCACTGGAACATTAGACAGTGTTGCAGTATTTAGGGACCAGATGGGAAATAAAAGTTTGGGTAACAGTGCAAGAGTTATGTGGAGGAGATCTCACTGTATTTAATCTGTGCTTTGAAAAAAAAAATTGAAATTCTCTCCTTGTGACTAACAAACAGCTTGCAAATAAGTACAGTTGAAATTCCATGACAGACTGTACAGAAAAGATGTTAAGGAAATGGATTTGAAAACAATTGTGGTTTCCCCATGTATGGTCAAATCCTGCCAAGCACCCTTCTTAAAGCACAGCAATATTAAAAGGGGGTAGAATAAAGATAAGAGCTGATGAGGAACAATTAAGGAAATTTACTTATTGAAGGAGTGCGACTGATGCATTGAATGAATACTTTGCAACTGTCCATGACAAGGAAATATGTTACCCAGGCCATGGTGACAAAGGAGGAAACTCAGCCACTGGGATTAAGGGGCTGATTTACCAAGAATGGCTGCATTTATTAGAGCTTTATTCATTAGAGTTTAAAAGCATGCTGAGTCATCTTATTGAAACATGCAGGATCCTGAGAGGAGGCTTGACAAGATAGTGTCAAGATGATGTCTCCAGAGTGGGGAATTTCAAATGAGATCATACTTACAGGAAAAGGAAACACTTCTTTAAAATTGAGTTGCAAAGGAATTTCTTCTTTCTGAGTGGTGAATAGGAATGTAAAGCAGGATTCCAAGGAGCTAGGGTGGAAGCTGAGAGCTAGAACAAACAGAGGTGTTATCTCTGGTTTGTTACCTGTGCCAAATGATAGTGAGCCGAGGAACAGAGAGAGATATCAGCTGAACACGTGGCTGCAGAGATGGTGCAGGAGGGAGGGTTTCAGGTATTTGGATAATTGGGGCTCATTCTGGGGAAGGCGGGACCGCTACAAACAGGATGGTCTTCACTTGAACCAGAGGGGTACTAATATCCTGGGTGGGAAATTGGCTAGAGCTATTTGGGTGTGTTTAAACTAGCTCAGCAGGGGGATGGGAACCTGTGTAGTTCCAGTGCACAGGAGGATGTGAGTAGTGAGGGCATGGACAGGATTTCATGGTCACAGGAATGTGCTGGCAGACACCAAGCTAGTTTGAAATATGTCTACTTCAACGCCAGGAGTATCCAGAGAAAGGTAGATTAGCTTGCAGCATGGATAGGTACTTGGAACTTCGATGTTGTGCCCATTTCAGAGACATGGATAGAGCAGGGTCAGGAATGGATGTTGCAGGCCCCAGCGTTTAGATCTTTCATTAAGATCAGGAAAGGTGGTAAAAGAGGAGGAGGTGTGGCTTTGTTAGTCAAGGACAGTATAAAGGTTGCTGAAAGAACTTTTGACGAGGACTCATCTACTGAGCTGGTATGGGCTGAGGTTAGAAACAGGAGGTCACACTGCTGGGAGTTTTTTATAGGTCTCCGCAAATTCCAGGGATGTGGAGGTGAGGATTGGCAAAATGATTCTGAGTAGGAGTGAAAGGAACAGGTCATTATGGGAGACTTTAACTTCCCCAACATTGACAAGAAATGCCATAACTCGAGTATGTCAGATGGATCAGCTTTTGTCCAGTTTGTGCAGGAGGTTTCCTGACACAGTATGTCGAAGGGCAGACAAAAGGGGAGGCCACACTGGATCTGGTACATGGTAATGAACCAGGCCAAGTGTTTGATTTAATGGTAGGTAAGCACTTCGGAGAGAGTAACCATAATTCAATTACATTTAGTTTAGCAGTGAAAGGGGTAGGTACATGCCATAGGACAAGAGTTATAGATGGGGGAAGGGCAATTATAATGCAATTAGGCAAGACTTAGGATGCATAAAATGTGGCAGCAAAATGCAGAAGATGAGACAATTGAAATGTGGAGCTGGTTTAAGGAACAGATATTGAGTGTCCTTAATAGGTATGTCCCTGTCAAGCAGAGAGGAAGTGATAAGGTAAGGGAATCATGGTTTACTACAGGAGGCTCCAGAGCACTGATGATGTCGCCTAGCCAGGGGACGAAACGTTTGCAACAAAAACTTCCAGCTCGGCGAACAGAACCACAGCAACTACAGAAATTGTATTTCTTGTTAAGCAGAAGAGGGAGGCTTATGTGACGATGAGATGAAATGGTTCAGATGAGGTGATGGAGAGTTACTGATTAGCTACAAAGGATTTAAAGAGACAGTTAAGAAGAGCAAGGAAGGGACATGAGCAGTGTTTAGCCAGTAGAATAAAGGAGAACCCTAAAGTTTTCTATAGGTATGTGAGGAATAAAAGGGTGACTAGGGTAGGAATATGGCCAGTCAAAGACAGAAATGGGAAGGTGTGTGTGGACCCTGTGGAGATCAAAGATGCTAAATGAATATTTCTCATCTGTTTTCACACAGGAAAAGGAGACTATTGTAGAGGAGAAGACTGTGATACTGACTATTAGATTAGAAAGGATTGAGGTTAGTAACGAGGAGGTGTTATCAATTCTAGAAGGTGTGAAAGTAGAGAAGTCCCCTGGGCCAGATGAGATCTATCCAAGGATTCTCTGGGAAGCTAGATAGAGAATGGAGGAGCCTTTGGCCTTGATTTTTGAGTTATCATTGTCTACAGGTTTAGTACCAGAGGACTGGAGGATTGCAAATGCTGTGCCCTTCTTTAAGAAGGGCAGTAGAGATGACCCAGCCTTATGTCTGTTGTAGGAAAGGTTTTGGAAATGATTATAAGAGAGAGGATATATAATCATCTATCAAGAAACAATTTGATTGTAGATAGTCAACATGGTTTCGTCAAGGGCAGGTCGTGTCTCGCAAACCTCATTGAGTTTTTTGAGAAGTTGACCAAGCATGTGGATGAGGGTTGGGCAGTTGATGTGGTGTACATGGCCTTCAGTAAAGCCTTTGATAGGTTTCCACATAGTAGGCTGTTGGAGAAAATACAGAGGCATGGGATTGAGGGTGGTTTAGCAGTTTGGATTAGAAACTAGCTTTCTGTAAGAAGGCAGCAAATGGTGGTTGATGGAAAATATTCAGCCTGGAGTCCAGTTACTAGTGGTGAGCCACAAGGATCTGTTTTGGGACCACTGCTGTTGTCATTTTTATAAATGACTTGGACGCAAGATTACGTGGATGGGTTACTAAGTTGGCAGATGACACTAAAGTCTGGGAATGGTGGACAGTGTGGAATTATGTTGCAGGTTGTAGGGGGACTTGGATAAACTGCAGAATTGGGCTGACAGGTGGCAAATGGAGTTCAGTGCAGAGGTGATTCACTTTGAAAACAATAACAGGAAGGTAGAATACTGGGTCATAGAGTCGTAGAGATGTACAGCATGGAAACAGACCCTTCGGTCCAACTCGTCCATGTTGACCAGATATCCCAACCCAATCTAGTCCCACCTGCCAGCACTTGGCCACATCCCTCCAAACCCTTCTATTCATATACCCATCCAGATGCTTTTTAAATGTTGTAATTGTACCAGCCTCCACCACTTCCTCTGGCAGCTCATTCCATACACGCACCACCTTCTGCATGAAAAAGTTGCCCCTTAGGTCTCTTTTACATCTTTCTCCTCTCACCCTAAACCTATACTCTCTAGTTCTGGACTCCCTGACCCCAGGGAAAAGACTTTGTCTATATATCCTATCCATGTCCCTCATGATTTTATAAACCTCTATAAGGTCATCCCTCAGCCTCCAATGCTCCAGGGAAAACAGCCCTAGCCTATTCAATCTCTCCCTACAGCTCAAATCCTCCAACCCTGGCAACATCCTTATAAATCTTTTCTAAACCCTTTCAAGTTTCACAACATCTATCTGATAGGAAGGAGACCAGAATTGCTCACAATATTCCAACAGTGGCCAAACTAATGTCCTGTACAGCCGCAACATGAACTCCCAACTCCTGTACTCAGTACTCTGACCAATAAAGGAAAGCATACTAAATGCCTTCTTCACTATCCTATTTAGCGGCGCCTCCACTTTCAAGGAGCTATGAACCTGCACTCCAAGGTCTCTTTGTTCAGCAACACTCCCAAGGACCTTACCATTAAATGTATAAGTCCTGCTAAGATTTGCTTTTCCAAAATGCAGTGCCTCGCATTTATCTAAATTAAACTCCATCTGCCACTTCTCAGCCCAATGGCCCATCTGATCAAGATGCCATTGTAATCTGAGGTAATTTTCTTTGCTGTCCACTACACCCCATATTTTGGTGTCATCTGCAAACTTACTAATGATATTTCTTATGCTCACATCCAAATCATTTATGTAAATGATGAAAAGTAGTGGACCCAGCACCGATCCTTATGGCACTCCACTAGTCACAGGCTTCCAGTCTGAAAAACTGGAACTCCACCACCACCTCCTGTCTTCTACCTTTGAGCCAGTTCTGTATCCAAGTAGTGAGTTCTCCCTGTATTCCATGAGATCTCACCTTGCTCACCAGTCTCCCATAGGGAACCTTGTCAAGTGCCTTACTGAAGTCCATATAAATCATATCTAACATTCTGCCCTCATCAATCCCCTTTGTTACTTCTTCAAAAACTCAATCAAGTTTGTGAGACACGATTTTCCAAACATAAAGCTATGTTGACCACCCCTAATCAGTCCTTGCCTTTCCAAATACATGTACATCCTGTCCCTCAGGATTCCCTCCAACAACGTGCCCACCACCGACGACAGGCTCTCTGGCCTATAGTTCCCTGGCTTGTGCTTACCACCTTTCTTAAAAAGTGGCACCACGTTAGCCAACCTCCAGTCCACCTCACCTGTGACTATCGATGATAGAGATATCACAGTAAGAGGCCAAGCAATTATTTTCCTAACTTCCCACAGAGTTCTAGGGTACACTTGATCAGGTCCTGGGGTTTTATCCACTTTTATGCGTTTCAAGACATCCAGCCTTGCTGATCTTTGAGGGTTAAAAAGTGAGGTCTGCAGATGCTGGAGATGAGAGCTGAAAATGTGTTGCTGGTTAGGCAGCATCCAAGGAACAGGAAATTTGACGTTTCGGGCCAGAGCTCTTCATCAGGAATTCTCCTTAACCCTATTTGCCAAAGCTATTTCATATCCCTTTTTCCCTCCTGATTTCCCTCTTAAGTGTACTCCTTCTGCCTTTATACTCTTCTAAGGATTCGCTTGATCTATCCTGTCTATACCTGACATATGCTTCCTTCTTTTTCTTAACCAAACATTCAATTTCTTTAGTCATCCAGCATTCCCTATAACTACCAGCCTTTCCTTTCACCCTTACAGGAGTTCTCTGGATTCTCGTTATCTCATTTCTGAAGGCTTCCCAATCTCCAGCCGTCCCTTTATCTGCGAACATCTGCCCCCAATCAGCTTTTGAAAGTTGTTGCCTAGTACTGTCAAAATGGCGTTCCTCTAATTTGGAATTTCAATTTTTAGACCTGGTCTATCCTTTTCCATCACTACTTTAAAACTAATAGAATTATGGTTGCTGGCCTCAAAGTGCTTCCCCACTGACACCTCAGTTACCCGCCCTGCCTTATATCCCAAGAGTAGGTCAAGTTTTGCATGTTCTGTAGTAGATACATCCACATACTGAATCAGAAAATTTTCTTGTGCACACTTAACAAATTCCACTCCATCTAAACCCTTAACACTACGGCAGTCCCAGTCTATGTTTGGAAAGTTAAAATCCACGACCATAGCCACCTCAATGGAAAGAATCTTGGTAGTGTGGGTGTGCAGTGGAATCTTGGTGTCCATGCACATAGACCCCTGAAAGTTGCCACCCAGGGTGATTGTGCTGTTAAGAAGGCATATGGTGTGTTAGGTTTTATTGGTAGAGGTATTGAGTTCCGGAGCCATGATGTCATGCTGGAGCTGGACAAAATGCTAGTGTGACCTCACTTGGAGTATCATGTACAGTTCTGGTCAGCCCCTTTACAGGAAGGATGCATTGGAAAAGGTGCAGAGGAGATTTAACAGGATGTTGCCTGGTCTGGAGGAAAGGTCTTATGAAGAAAGGCTGAAAGACTTGGGTCTGTTCTCATTGGAGAGAAGAAGGCTCAGAGGGGATTTAATGGAGACGTACAAAATGGTCAGAGGATTAGATAAGGTGGACAGTGAGAGTCCTTTTCCTAAGATGATGGCATCAGCTTGTATGAGGGGGCATAGCTGCAAATTGAGGCGTGATAGATTTAAGACATGTGTCAGAGGCAGGATCTTTACTCCGAGAATGATAAGGGCATGGAATGCCCTGCCTGTCAATGTAGTTAACTCAGCCACATTAGGGACATTTAAACAGTCCTTAGATAAGCATATGGATAATGATAGGATGATGTAGAGGAATGGACTTAGATTAGTTCACAGGTCAGCACAACATTGAGGGCCAAAGGACCTGTTCTGCGCTGTATTGTTCTACGTTCAATAAATGTGAGGTGCTGCATTTTGGAAAGGCAAACCAGAGCAGGCCTTGTACACTTAATGGTAAGGTCCCAGGGAACGTTGCTGAACAAAGATACCTTGGAGTTTAGGTCCTTAGTTCCTTGAAAATGGAGTTGCAGGCAGATAGGGTAGTGAAGAAAGCATTCCTTTCTTAATTGGTGCATCAGGTATAGCAGCTGGGAGGTCACGTTGCGACTGTACAGGACATTAGTTAGACCACTTTTGGAATATTGTGTGCACTTCTGGTCTCCCCCCTATCAGAAGGATGTTGCGAAACTTGAAAGGATGTTGCCAGGGTAGGAGGGTTTGAGTTATAGAGAAAGGCTGAATAGGCTGGATCTGTTTTCCCTGGAGTGTCAGGAGACTGAGAGTTGATCTTATAGAGGTTTATAAAATCATGAGGGGCATGTATAGGGTAAATAGACAAGGTTTTTTCCCTGGGTTAGGGGAGTCCAAAACTAGAGGACATAGGTTTAGGGTGAAGGGGGAAAAATTTGAAAGGGACCTAAGGGGCAACTTTTTCATGCAGAGTTGTATGGAATGAGCTATCACAGGAAGTTGTGGAGGCTAGTACAATTACAACATTTAAAAGGCATCTGGGTCTATGAATAGGAAGGATTTAGAAGGATGTGGACCAAGTGCTGACAAATGGAACTGGATTAATTTAGGATATCTGGTCAACATGAATGAGTTGGACAAAAGGGTCTGTTTCCATGCTGTACATCTCTATGACCCTAAAAGCGTCGGTGAATATTGACGTAACCCATCTAGAGCATGCTGACTGTGGTACTCTGCCCCTTTGAAAGCACAGGGAATCGAGATTGCTTAAGCAAGTTGCGAATTTCCAAATTATCCCCACATTCGAGAATTTGACGTTGACTCCAGATACCAAATGAAAAGGTCCTGACATGAAACGTCCACTCCCCTGCTCTTCTGATGCTGCTTGGCCTGCTGTGCTTTTTCCAGCTCCACACTTTATTGACTCCAAACCCTCCTTTGGAATCCAGTGCCCCACAATTTCAGCCACCTCAAGCAAAATCCCTTCCTGCCCTTCGAAACATTATGGAGGACTTTCCTATACAGGCTACTGCTGCACGCTTTCCGCTTGCTCAACTTTACTGCTTGGATAGGCCTTGGTGTAGTGTCCTTCCTTCCAGTGCCACAGATCCCCTGGGGAGGGCTCTTATAAAGGGGCCCTACTGCCTACCATTGGGGATCTGGGTTGGAGAGAGTTGTTCACAGCAATCAAAAGGTTAACCTCATGTAGTTTCTGTGGCTTAAAGGAAATTATGTTTATGTTGTCATCCCTGTTTAGTTTCAAGGGGCTGCTTTTAAATTTTTGGTTGCATTTCAGCCCCATATTCCTAGCCTCTGTACACTCTTTGTACGGTTAGGTTAGGGGTGGTGGTGGTGGTGGTAGTGGGGGGTGGCGGGTGTAAATGGGTAGAGGGCAACAGATCAGAGTGTTGCCTCTTGGTCTATTTCTGGCCTGACCAAAGATGCCATCAAAAGTTCCACACAACACACCATGGACGGGGTTGTAATATCCAGTGCTCTGTCGTTATGTCAATTGAGGGAACATATGTTGCCTAGCAGTAAGAGACCTTTTAGGACATGTGGCATGGTGGGTGGCACGGTGGCACAGTGGTTAGCACTGCTGCCTCACAGTGGTTAGCACTGCTGCCTCACAGTGCCAGAGACTTGGGTTCAATTCCTGCCTCTAGGTGACTGACTGTGTGGAGTTTGCACATTCTCCCCATGTCTGTGTGGGTTTCCTCTGGGTGCTTGAGTTTCCTCCCACTGTCCCAAAGATGTGCAGGTTAGGTGAATTGGCCATGCTAAATTGCCTGTCATGTTTGGTGAAGGGGTAAAGGCATGTGTGAGTCAGTGTGGCCTTGTTGGGCTGAAGGGCCTGTTTCCATACTGTAAGTAATCTAAGCTTGCTGGATCTGGGTACATAATCAATAGGATAATATTTTGATTTAATTTTGATAAGTTTCCATTGCCCACCTGTTTAGGGTTTATTTAAAAGAGTAGAAAGGAAGATTGGTGACAGCACTCTACCCTAAATGCAGCAACCAGTGGTTGGCACTGCAGTTTCTGACAGCAGGTAAGAAATAGTAAAGATGTACAAAACAGATTCACTGAAGAAAGCAAAGATACAACTCTGCGTGCTGTCTGCAAAATGAATAAGCAGGGAATAATTGGGAATTGCTCTCCCTATTCCCTTAATTACACTTTTCTTTTTCTCCTGTATTTCTTTTGGGAGTTTGGGTGCTCAAATGCCTCTATGAACTGGGCAGGGAAGGCGAAAGTTTGGATAGAAGCTGAACTGGCTGTCTGTGGGAACGATGGTCAGTTGAAGTCAAAATGTCATTTCCTTTTGCTTTTCCTACCCCAGAAAGCAGTGTTTGCTGGGAACATTGAGTAAATTTAAGGAGGAGGCATACAGATTTTTAATTAATAAATGGATTGAAGTGTCAGGGAGAGCACACAAGGAAGTGAAGTTGAGGCCCAACTCGGATCAGCTATGATCGTATTAATGGTGGAGCAGGTTTGAGGAGCTGAACTCCCTACTCCTGCTCCTAGTTCTTAAGTTCCCTTTTTTTTTCAGGATAAAGACCTAAAAACTGTGCTGTATAAGATTCTAAAGCAACTAGTTAATAAATTATACTGACGCACTGTTTTAGCTTATCTAAAACAATAAAATGGAGAATGGCCAGTCATTAAAGCAGGCAATTTCCACACTTAAGATATTTAGTGAATGATCCAATGATGGAACAATTTCCTCCATGAGACAATGGATATACTTCGTTTTAATTCATTCAAATGAAAATTAGACAGATTTCTATCAGAAAATACCAAACCATACATGAATAATTCAATTCATGACATATGATAAGTGAGATCTGTTTGGAAGAAACTAGTCACTTTCAACATATTTCACAAAGGTCCCACTATTGTGGATGAAGGTACAGATAATAAATCTTTGACACTTCAACAAATGCAAATAATGAAGGAAGAGTCTTAAAGGAGTGCAAGAATTGTTTAAAGTCATAAAAGTTTAAAACTCAGAATAAGGCATTCAGCTTGTTCTGTCTGTGATGCTTTTTTGAAAGTTGAGTTTCGTTCTACATCCCCACATTTCACTCAAATCTCTGATAATCCTCAAATACCTGTTGTGATTATTCTTGCTGAGCTGGAACCAATGCCATTTCATTTTCTTAGACTGCTACAGATGATAGTTGAGGTGAATGATAGTGAGAATGATTGACAATCAATGTTAAACAAGTTGCATCCTAGAAGCAGTGCTTGACTTGGTGTAGCCTCGGAGTTTCTCATGTCTATTACTGTAAAGAGTACACTATCCAGAGGAAAGTTAGAAATAGATATTTAAAAATTGTCAATGACTAACATGCTTTATGAAAGAGAAATACAGCTTTAAAGAGCCCTGATCTTGTACCTCAGGAGTCAGATGCAGAACAGGCCATGACCCCTGACAGTGTGGAAGTAGTTGTTCTTCATCTACCCTACGAAAATCTATCTTCAAAATCTCTTTTAGGTTGCCTCTTTATATACCCTGTTCCAAGGAGACCATTCATATCTTTTCCAACCATCCCCAATGTCTAAAGCCCCTCATTCCCAAACAACCCTCTCTGTACATCTTTTTCTGTTCTCTACAATTTTCCTTAAGGATGATGCCCAAAATATGCCACAATGTCTGAGCTGAAGTCCGACCAGTGATTCTAGCATAGTCTGATCATTGCTTTATTTATAAACCCAAGTTATCCTGCACTTTCTAAACTTGCCCTCTTAGATCTCCCAAAATGCATCATTCACGCTTCTGTTTCAAAGTTTATTTCCCAAACTTCTGACCATGGTACCTTCTGGTCTTTGTCGTCCTGAAGATTGTAACTGATGCTTCATCATTATCTATAACTTTGCTAAGTTTGGTATCATCTGAAAATTTCACAAAGCTGCTCCTGCGTAGAGGTCATTCACAACCTAAGCAGAGTAATGGACCTGACACTGACCCTTGGATTACAACATTCCCATTCTGAGAGAACTATCCATTGACCAGCATTTGTTTCCTGTCACTGAACCAATTCCACATCGACATTGCCACTTTCTCCTTGAATCCATGCACTTCTATCTTCTTAATGAACCTCCTGTATATGATTTTATTGAATGCCTTCCGAAAGACCATATGGAGGCCAATTATTCAACTATTTTGAATTCAATTAATGCAGTCAAACACAATGTGCCTGTAACAAATCCATACTGGCTCTCTTTATTTCAGAAAGGCATTAGTTAATCAAAGTTAATTTGTCCCTAATAATAGCTTCCAATAAAGTCTCCACCTTTACCTGGAGCCTCCTTGCTGGTGATGTGCCCTGGCGATGTATTTTTTCCGCCAGGTGTGTAATCTCAACCACGACACACAGCTCCTGTATATTGACCACAATGGTGTAGAAGTCATCCTCATGATGCTGCTTGTCTTTTGTTAGGACCTGATCACCGTCTGGAACATGGTCGGCCCGCGCCTGGCCTACTCCCCATCAGGAGGAGCAGCCATTGTCAGAGAGCCGTTGCTCAGGGATCTGTGTCTCCACAATCGCAGATTCAAGTGGCTGTTGGAGGGGAGGGCTGTGGCTAAGGGAGTGACCAGAGTCGGGGACCTGCTGGGTGGCAGATGCCTAGGCTGGACCCTGCCGCAGGAATTAGCACCCTAGGCAATGGTAGACATCCAGTTTGCGACTACCAACATTCAGCACCTTAAAACGGCGGTGCTTGGACCTGACAGAGTGCACCAGTTGGAGGATGCTCAGGTGTGTGGTGGAATTCCATCTGTGCTCACCCCTGCCCGGACGGAATTTCACATTGGCCCCAAGGTCCCGTACCTCCCGGGGGAGCCTGTGCCCCACAACCTGAGCTGCCTCCAGAATTTTAGTTTTGTTCCCTTCAGGGATGTATCACGGCGGGCCTTGTACAGACTTCTCCCTCATCCACCACCCGGACACACCTTGGTGTGCACATTTGTCACTGGGCGGTGAGGATCCCCAGTCTACATGGGAGTCCTGCCCCTTTCTTTTAGGGATCTGAGGCGGAGGGTGCTGCACGCAGCGGTCTCCTGCAACCACAGATTGCAGTAGTTCACGGGCTCCCAGCCCAACCACTTGTTCTGTGGTGCTATGGAGTCCTTGGGCCATGTATATATTGAGTGTGGGTGTTTGCACTCCCTTTTAAGTTTTCTTGAGGATCTTCTCTTATGTTTTTGGTTTAACCCTGCACTCCTGATTTTTGGGCACACAGTGTGGAGGGGGGAGGGCAAGTCAGAGGGCAGTTCAGAGAATCTCTTTGTGTGTCTGCTTCTGGTCCTGGGCATAAACAGGTCCAGGCAGCAGGCCATAGAGGGGGTCATTAGGGCCGATTGCCTGCCCCTCTTCCGCAGTTATGGCTGGGCCCAGGTGTCCCTGGAGAAGGAACACATGGTGTCCACCAATACCCTTTAGATTTTCAGCGGGAGGTGGGCACCGCAGAGTGTGGAGTGTTTTATTTCCTCCTCCGACTCTATTTTGATTTAATCCCTGCCCTTCCCTTCACCTTTGATTTCACGTAACATTGCTTGCTCCTAACCTTGCTTGTCACTGGTTCCTTGGCCACATGGGTGATCTTCCAGGTGGTGGAATAGTAATAAAGTTATTTACACTTAGTGTTTTCGCTGTATGTTGCACCTACACCCACATAACATGGGTAAAACTAAAGGGGATTTAGAATCTCCTCAGTTCAGGCAACTGACTCAGAGCTGGAAATAAAATGTCTCCACCTTAGAATTTAGGCTAAATGCTCTGTGCTGGTTTGTTTTTTGCCCGCTTCCTCATCTTGAACAGCTTTGTTTTTGATTATTCATTCACGAGATGTGGTGTCACTGGCAACACCTACCCTTATTGCTTCCTGATAATGTTAGTTACCCCTCCAATGTTTCAGCAAAATCATATATTCAAAGAGGATTGAAAGAATTTGATTCCTCCACAGTTTCTAACTTTGCTTCCCTCTGCTGTTCAGTTTAGTGTGTCTTCTCTATGATTTACCTCTTTTTTTTGTAAATATATTTATTAGCAAAGAAACCTTTTTTGATTTCACAAAGATATAAAGTTATTGAAAATATGACAAATACTGCAAGTTTTGTGACGGTTTGCAGCTCAGGTTGAGGTTTAGGGTGTAGGTTTGCTCACTGAGCTGTAGGTTTGATGTCCAGACGTTTCGTTACCTGGCTAGGTAACATCATCAGTGGCGACCTCCAAGTGAAGTGAAGCTGTTGTCTCCTGCTTTCTATTTATATCTTTCTCCTGGATGGGGTTCCTGGGGTTTGTGGTGATGTCATTTCCTGTTCGTTTTCTGAGGGGTTGATAGATGGCATCTAGGTCTATGTGCATGTTTATGGTGTTGTGGTTGGAGTGCCAGGCCTCTAGGAATTCTCTGGCATGTCTTTGCTTAGCCTGTCCCAGGATAGATGTGTTGTCCCAGTGTTGGGATCCATTATTAAGGTTAGGCAGTGTAAGAAACTTTATTGTTAGGTAGTGCTCACGTAAGGTAGTATTAGCAAGTCTGGAACTTGTTAGCTTCACTAGACAACAGTAAGCCATTATGTTACACTAAGAACAGACTGAAAAGCTGATGGCATAGCCTTAAGAGGCCCCAGGGAGGGTGAAAAGATAACAGGACATTGGAACCGTGTTAAATTGCACGTAGCTCAAACTGAGGTAACAGAATGTTATCAGCTCGGGACCAATGCCATACGAGTATACCGTATCTTGCCAAATAAGGATGTAGCACTGGGATGCGAGGGGCTAAAAAGCTAGACAAAGAGAACAATAGACAGAAGGCGCTTTCTCCAGTGAGCTGAAAACCTCACTGTATTTGTGTACGGCTCTCTCTCATTAAAACAGCTTATATTTTGAATCAGATCCAGTGTTTCTCTCCTTTAAACGAACACGGGGACGGTAGCCCGTCCTAACACCCAGTCAAAACAGTGGGGTTTTTTTTCATCTGTGTGTAGGGCTATGAGGGAGAGGGGGTCGTGTCTTTTCGTGGCTAGCTGGTGTTCATGTATCCTGGTGGCTAACTTTCTTCCTGTTTGTCCTACGTAGTGTTTGTGGCAGTCCTTGCATGGAATTTTATAGATAACATTGGTTTTGTCCATAGGTTGTACTGGGTCCTTTAAGTTTGTTAGTTTTTGTTTGAGAGTATTGGTGGGTTTGTGTGCTACTAGGATTCCGAGGGGTCTCAGTAGTCTGGTTGTCATTTCTGAAACTTCTTTGATGTATGGTAAGGTGGTTAGGGTTTCTGGCTGTGTTTGGTCTGCTTGTCATGGTTTGTTCTTGAGGAATCTGCGCACTGTGTTTTTTACGTCTTATAGGTGGTTCTCCTCTGTTTTTCTAAGTTCGTCTGTGCTGCATTGTGTGGCGGTTTGTTGGAATAGTGTTCTGATACAGCTTTGTTTGTGTGTGTTGGGATGGTTGCTGGTGTAGTTGAGTATTTGGTCAGTGTTTGTCGGTTTTCTGTATATGCAGGTTTGTAATTCTCCCTTGTCCTTTCTTTCTACTGTGACGTCCAGAAATGCGAGTTTGTTGTCAGTTTCTTCCTCCTTGATGAACTTTATGCCTGTGAGGGTGTTGTTGATGATGTTAAATGTCTCTTCTATCTTGTTTCATTTTGTGATGACGAAGGTGTCATCTACGTAACGAACCCAGATTTTTGGTTTGATGATTGGTAGGGCTGTTTGTTCTAGCCTTTGCATTACCGCTTCTGCTATGAATCTTGATAGCAGAGAGCTCATGGGTGTGCCGTTGGTTTGTTTGTAGACTATGTTGTTGAAAGTGTAGTGGGTGGTGAGGCACAGGTCCACTAGCTTCATGATGTTTTCATTGGTGATGTGATTGATGGTGGTTGGTGTGTGTGTGATGGTCTGTTCTAAAAGTGTGGCGAGTATTTCCTTTGCTAGGTCGATGTTGATGGAGGTGAACAGTGCTGTTACGTCGAATGAGATCATTGCTTCGTCTTCCTCTATTTTGGTGTTTTTGATGATTTTTAGGAATTCCTGGGTGGAGTGGATGGATTGCTGTGACTCTTCTATGAGGTACTTCAATCTTGCGTGTAGTTCTTTGGCCAGTCTGTAAGTTGTTATTCCAGGTAGTGAGACTATAGGTCTGAGGGGAGCTCCTGGTTTATGGATTTTTGGTAGTTCATAGAATCGTGGGTTGTTGGTCTCATTGGGTTTCATTTTCTGGAATTCCGTCTTGTTTAATTGTCCGGAATTGTGTAATTTTCTTAGGAGATATGTAGTTTTGTTTCTTAATTATGGGGTTGGGTCTAGCGCCACCTTTTGGTAGGTGTTGGTGTCTGCGAGTAGTGCATTGGCTTAAAAGACTTAAAAGACCCAGTACAACCCATGGACAAAACCAACGTCATCTATAAAATTCCATGCAAGGACTGCCACAAACACTACGTAGGACAAATAGGAAGAAAGTTAGCCACCAGCATACATGAACACCAGTTAGCCACAAAAAGACACAACCCCCTCTCCCTCGTAGCCCTACACATGGATGAAAAAAAAAGCACCATTTCGACTGGGACAACACATCTATCCTGGGACAGGCTAAGCAAAGACATGCCAGAGAATTCCTAGAGGCCTGGCACTCCAACCACAATGCCATAAACAAGCACAAAGATCTCGATGCCATTTATCAACCCCTCAGAAAATGAACAGGAAATGACATCACCACAAACCCCAGGAACCCCATCCAGGAGAAAGATATAAATAGAAAGCAGGAGACAACAGCTTCACTTCACTTGGAAGTCGCCACTGATGATGTTACCTAGCTAGGTAATGAAACGTTTGGATATCAAACCTACAACTCAGCGAGCAAACCTACACCCTATACCCCCATAACAAATACCAGTAGAATAAAAAAAAACAAGTTACAATACAACTACTGTCTACTAACTACTAACCTACCCTATCATAGAAAACAAAACCAAACACTGTACAAAGCATAACCAATAAACAAATGACTAACAAAGCAAAAAACCCAAAAGAACACACAAGAACACAAAATAACAATGCTCGGTGCAAAGCTCCCAAACAAAAAGCGGGAGAGTTGTATATATACCCGTATAAACTCAGGAGACCCCCTTTCAGGGCCCAGGGCTCAGCAAACCGAATCTTTCTGGTTTAACAAACACCCTAGTTAAGAAAACAGACAGTTCTGTGAAGAGATAGTTGGAAATCCACTAGGCACCCCGTCCATTGGCGGATCCAAAAGGCAATTGAAATCCCTCCCGCCCATAATAATGTGCTGTGTTCCAAAGGCACTCAACTTAGAAAAGGCACTAATCAAAAATTTGATAGGATGCATTGGGGGACAGTAGACATTTAAAATACCATCTTCCTCCCCATGTGTCAGGGCCTTAAATATCACAAACCACCCCTGCTCATCTTTCACCTACTCTAATAAAGTTAATGGAAGATTTTTCTGGATAAGTATAGCCGCTCCCCTACTTTTAGTAGTAAAGAATGAAAAGAATAACCCGGTCATAACCTCCTGTTGTAACTTCAGGTGTTCCCCATTGTCAAGATAGGGGTTTTCCACAATAGGGCTATATCAACCTTTTCCCACTTAAGGCTAGAAAGCACTTTTTTCCTTCGCTTGATATTCCAGGTGCACCATGTAACAAGACACTTAGCCATATCCCCTTTCAGAGACCCTTGAACCCCCAGGAGGGAGAACCCTGCTTGCAATGCGCCGAGCCCAAGTAAATGGAGACCCAAAGAGTCGCAGAACTGTGTATACAAAAACTACTAAATCATAACTACAAGCAATTATTGCTACGACAAAACTACAAAGAAAACCAACTATGAAACCTTGAATGAGAATCTCTCCCCACTGCCCATAGAGGGCATTCACCCTACCCATTCCCTCCTGCACAGTTCCTTCAGGCCTGGACTGCGCCCCAGCTTTAGGCAAAAAAAAATAAACAAGGAGATGATCCTTAAGAGAAAAGAGAAAAAGAACAAAAAAAGGGGAAAACAACAAAGTACACCCAGAAAATTAACCATGATAAAATCCAGTTATAAAAATATAATAGGAACAACATATTCCAAGATTTTTGTTTTTTTAAAAAATTATTCGGGAAAGAGAAAAAAGGGAAGAGGGAAAACACAGGGAAAAAAGGAAAAGAGGGCGAACATTAACCATATTCTTCAGACCAGTCCATCTATTTAAAATGTCTTGGCTTTATCCGCTGAGTCAAACGTATAACCTGAGTCCTTGTGGCTAAAACAGAGCACTGCGGGGTATCTCGTGGAGTACTGAACACCCAAGTTCCTCAGCCTCTTTTTAACTTCATCGAAGGAGTTCATCTTTTGAATTACAGCTGCTGAGAAATCCTGGAAAAACCTGATTTTTGACCCCTTGTGTAGCAGTACCTGTGGATCTTTCCCCAGTAATCTGGAGGCTTCTATCACTCTTTGTTTGTCCCTGTATGAGTGGAAGTGCCCTCGGACCGGGTGGGGGCAGTGTACCAGCCCAGACCTGTGCACTGCGATCCGATAAGCCCTTTCAATCTGCAATCTGGACTCGATTTGAAGGCGCAGGAAATGCGGCAGCCAGTTTTCAAAGAAGCTGATAGGCTGTCCACCTTTTTCACCCTCCGGGAGCCAGACAAAGTTTCGTCCTCCGACTTCGATTTTCGAGGTCATCGACCTGATCTCTCAAGGCCCATACCTCTCGCTCCAGCACCTGGATCCGTCCAGATGAAGACTCGATCGCTGCTTCCGAGGCCTTGGTTCGACTGTCCACCTCCTCCAGCCGCTCCCCGAGGCCCTGGAGCTCCCATTCATGCTTCTGCAGCATGGACGCGATGGGTTGGACCTGGGCACGGAACTCCTCAATCGCAGTCTCAACCTTCGTGTTAAGTCTCACCATCGCCACCGCCAACTTCTGTGAGTCCGTCAGGTTCCCCGGGGGTTCAGGAGAGGCTGCTGCTGCGGCCTCTGGCGTGCCCAGTGCTGCAGGGCGGTGTCCTCCCTGCTGCTGTTTTTTCACTCCTTTTCCCTTTGGCATCCTTCCCACTCCAAACTGTGGTTCTTCAAGTTTTAATATTAACAATTCCTCCATATAAGTTGGCCAGGGATGGTAAAAAAAATACCAATGTGCATTGGCTGTTAGGCAGAGCCATCCATGGCAGTTCTGCTGAATCGCCGCCATCTTGCCAAGTCTCCGATTTTCCTCTCTTAACATAGCTGTCACAGTATTTGCTTTCTTTATGAAAACAGATCGAAAGTGATAATTTAATCTTCAGCCTTGTCCTCTGCTCCTACATTAAACCTTCCTTTCTTCAGAAGACTAAGAATGACAAATTGTACAGAAATGACCAGCTATCTACTCCTGGAGGACTCTCTAGGTATACTTAATGGAAAATTGTGTTACGTTGTAGAACATGCCCAGGAGCTGGCATCCTGAGCACAGGTAGCTATTGTTCTTGCTGGGTTGGTTCAATGCTTTTCTTTGTAATTATCTACCATGTATGTGCTTTTACTTTGAGAACATGCATAGTAGCTTAGTGCCTCTTTACTCACCTCTTCCAGAGCGCAGAAGGAAATAGTGGAAAAGCGCAGCAGGTCAGGCAGCATCCAAGGAACAGGAGAATCGACATTTCGGGCATAAGTCCTTCTTCAGGCTTATGCCCGGAACGTCGATTCTCCTGCTCCTCGGATGCTGCCTGACCTGCTATGTTTTTCCAGCAACACATTTTTCAGCTCTGATCTCCAGCATCTGCAATCCTTACTTTCTCCTAGAAGGAAATAGTGGTCAAACAGTGAATGATACACTGCGTTTCTGGCTGTTACACTGCCTCCTGCTGGAATATAAAATGACTTGGCAATTTCCAATACCAACTTTGATACAACGGTGACTGCCTAGTCCTTCCCTATTCTCACTCAATATTAAAACAATTTAAATGTTTAATGGCCTGGTATCAATTTTGTTCAAACTTCAAAGACAGTTCCCTTTTCCAGCAATGTTAGAGAGATTGTGATGGTAGCCATCTAATTTATCTGTGCATTTGGTTGCTCTACATTCTGAATAATGAATCAATGGGCACACAGCATGCAAGTGTCTGTTGGCGATAACGTTCTGAAGCCTATCTTTATTGTAAGTGAGACATATCATTGGACAACTGAAAATTGAAAGGCATGCAATAAACATATTGTTTGCTTGTGATTCAAGGAATGTCACAGCGCAGAAAGATCATAGTGGCCCATAGTGTTCATGCCTGTTCTTTGAAAAACCAACCAAATTGGTCCCAATCCCTACACTTCATGTGGAAATATTGAAATACTATTAAGTTCTAATTAGCCCTTTGGTTCATTATGCTTAGTCAGTATCTTCTGGTCATACAAGAAATGAAAAATGGCAGCAGGAAGTATCAGACTCTATTTTCAAAACCTTCCATATATCTCTTCTTAACCACCTGTAGACATAGACATAAACATAGACATAGAACATTACAGTGCAGTACAGGCCCTTCGGCCCTCGATGTTGCCCTGATCTGTGAAATCACTCTGAAGTCCATCTATCCTCCACTATTCCATTTTCATCCATGTTTATCTAATGACCATTTAAGTGCTCTTAATCTTGGTGAGTCTACTACTGTTGCAGGCAGTGTGTTCCACACCCCTACTACTCTGAGTAAAGGAACTATCTCTGACATCTGTTCTATATCTATCACCCCTCAATTTATAGCTATGTCCCCTTGTGCTAGCCATCACCATCCAAGGAAAAAAGCTCTCACTGTCCATTCTATCTAACCCTCTGATTATCTTATATATCACAATTAAGTCACCTCTCAACCTTCTTCTCTCTAACAAAAACAGCTTCAAGTCCCTCAGCCTTTCCTCATAAGACCTTCCCACCATACCAGGCAACATCCTAGTAAATCTCCTCCGAACCCTTTTTTTAGTGCTTCCACATCCTTCC
Source organism: Hemiscyllium ocellatum (assembly GCF_020745735.1). Classification (NCBI taxonomy): domain Eukaryota; kingdom Metazoa; phylum Chordata; class Chondrichthyes; order Orectolobiformes; family Hemiscylliidae; genus Hemiscyllium; species Hemiscyllium ocellatum. The sequence goes on along the minus strand of NC_083412.1, from coordinate 21,648,710 downwards.
TATAATGTGGTGACCAGAACTGTACACAATACTCCAAGTGTGACTGCACCAGAGTTTTGTACAGCTGCAGTATGATCTTGTGGCTCTGAAACTCAATCCCTCTACCAATAAAACCTAACACACCATCTGCCTTCTTAACAACCTGATTAACCTGGATGGCAACTTTCAGAGATCTATGTACATGGACACTGAAATGTCTCTGCTCATCTACACTACCAAGAATCTAACCATTAGCCCAGTACTCTTTATCCCTGTTGCTCCTTCAAAAGTGAATCACCTCACACTTTTCAGCATTAAACTCCATTTGTCACCTCTTAGCCCAGCTCTGCAGCTTATCTATGTCCCTCTTTAATCTACAACTTCCTTCAGCGCTATTCACAACTCCACCGACCTTAGTGTCATCTGCAAATTTACTAACCCATCCTTCTACGCCCTCATCTAGGTCATTTATAAAAATGACATACAGCAATGGCCCCAAAACAGATCCTTACAGTACACCACTAGTAATTGAACTCCAGGATGAACATTTCCCATCAACTACCACCCTCTGTCTTCTTTCAGCTCACCAATTTCTGATCCAAAGACTAAATCACCCTCATTCCATGCCTTCATATTTTGGATATATAGCCTATCGTGGGGAACCTTATCAAATGCCTTACTGAAATCCATACATGTCAACCGCTTTACCCTCATCCACCTGTTTGATCACCACCTCAAAGAACTCAATAAGGTTTGTGAGGCCTACCCTTCACAAAACCATGTTGACTATCCCAAATCAACTTATAGGGGACTTACCTATTTTCACATTCTCCAGAATTGCTAACACCTCTTCCTTGTGAACCTCAATCCCGTCTAGTCTAAGTCACCTGTATCTCAGTATTCACCTCGACAACATTGTCTTTTTCCAGTGTGAATACTGAAGAAAAATATTCATTTAGCGCTTCCCCTATCTCCTCAGACTCCACGTACAACTTCCCAATACTATCCTTGATTGGCCCTAAATCTTTTTCTAGTCATTCTTTTATTCCTGATATGCCTATAGAAAGCTTTGGGGTTTGTTTTAAGAGCAAACCCCTAACTATTCTTGTCCCTCCATTTAACTGAACATTCTTTCACTAGTTACAGTGTTAAGAAGACTCAAGGTTTAACAATTAAAAATTGAGCATCCAATGTCAACAATTACCTTGAAGTATCTACAGGCAAAACTGTGTCATGGCATTATACTTGAAGCAACTACATTTGGGGAACGGTTAATATATGAAACTCCTCTACCCCATTGTTAAGACAAGATTCAGTAACAATTATAAATAGCAAGAACAGAATGGATAGGGTTGTTCAAGTTCCTCCAGTAAGACTCAAGTTTGTGGAGACAAATATTTTATTCAAGTTTTTTATTTAAAAATGAATTGATAACAGGACAAATTTAGAATAAAAAATAAAGTCATATAAATGTAGTAAAATGTTACAACAGTGTACAGATTCAAAAGTATACACTTATGGAATAAATGGTATGCTTTACACAATTCTATTTATTTGGTATATATACAAAAGTCAATTTTACACAATAAAATGTGTCTCTCACTATGTGTTATATATTTGATCATCAGCATCAATTGGATGTGGAATTGAATTCTTCAGTTTTGGAAAAGAACCATAGTGTCTCCTTTCATTCATTTGTATCTTGAAGAAAAGGAGAAACCTGTGCTCTCTTCATAAGACCATAAGACATAGGAGTGGAAGTAAGGCCATTCGGCCCATTGAGTCCACTCCGTCATTTAATCATGGCTGATGGGCATTTCAACTCCACTTACCAGCATTCTTCCCGTAGCCCTTAATTCCTTGTGGCATCAAGAATTTATCAATCTCGGCCTTGAAGCCATTTAGTGTCCCGGCCTCCACTGCACTCCACGGAAATGAATTCCACAGGCTCACCATCCTCTGGCTGAAGAAATGTCTCCGCATTTCTGTTCTGAATTTACCCCCTCTAATTCTAAGGCTGTGCCCACAGGTCCTAGTCTCTTCGCCTAATGGAAACAATTTCCTAGCGTCCACCCTTTCCAAGCCATGTATTATCTTGTAAGTTTCTATTAGATCTTCCCCTAACCTTCTAAACTCCAATGAATACAATCCCAGGATGCTCAGCCATTCCTCGTATGTTAGACCTACCATTCCAGGGATCATCCGTGTGAATCTCCGCTGGACACGCTCCAGTGCCAGTATGTCCCTCCTGAGGTGTGGGGACCAAAACTGTACAGAGTATCCAAATGGGGCCTAACCAGAGCTTTATAAAGTCTCAATAGCACAACGGTGCTTTTATATTCCAACCCTCTAGATATAAGTGACAACATTGCATTCGCTTTCTTAATCACGGATTTAACCTGCATGTTTACCTTTAGAGAATCGACTAGCACTCCCAGATCCCTTTGTACTTTGGCTTTATGAATTATCTCATCCTTTAGAAAGTAGTCCATGCTTGTATTCTTTTTTCCAAAGTGCAAGACCTTGCATTTGCTCGCGTTGAATTTTATCAGCCATTTCCTGGACCACTCTCCCAAACTGTCTAGATCCTTCTGCAACCTCCCCACTTCCTCAGTACTACCTGCCTGCCCACCTAACTTCGTATCATTGGTAAACTTCGCTAGAATGCCCCCAGTCCCTTCATCCAGATCATTAATATATAACGTGAACAGCTGCGGCCCCAACACTGAACCCTGCGGGACACTACTTGTCACCGGCTGCCATTCCGAAAAAGAACCTTTTATCCCAACTCTCTGCCTTCTGTCAGACAGCCAATCCTCAATCCATACCAGTAGCTCACCTCGAACACCATGGGCCCTCACCTTACTCAGCAGCCTCCCGTGTGGCACCTTATCAAAGGCCTTTTGGAAAATAGACCACATCCACTGGGTTTCCCTGTCTAACCTACTTGTCCTAGGTTTATTAAGGATATGTCAGGATCCAAGTTATCGATGGTGATAGGGGACTCTTTAGTCTGGGGCACAGGTAGACATGTCTATAACTGACAGTGAGACATCAGAATGGTGTATTGCCACCCTGGTACCAGAGTCAAGGATGTCTCAGAGAGGTTGCAGAATATTCTCATAGGAGAGAGTGACCAGAAGGTCATTGTACACATTGGTACCACTGACATGGGTGGAGAAAGAGACGAGGTTCTGAAGTGAGAATATATAAAATTAAACAGGGGTTAAAAAGCAGGTCCTCAAGGATAGCAATATCTGTATTAATCACGATGCCATGTGCTGGTATGTGTAGGAATAGAAGAACAGTGTAAATGACTGTGTGGCTGAGGGGTTGGTGCAGGGGGCAGGGATTTGAGTCTTTGGATCATTGGAATGTCTTCTGGGGCAGAAGTCACCTATATAAGAAGCCTGGGTTGCACTTGAATTTGAAGAGGACCAATACCCTGGTGGGAGATTTGCCAGTGCTACTCAGGAGGCTTTAAACTAGTAAAGTGGAGGTGGAGGAGTGGGTGCAGGTTGTGGTGGTGGGCCCCAATGAAATAGTGAGAAAGAGATCAATCTTAGGCTGGTACAGATGAGAAAAGGAGCAAATCAAGTAGTTAAGGCAGGCAAGAGCAAGCCAGAGAATACGTTAACACTGAAAAATTAAACTGCATTTATTTTGATGCAGGACGCTTGGCAGGTAAGGCAGATAAACTCAGGACATGGCTGAGAACATGGGATTGGGATATAATAGCTATTACAGAAATGTACAGGGAAGGGCTGGACTGGCAGCTTTATGTTCCAAGGTAGAGAGGCTAGAGAAAAGATGGAGAGGGAGGCAAGAAAGGCAGGAGTGTGGTATTTTATGTTAGGGATAAGATTACGGCTGTAATTAGGGAGGATATTCCTGGGAGTGTGTCCAGTGAGGTTATTTCAGAAATAAGAAAGGGACAATCACTTTATTGGGATTGTACTATAGGTCCCTCCAATAGTCAGCAGGAAATGGCGAAGCAAATTTGTAAGGCAATCTTTGATATTTGCAAGAATTACAGTGTTGTAATGATCGGGAATTTTAACTTCCCAAATATAGAATGATACTGCCATTGTATTAAGGGCTTGAATGGAGAGGAATTTATTGTGTGTACACAAGAAAATATTCTGATTCAGTATGTGGATATACCGACTAGAGAAGGAGCAAAACTGGATCTTCTCTTGGGAAATAAGGCAGGGCAAGTGACTGGGGGGGTCAGTGTGGGAACACTTTGGGGCCAGTGATCATAATCTTATTAGTTTTAAAATAGCTTTGGAAGAGGATAGACCAGATCTAAAAGTTAAAGTACTAAATTGAAAGAAGGCCAATTTTGATGGTATCAGGCAAGAACTTTCAAAAGTTGATTTGGAGAGGCTACTTGCAAATGGGACGCCTTCAAAAAAATGAGATAGTGAGAACGCAGAGATAGTATGTTCCTGTTAGTGTGAAGGGCAAGACTGGTAGGTGTAGGGAAAGCTGGATGACTAGAGAAATTGAGGCTCTGGTCAAGAGGAGGAGGAAGCATATGGTAGGTGTAGACAGTTGCAATCAATTGAATCCCTTGAGGAGTGTAAGGGCAGTAGGAGTATACTCAAGAGGGAAATGAGGAAGGCAAAAAGGCAACATGAGATAGCTTTGGCAAATAGGGTTAAAGAGAATCCAAAGGGATTCTACAAATACATGAAGGGCAAAAGAATAACTAGGAAGAGAATAGGACCCCTTAAAACTCAACAAGGCTGCCTACCTATGGAACCACATGAGATGGGTGAGAAGCTAAACAAGTATTTTGCATCAGTATTTACTGTGGAGAAGGATATGGAAGCTAGAGAACTTGTGGAAATAAATTGTGATAGCTTGAGAACTTTCCATATTACGTTTTAAAGTGCATAAAGTTGGATAAACCCCTGGGACCTGATCAGGTGTTCCTTAAAACTTTGTGGGAATCTACAGAAGTGATTTCTGGGCCTCTCATTGAAATATTTGTATCAAAGATAGCCACAGGTAAGGTTCTGGAAGACTGGAGGGTAGCTAATGATGTGCCAGTATTTTAAAAAAGCTGTAAGGAAAAGTCAGAGAACTATAGTCCTGTGAGCCTTACGTCAGTGGATAAGCTGTTGAAGTAGATTCTGAGGGACAGGAATTATGCTGTTTAGCAAGGACTGTTGAGGGATAGTCAACATGGCTTTGTGCATGGGAAATCATGTGTCACTAACTTGAGTAGATTGATGAAGGCAGAGCAGTGGACGTTGTCTATATGGACTTCAGTAGAGTGTTTGATAAGGTTCCACACGGTAGACTGAGTGGCAAGGTTAGAGCACATGGAATCCAGGGAGAACTAGCCAATCAGATACAAATTTGGCTTTAAGGTAGGAGACAGAGGGTGGTGGCACAGTGTTGCTTTTCAGACTGGAAGCCTGTGACCAACAGTGTGCCACAAGGATTGATGCTGGGTCCACTGCTTTTTGTCATTTATCTAAATGATTTGGATATGAATATAGGAAGTATGGTTAGAAAATTTTGGTATCATTTGCAAATTGGTTTAGTACTGGACAGTGAAGAAGGTTATCTCAGACTACAACAAGACTTTGATCAGATGGGCCTAGGAGTGATAGGTGAAGTTTAATTTAGGTGAGGTGTTGATTTTGGTAAGGCAAATCAGGGCAGGACCCTGGAGAGGGTTCCGACACAGCAGTGAACCCCTCTGTTAATTAAACCAAACACCCAGGAAAGCTCACCTCCCCTTGTAATCTGTTAAAATACAAATGACAGAGAACGCCCAAAACTCCAATTTTTAAAGAAAATAATATCAATTTATCCCTTAACTCTAAGTGAACATTAAACAACTATTCACAACTCTAAACTCCCATCTTCTCTTAACTGCTTATTATCTGCCTCCAACTCTATAACAATATGTTGTTCCAAAAAACACTTATTAAAATTACATCAATTTAATTTCAAAACCATACAGCTGCTGTCGTCGGTGTCTCTTCTTCTGGCTGAAGATCTCCTTGGGAAATCATCTTTCTTTTACTGCGAGTATATTTTATATGAGAGGGTACCTTTGATAGAGTGTGTTTGGGTCTGTCTCGATGACAATTACTCTTGATGGTAGTTACTCTGTCACTCATATTTTATCAGATTACGAGGCAAGCTTTTCTGGGTGTCTGGTTTAATTAACAGAGGGGGTCACCCCCGTGTTGTAACAAGAGTGTTGTCTTGCAGAGACCTAAGGGTGCCAGTTCATAATTCCTTGAAAGTGGAGTCACAGTTAGACAGGATAATGAAGTGGTTTGGTCCATTTAGCTTTATTGATCAGAGTATAGCAGTTAGGATGTCATGTTGCTGCTATACAGGACATTGGTTAGCTCAGTTTTGGAATATCGCGTTAGCTCCAGTCTCTCTGCTTACAGGAAAGAAATGGCTAAACTTGACAGGGTGCAGAAAAGATTTACAAGGATGCTGCTAGGGTTGGAGGGAGAGGCTGAAGAGGCTGAGGTTGTATTCCCTGGAGCGGCGGAGGCTGAGGGGCAAATTTGAAGGTTTATAAAATCATTAGGGGCATGGATAGGACAAATTGCCAAGGTCTTTTTCCTAAGGTGGGGGAGTCCAAAACAAGAGAGCATAGGTTTAAGGTGAGAGGGGAAAGATTTAAAGGTAACCCTGTGGGCAACTTTTTCCAAGCAGGGTGTACAAGAATAGGAAGGGATTAGAGGGATGTGGGCCATGTGCAGGCACTGGGACTGTACTCATTTAGGATTTCTGCTCAGCGAGGATGCGTTGGACGGAAGGGCCTTTTTCCCTGCCCTACAACTCTATGACTCTAATTAGACATGCAAATGAATAGCAGTATAGATTCAGCTATTATGCATCACGCATCTGAATGCATTATTGATTGTTGTTCTTACCTTGCCCCTGAAGGTCTCTGCTGCAAAGTAATACAAAAGAGGATCTAAACAGGAATTGATTGCTGCACCACACAGTGTAACAACAACACATTTCTGAACAAAACAACTGGCTTGGGAAGTATGTCCCGTGTTCAAGCTGATGGCAATGTGGGCAGTTCGGAGAATGTGATAGGGCAGAAAACTGGTTAGAAATATAACCATTACAATAATAATCATGGCAATAGCTTTTCTGAGGGAGCTCATTTTCTTGTGATGTTTTGATTTAGAGACTAGCAAGGCTTTAACAACTAATGTGTAACAGATTATGATAATAAAGAAGGGAATAATACAACCCAAAACCAGGGCAAGTAAATTCATTGTAAATACTATACAGTCAACCCCATCTTTGAGGTAAAAGCATTTTGTTTCGTTATTTTCATTGACGTAACTGCCACGTATTAGAAATGGACTTGCTGTGATACTCACAAATACCCATATTGCAACACATATGATTTGAACAGATTTAACACTTCTAAACATTAAAGCTTTCATTGGATGCACTATAGCGAAGTAGCGCAATATGCTCATGAGAGTCAGAAAATAGATGCTGCAGTACATGTTGAGGTACAGAGCATATGACATGAATGCACATAAAAAATCTGAGAGGTTCCACTTGCTACCATTCCAATAATAGTGAACCCGCCAGGGCAAAGTGCAGACAAGGAGCAGATCTGATATTGCCAGGTTCACTGTGACGATGCTGATTGCAGTCTTCCTCTTGTACAACTTCAGGAATATGTATAAACAGAAGACATTTTCAATAAATCCAAAAATAAACACGATAATATATGTTGGAAGGTAGATGTCAGTTTTGAAGATGTCATCGTTCTCACATGAGCTGTTTCTCCGGGTGTTGGTGTTATTCATGCTCTGCTTTGAGAAATGCTCTGTACTTGAATTTTTCTGTAGAAGCAAACCACTATTTTTAGCAATGCTAAATTGCTGAGAGTTTAAACATTCTCATTGGGTTGATTTTACATTGAATATAAAAACCCTGGTGCATTGCTCATTTAGAGGCAAAACAAATGCAGATGCTAGAATCCAAAGTAGACAAGCAAGAGGCTGGATGAACACAGCTAGCCAGGCAGCATCAGGAGGATAATTTACGAGATGCTGCCTGGTTTGCTGTGTTCTTTCAGCCTCCTGCTTGTTTACAATGGAGCATTGCTCATAATATTATTCTCAAATCTGTCCGGCAAATTTTAAAAGTTGATCCTTATCTTACTTTGATGTTTTATGCAAAACTGTGAAGCATGCAGACCAAATTAATAGCTTTTTGTTTTTGTGACCTCAGCCCTTTTCCATTAATAGACAAAAGTGACAGTAGATTTCCAATTATGGCAAGCTTTGAGAATCACCAGACTCCACTTTTCATTCCAAAATAATTATTCTGAGAAACCAGAGGCTTGCCATCCATAAACCACAGCATGACTTGGACAGCAACTTGGATTTTTCAGCAATAACAATTGCTCCATGCCTAGATTTTCTACTTTTTCCATCAAAATTGCTCTAGGTGCGGCTGCTGCCCTCTTACCTTGGTTTCTCCTCAGTACTCGTCCAATGCCTGTCCTTTTAATGTATCACCTCATTCCATCTTTTTTGACTGTTCTTTAAAATCCTTATTCTCTATTCCTCATGCAAAGGGTTCGTATCGAGATATTTCAAGAGTCAGAGACATACAGCACCAACACACATTCTTTCATCCAGATCATCTGCACTGACCAGACATCCCAATCTGATCTAGTCCCATCTGCTAGCATTTTGTCCACATTCCTCTCAATTTTTCCTATTCATATACCATCCAGATATCTTTTAAATGGTGTAATTGCACCAGCCTCCACCGCTTTCTCTCACAGCTCATTCTAGACACGCACCATTCTATGTGTGAAAAAGTTCCCTCAGGTCCTTTTTAAATCTTTCCTCTCTCACCTTAAACCTATGTCCTCTAGTTTTGGATTCCCCCATCCTAGGAAAATGGCCTTGCCTATTCATTGTTTCCATGTCTCTTGTGATTTTATAAACCTCTATAAACCCCTTTTATAAACCCCTCACTCTCCGATGCTCCAGGGAAAATAGCCCCAGCCTATTCAGCCTCTCCCTATAGTTCAAACCCTCCAGTGCAGGCAACATCCTTGCAAGTCTTTTCCATACCCTCATGTTTAAAAACATTCTTCCTCCAGAAGGACAGTCAGAACTGTATGTAGTATTCCAAAAGTGGCTTCACTAATGTCCTGTGCAAGTACCACATGATTTACCAACGTCTATACTCAATGTTATGACCAATGAAGGTAAGCGTTCCAAAAGTCTTTTTCACCACACTGTCTACTTGCAACTCTACTTTCAAGGAACTGTGCACTTGCATCCCTAAGTCTCTTTATTCGGCAACACTGCCCAGGACCTTACCACTTACCACTTGCCTTAACAAAATACAACACCTCACATTTATCTGAATTTATCTGAACTCTATCTATCACTCCTTGACCCATTAGCCCATCTGGTCAAGGTCCCATTGTACTTGGAAATAATCTTCTTCACTGTACATACATTTTTGTCCTTAAATTTCTCCACAAACTTCAGTGGATTATGATCATTGTATATGATTGTCTCAGATACATTATTGGTAACATAAACATTGAAATGTTGTAATGCCAACACCAAGCTCAAGGTCTCCTTCTCAACTGTTGAATATTTCTGACGAAGGTTCAACTTCCTGCGTGTGTCTGCCTGCGTGTGTGTGTCTGCGTGTGAGTAGTGCAGTTCAGTGGGGTCATTTGTAGTGTGACATGAAACCAAGATCCCGGTTGAGGCCATCACCATGTGTACCCAACTTGGCTATCAGCCTCTGCTCAGTCACTTTGCCTTGTTGCCTGTCCCGAAGTTGGCCTTGGAGGGTGGTCACCCGAAGGTTCGAGGTCAAATGTCCTGGACCGCTGAAGTGTTCTCCAATTGGGAGGGAACACTCCTGTCTGTTGTTTGTTGTGTGGTGTCCATTCATCCATTGCTGTAGTTTCTGCACGGTCTCACCAGTGTACCAGGCCTCAGGGCATCCTTGCCTACAGCGTATGAGATAAACAACATTGGCTGAGTCACATGAGTACCTGCCGCGTACATAGTGGGAGGTGTCCCCAGGTGTAATGGTGGTATCCGTGTCCACACTCTGACATGTCTTGCAGCGCCTACCATGACAGGGTTGTATGGAGTTGTCCTGAAAGCGGCAATTTGCTGTGAACAATGATCTGTTTGTGGTTTGGTAGCTGTTTAAAGGCGAGAATTGGAAGTGTGGGGAAGGTCTTGGCGAGGTGTTCACCCTCATTGATAATGTGTTGCAGGCTGTGAAGAACAAGAGTAGTTTTTGGCTCCTGGGAAGTACTGGACAACGAAGGGTACCCTTTTGATTGTAGTGTGTGTCTGTCTCCTGAGGAGGTCATTACGGTTTCTTGCTGTGGCACATTGGAACTGGCAGTCGACGTGTTGAGCATTGTACCCCTTTCTTATGAGGGCATCTTTGAGTGCTTCCAAGTGCCCGTCAAGTTCCTCCTCATCTGAAGAGATCCTGTGTATGTGTAGAGCTTGTCCGTAGGGGATGGCCGTTTTAATATGTTTCATTGCGACCCTACAGATTTCTTAGAGAAATTCAGCATCCGTGGACCAGTCAAACCGGGAACATTCCTTATCACAATGGACATTTCAGCACTCTACACCAATATCCCCCATGATGACGGCATCACGGCAACAGCTCAGTACTCAATACCAACAGCTGCCAATCTCCAAGCACTGTCCTACAACTCATCTGCTTTATCCTCGATCACAGCATTTTCACCTTTGACAACCACTTCTTCATCCAGAAACATGGAACAGCCATGGGGACTAAATTTGCACCTCAATATACCAACATTTTCAGGCAGAGGTTCAAAAAAGACTTCTTCTCTACGCAGGACCTCCAACCAACACTGTACACCAGGTATATTGACAACATGTTTTTCCTCTGGACCCATGGTGAGGAGTCACTGAAACAATTACGAGTGATATCAAAGAGTTTCATCCCACCATCAAACTCATCATGGACTACTCTCTGGTATCTGTCTCATTCTTGGACTTTCATCAAGGATGGGCACCTCAGCACCTCACTCTACCACAAACCCACAGATAACCTCACAATGGTACACTTCTCCAGCTTCTACCCAAACGTATTAAAACAGCCCTCTCCTACGGACAAGCCCTACACATACACAGGATCTGTTCAGATGAGGAGGAAGGTGACAGGCATCTGAAAGTACTCAAGGATGCCCTCATAAGAACAGAGTACAATGCTCAACTCATTGACCGCCAGTTCCGACGTGCTGCAGCAAGAAACCGTAATGACCTCCTCAGGAGACAGACACGAGCTACAACCGACAGGGTACCCTTTATTGTCTAGTACTTCCCAGGAGCTGAAAAACTATGCCATGTTCTTCATGACCTTCAATACATTATCAATGAGGATGAGCACCTCACCAAGACCTTTCCCAAGCTTTTAAACAACCACCAAACTACAAACAGATCATTGTTCGCAGCAAACTGCCCGGCTTTCAGGACAACACCGTACAACCTTTTCACAGGAGACATTGCAAGACGTGTCAGAGTGTTGACACAGATACCACCATTACACATGGAGCCACCAGCCATCCTGTGTGCGGTAGGTACTCATGCGACTCCGCTAACATTGTCTATCTCATACCCTGCAGGCAAGGATGCCCTGAGGCATGGTACACTGGTGAGACCAAGCAGAGGCTATGGCAATGGTTGAATGGACACCGCACAATAATCAGCAGACATTAGTGTTCCCTCCCAGTAAGAGAACACTTCAGCGGTCTGGGACCTTTGACCTCGGACCTTTAGGTGTCCATCCTCCAAGGCCAGCTTCGGGACCAGCAGCAATGCAAAGTGACTGAGCAGAGGCTGATAGCCAAGTTGGGTACCCATGGGGATGGCCTCAACCGGAACCTTTGGCTCATTTCACACTACAGGTGACCCCAGTACACAGATAGACAAACACACACTAACACACATACACAGACACCCCTATAGACAGACAGACAGTCGGACACACACACTCCTATAAACCCATAATTGACACAGATCTTCTCACATACACAAGCTCTCTCTCATACGCTCACACCTACACTCTCACATGTTCCCTCTCACACCCTTTATGCTTACGCACATACATACACACACTCTCTCATAGACACTCAACCCCTGCACATACACATATGTAAGTTTGTAGGGTGAATTTCAGCTTGTAGAATTATATTTTATTTTGTTCAAAAACTGCATGAATCCATGTAAGATTCTGTAAATCCCTTTTTTAGATTAGAATCAGTCTGAACATTGGGGCACAGACAGCCTCACACAGGGCACCTCACACCTTAAATGCATTATCTGGGCCAACATGGCACCTATTGTTAAAGTTCACTTGAGAATGTAACTTTAAGGAAGTTCTGGAATTTCCATATGAAAGAACTGAAACCAACATGCCCATTCTAAAAGATGAGAGACTTAACAAACAATCTGGGTCTTTTTCAATATATAATTTCAGTTACATCACACTGTAACTTTTGCTATAAATTCTGTGTCCTACGATCTTATACTCCACAACCACCTGATGAAGGAGCAGCGCTCAGAAAGATAGTGCTTCCAAATGAACCTGTTGGACTATAACCTGGTGTTGTATGATTTTTAACTTTGTACACCCCAGTCCAACACCGGCATCTTCAAATCATTGCTTTTAAAGGTTTACCTATCACTGGAAGTAACACTAACACCTTATCTCCGACAGTAAAATTGCAAGTTTTTGATTTCTTGTCTGCTTCCTGTTTCATTGTACGCTGTGATACTTTTAAATTCTGTCCAGTCAACTCCGTCACTCTACTTAACCGTTCCCTAAAATGTGACACAAACTCCAAATATATGGTCTCTGAATTCTGACTCATCAATTTCTCCTTACTCAACTCTAGTGGTCCTTGCACTTCACGCATAAAAACTCATTCCGACTGAATCCGGTCGATTCATTTGGTGCATCTCTGTTACCAAAAAGTACAAATGGAATTCCTTTATCCCAGTCATCTGGAGAGACTTGGCTATAAACCCTCAACATGGTCTTTAATGTCTGATGCCACCTTTCTATCACTCCCTGTGATGCTGGATGGTATGCAGTCAATTTGAATTGTTTTATTCCTCAGCTGAACATAATTTCCTTGAATAATTTTGTTGTGAAGTTTGACCCTTAATCTGATTGTATCTCTGTGGGTAGTCCATATCTAGTGAAAAATTTGAGTAACTCCTCTGCAATCCTTTTAGCTGAGATATTGCATAATGGAATAGCTCTGGATGTCTAGTGGGTACATCCATTATTGTTAATGATTTCTGAACCCCACTTTTTATTTTAGGTAAGGTTCCTCTGCAATCAATTAAGACTCTTGTAAAAGGTTCCTCAAAACCCAAGAATACCTATTAAAGGTGCGGATTTTATTACTACCTGTGGTTTTCTGATTACCCGACATGTATGACATATCCGGCAAAATTCAACTACATCCTTGTGCAGTCTAGGTCAGTAAAAATGGTTTTGTATTTCAGCTTGGGTTTGTCTTACTCCTAAATGACCCCCTACTGGCAGTTCATGTGCCACCTGCAACACGTTTTTATAAACCATTGGCAATATGATTTGATGAATTTCTACTCATTTCTCATCTGCCTGAATATGTGATGGTCACCAATTCCTCATTAAGATATCATTCTTAAGATAGTAGCAGACCAGAATACATCTAGATTCTTCTGTGAATGTTTTTTGATACAATTGGTTTAGTTTCTGATCTTTTTGCTGTACCTCAGTTAATTTCTCCGAACTAAAGAGGTCTGTTATGTCATCTATATGCTCCTGGTTTGTCTCAACCATTTGATCGAACAGGTTCTCTGCTAATTCCACTTCAACTTTCCTATGTGTACACTTTAATCTCTCCTGTTTCAACTGGTGATTTTGTGTCCTCGTTACCACACAGTTGAGAAAAATCCCAGGATATATGCCCTGCAATAGTTCCGTTGCCTGAGTTTTCACTGGCTTTTCAAACATAGTAGGCAGCACTCCTACCTGTGAAGCAGCTACATCATTAACAAGGGCAAACTGTATTCCTGGAGCTGAGAGTTTGTCCAGTACTCCCACCACGACTTCTCCACTCTTCACTGGACACTTTAAACTCGTTCTACATAAATTGAGCACTTCTTGTCTCACCATGAAATCCTATTACTAGTACTTTTTTTTCTGGAAATAGTCCTTCAGAGGTACATATTTCCTCATCTTTCAACACCAAAGTTTGCAAGGATCCTTTATCTCTTAATATTGTAACCTCTTTACCTGCTGCTCCTAGCCTATGTGAGTAAACTTTACCTTCACGGGTAGATCTGGCATTTCTGCCTGAACCAACCTCTGACCAGCTGTACATTCTGGTGCAGCTTTCTAACCTCCACTGTGCTTTCAGTTACCACTCCAACAAAATTCACTGGCTTATCCTCTTTTCCTACATCTGGCTTTCCAGTGCTTTTCCTAATCCACAAGGCTGTGATTTCATGTGGCCCAATTTATTGCAGTGAAAACACCGAAGCTTTTGAACTTCTGTCCCCCCTCCAAGGGTTTAAAAATGTGTTGCTGGAAAAGCGCAGCAGGTCAGGCAGCATCAAAGGAGAAGGAGAATACCCTGTGGTAAGTTATCCTTATGATCTTCACCAAGATCTACCTTTCCTTTCCACACGGAGATTTCTCTTTTTCCCAATTTCGATCCCTCGTGGATTGGAATCGATGATGGAAGCCAAACTTTGAATTATGCACCAACTCAATCATCAGCCATTTCAGCTGCTAACCTTGTCATTTTAACTCTCTGCTCTTCCACATGAGTTCTCACTACCTCAGGAAGTGAATTTTTGAACTCCTCCAAAATAATCGTCTATGAGCATCATAGGTTTGTTCTATTTTTAATGCCCTTTTCCACCTATTAAAATTACTTTGTTTGATCCTTGCAAACTCAATGTAGGAATTCACCAGGGTCCCTCCTTAGATTCCTGAAACATTGTCTGGAGGCTTCTGGCACAAGCTCAAATGTAAAATGGCTCTTTTCACCTTTTCATGTGCCCCAAATACCTCCTCTGATAGTGATGCAAATACCTCACTCGCTCTACCAACAGGTTTTATTTGGGTCAACAAAACCCACATGGTCACTGGCTACTGCATTTGTTTAGCCACCTTCTCAAATGAGTTGAAAAAGGCTTCTACATCTTTCTCAAATTTAGACAGTGTGAATATTTTTGAATAGATATTCTTAATGAAAAGAGAACTTTTTAAAATAACATAACAAAACTTACAATAAACATTACCCTATATATAAATAAAACAAAAACAGAGGACAACAACACAAACAAAACACAACTATACTTATATAAGCAAAATAAGCAAATCAATAAAAGTCATAAATAAATAAATAAAACAGCTCAACACAACAAAACATTAGCTCCTGTTGTCCGAGAGCATTGAGTAATACACACTAGTTTATTCGAAATTCTCCCTTCAAGGGCATAAAGTTCACTAAATTGGATTGTCATGGCTACACAAAAGCCCTAGTTAAGATGGCGGATAAATCTACATCCAGATAGTCCAAAAAGGGCTGCTATATCCGATAAAAAAAAATTCCATTTACTAGTGTACTGCATTCATAAAAAAGTCCAAAGGAATATGTTCCATGATTAGCCTATGCCAACCTGACAGAACAGGGGGTTTCAGAGACCCAACATATTAGAATATTTTTCCTTACACAAACTGTGGGTATTAAAAACATTTTTTTCCATTGAGTGTCTAGAGAAGATATATTGGGTAGGCCCAGGAGTAGAGAGATAGGGTCCATCTTAACCTCGGTCCTCAAGACCTTCTTATAACTCCTGCCACAGAACTCCAATATGTACGGAGTCTGCAGCAAGACCACAGACAATGAGTGAGTACCAATACTTACTTTGCACTTAGGACATAATGAAGATACTCCCACCTTAAATTTTGAGACATAATCTGGGACCAAATGGACCTTATGCAGAATCTTTAGCTGCATGGCATGGGTCCTATTATAGATTGAAATTTTTCTCACATTTTCACAAACATCCTCCCATGTCTCCTTAGAGACCTCAACCCCTAGTTCTTTCTCCCAAGCCCCAAAAAGTCACTCAATGTCATCTGAAAGATCACCCCCTAACATATGATAAAGAGTGCTAATAGAGAGTGCACTTTTAGCATGAAGTATCCTCTTTGTAAGAGACCTGTAGGGATCGGTCAAAAGCGTGGTCCCTTTTTGAATAAAATCCCTGACCTGAAAAAAAGAAAAAGGTCTCTGCTAGCTAAACCATACTAATCGATTATTTGATCAAAGAGCATCATTATTTCACCTTCAAATAAATCCCCCAAACAGGAGATTCCCTTAGCTGCCCAAAGCTTAAATACAGGGTCCATTATCCCCAGCTGAAAGTCCGGCATACCAGTTTTGGGGGTAAGAAAGGATGTTTTGGATGTATTACCCTCACTTTGCCGTATTGCCCTCCATGCCTTAACAGTATTAATAATTTTCAGATTACAGCAATATTCCTTAACTGTCTTTATTTATGAACGATAGGCTAACGAGGGGACATTTTGCCTGGGAGGCCTCAATATCTAGCCATATTGACACCGGGTCCCTACAAACCCAGTCACTGGGTAGAAGGATAAAAGGGAACTTAATATCGAGGAGGTCCATTTCCCCCAACCCATGAGGCAACTGCACTTTAGCCAGCTTAATAAGAGGTCACCTATGGTGCCAAATAAAGAAGCTAAACCATCCATTAAGTCACTGAATGTTTGCCTCAGAAAAACTAAGGGGAGCATTCGTATAGGGTATAGCAAATTATGACAGACATTCATTTTAGAATATTGGAAGCACTTGCTATCGCTCTAGATCTTGCTTAATCCTGTCAAACAAATGGGCAAAATTGGCTTTATTCAACTGATCAAAGACAGGAGTAACAAAGATGCCTAAATAAAGAAAAACCCCGTGTAATTCACCGTCCACATCAAATATTCTTCTAAGACCCCCATGGCCTCTGATTTTGAGGAATAAATCTTATAACCTAAAAAGGAGCTAAACAAAAATCAATACATTGTATCGAATGGAGTACTGAGACCACTGGATTTGACAAAAAAAAGACCATTATCCGCGTATAACATGATCTTATGCGATTTTGATCCTACTCCTGGGGCAGCTATAATAAGATCCCTACAGATAGCCTTGCCAGCGGCTCAATCACCAATCTAAAATGTAATGGTGAGAGAGGACAGCCTTGTCGACTGCCCCTACAAATGTTAAAATTACTAGATCTCGCACCATTGGTGAGAGCAGCCAGCAGAGAATCACTACAGAGGACCCTCACCCACCTAATAAAAACCTCCCCCAATCCAAATCGTTCAAGGGAATAAAAAAGATATGGCAACTCGACCCGATCAAATGCCTCTTCTGCATTGAAGGAGACCACTAATCCCTGAACCGACTGCTGCTGGCATGCTTGAATCATATTCAGCAGCCTTCTAACATTATTAGAGGATCTACGGCCCTTTATAAAACCAGTCTGGTCATCTTTAACAATGGAAGGCAGCACAGTTTCCAATCTTAATGCAAGAATCTTAGACAAAATTTTAAAATCAGAACTTAAAAGTGAGATGGGCCTATAGGAGGCATATTCTTCTAGGGTCTTCCCTCTCAAAAGAAAGAAATATTAGCCTCTTTTAAGAATGGCGGGAGGCAATCGTAACTGTACGAGTAATTATACATGCCTAACATTGACACCAGCAATACATTTAAAAATTCTTTGTAGAACTTGCTAGAATGACCATCAGAGCCAGGCGCCTTTCAACTCTGGTTCTGTTTCACAGGCTCCTGTATCTCTTGCACTGTTAAATGGGCATTAAGGAAAGACGCCTGTTCAGAGGTAACACCTGGAAGATCCAGGTTCTTAAAGAAAGACTCCATCTTGGCCCATCCATCCTCACAACCTCCAGACTGGTACAGTTCTAAATAAAATTTCCGAAATGCAGCATTGATCTTTTTAGAATCACAAGTGACCATCCCAGTCCCATCCCTAATTGAGGTAATGGATTGTGGGGGACATTCTTTCTCCTGGCAAGATAACCTAGCTACCTGCCCGGCCTATCACCGTGTTCAAACAGCCATTGTTTCGCAAAAGAAAGTTCCTTCCTTGCTGTCTGCGTAAGCATGGAATTCAAGATGGATGGAAGAGCTGTAACCTGCTGTGGCTTAGCCACTGATGGCTTATCAACATAAACCTTCTTGGCTGTCTTCCACTGCGCTTCAAGAAGGCATTGCTGCTCCCCCTTCTGGAGTTTACAAAATACCATGCAAAGACTGCACAAAACACTATATAGGACAAACAGGAAGACAGCTAACAATCCGCATACATGAACATCAACTAGCCACGAAACGACACGACCAGCTATCCCTAGTAGCCACACACGCAGACAACAAGCAACATGAATTCGACTGGGAAAACACTACTATCATAGGGCAAGCCAGACAGAGAACAGCCAGGGAATTCCTAGAGGCATGGCATTCATCCACAAACTCCATCAACAAACACATCGACCTGGACCCAATATACCAACAACTACAGTGGACAGCTGAAACTGACACCCAGAAGCGGCAAGGACAGACCACTATAAATACCGGAAGAAACATCAAAGAAGCGCTTCGCAGGAGGCTCCAGAGCACTGATGATGTCGCCTAGCCAGGGGACGAAACGTTTGCAACAAAAACTTCCAGCTCGGCGAACAGAACCACAACAACGAGCACCCGAGCTACAAATCTTTGCACAAACCTTAAATAATTATCCCCCTGCAACAAGCCTTAGCAGTCTCCCAAAGAATAGATGGGTTATTGGCACCGTGTCTAAAATACCTTAAATTCACTGAAGAAATATTCAATGAACTTACTGTCCTTAAGGATAAAGGGATCCATTTGCCAGTGCCGAGAGCCTGCAATATTGCCCTGAACTTCAGTCTCTAAACATACTGCAGCATGGTTGGAAATAGTGATATTTCCAATTGTATAGGATGTTACCGAATCCAAGGATAATGCAGGGTTAGGAAAAGATCAA